>NW_026571095.1:30437934-30484271 GCF_026225935.1 Boleophthalmus pectinirostris | reverse complement strand
TGAAAATAGAGATGATACAGAACATACATGAACGCGTATTGTGTATTACGGGCGGTAGTAATTACACATGGGTGGGTCAGGACTAAACCAGGTCTAAACCAGGACTAATCTTGGACTTAAGAGAGAGAACGCCGAGCAGTTTTGTCCGCAAAGCGCGATCGGGCAACTGCTGCATTTAAACTCCGTGAGGTGCGGAGCTGAGCCGGTCCTTTCTCCTGCGTCACCTCCGAGCCCGTCCTGACAGTGAGTCCTATTTCAGTCCTGGTTTAGTCCTAGTTCAGTCGTGGATTAGTGCTCCTCTTCAGTCCTGGAATCAGTCCTGGGTTAGTCCTGGTTTAGTCTTGGTTCAGTTCGTGGCGTAGGCAGCGCAAAAGTTTGATGTAATCTCAAAACTGGACCCGTGCAGGACTCTGCGCTGTCGGCTCTATTACGGAATAAATGAATCTTGGGTTCGTTACATAAAGAAGGAGGAAAATTACGACATAACGGCAGCAGCGATAAGTTTTAAGAAGGATGTAAAAAGAGTTGCACCTGTCCTGTGTGAGAAAAGTGTATAAAGTGTGTGCTGAGGGGTTTTACAGACTTAAAACAGATAGAATCATTGTAAAATATAATGTTGACTACTTCGCGGATTTCTCTCTCCTCACAACCTGTGCACATGGACTCCCACTTATCCCGACCGTGACGGAAAACGGAAATTTCTTGTACAAGTCATTGTTAATGCGCATTTGTGCTTCGGTATGTTTCAGACTGACCGACTGTTTGTGTCTCGCTCCTTCTGAGTCACAGACATTACGAGAGACGCTCAGTTTAATGCCCCCAATGAACGGTACTGAAAACCCGGACATTTGCAAACACTTTTCACGTGTTTGCATTTACACATTCTGCTTTTCTCAGCCTCAGTGGATGAGATACTCCACATAGTTAACCATGTAATTGCTTTGGGACTTTTCTGGAATATTCATGATCTTTAGCGATTTCTTTCTCCTGTTTACACATGTGGGCTTGTGCATCATCTCAGTTGTCTTTATTGGTTCCTACGAGTCTCCACCTCATCCACTCACTCCGTTTGTGTTGACAGTGACAGCTCAGTCTTCGCCAGGGTAATTTGGAGCTTGTTTTTTGTCCATCTTTGCACAGAGCAAAGTTCTTGTGACAATCACAAATAGTTTTCATGAAGCAAAGTTTGATGTATTGAGGTCAGTGCTGCTTAGGCTACCTGAAGCTCACAAAATCACATCCACATCTGATAAACGAATCTCAGAACTTTTTTTTTTTTTTTTTATCGCTGAGTTCATGGCAGGTCAGCTGAATAAACTGTGACCAAACATTCACAGTTAAACAGTGGCAGTTTACTTACAGGACTGATGTTTCTCCAATTCATTTCTTGAGCTGGACAGAGATTGCTGACACTCTTTGAAGGCTGAAAAAGAGCACAGTGTTTGTAATACCACATTTGAACAGCATGTGTCTCAAGTTCCTCATTTTACTCTCACAAATGGCTTTTCTGCAGCTCATCTTTTTGCTTAGACAGGTCTTGGCTAGTAGTTTGAAAAAAACTGCAATGATTAGTGAAAAGAAAAAGCATAGGTGTAATGAAATAAATAATTTAGTTTGTTTTTTATTACATGTATTCTTGTTTTTTGCTCATTAAAAGTTGTTAGAGTAAAGGCTAAAGAGATGATGTATAATTCCATTTACGTTTCTCAAGTGTGTCCCTCTCAGCAGTTACATTGTCACATGGGCTCATGTCGATGTCTGAAGGAAGGTCTACAAATCCAAAATTGTTCAATGAACTGTCCTGGGGAATGCTAGCCTGGTTAACGTGGTGGCATTAGGATTTGTTCACTCAACAGTAGGCAGGTACTTTTTTAATCGCTGCTTTTTGGCTGTAACATATGTAATGCGCCGCTAACAGGGCAAACTGCTATATTAAGCTTTTCCCAAATCCCGTAGGAAGAAGGACAATAACATCTTTCCCGTTGATGTTATTGCCCTTCATGTATAATAATCTCTGGCTGCTCCTCTCTCTGTCCACTGCTGCTGTCTTCACTTGCAACACCCTGCACTGAGGAAATGGAGGCTACAGCAGCCCCTCCAGCGTGTCTATAGCGAGATTCTTCAATCACTTAGCCCACAACTTCTCTTTCCCCTTTCTTTCGCTTAGCTTTCTTCATGTTTCACGCTCAACACTATGAAACTGGCGGGGATCAGTGCAGGGAAGGGGGTGGGGCCACTTTCGTAGGCTAATATATCCTGATTGGTTTAGTTCTCTGTCTATATTGAAGATGGACCAATGGGCCGCCCCCTCTAAATTGTGGGCCAGTCTCTAAGTAAAAACAACAAAAAACAACAACATCGACCCCTGAAGACTGTTGGTCCACTGGGAAAATGCCCAGTATGCCCTATTACCAGTCTAGGCCTGGTTGTGGTTATAGTTTAGTTGTGGTTGTTCTGGTCTAGATTTATGGGTTCATAATAGACTATTATCACGCTTCCGGGTTTTGTGGGCGGGGTTTATCTACTTTGTGAACTTCCACTTCCGGCGCAACAACAACTAATATCTTCTCCCAAATAATGCATCCACTAGAGGGTGCATACCTGTGACACTGGGGACATTGAAGAGGGGACAATTCCTGCAATTCAATTGTGTTCATTTAGCACCAATAATAATGGACTTGGCTTTTAATCATGATGGGTGAGGACAAGGGACAACAGAGTAAACATAACAAACATTTATTTCAAAAATATTTACACATGATCTAGGAAGGGAAATTTATCTCATCTGTGCCTCGGGAGCTGAAACTGATGAGCATTTAAACAGCACTTGGGGACATGCACATGTGCAATAGCGCTAAATAGCTCAAATCAACAGGACACCGGATGAGGTGAAGGCAGCGTTCAACAGTCACTAAACATACTAAAGTAAAGGAATGTGGCTTGGTGTCTATGTATCTACAGTTTAGGCTTGTTGCAGCTCTGAAAGTCACTCTTTTCCAGAGCGGCCAGTGTATATTTTTGCTATCTGGGTCATCTCCATTATATGGCAGTGAAATTGTTAAGATGGTCTAAAAAATCTCATTCATATTTGTGACATTTGTAACAGAACATTTGAGCAGCATGTGTCTCAAGTTCCTCATTTTACTCACAAGAATGGCTTTTCTGCAGCTCATCAGTTTGCTTCGACAGGTCTTGACGACTAGTTTGAAGAACTGTAATGGTTAGTGAAAAGAAAAAGCATAGGCGTGAAGAAATAATTTTGTTTGTGTCTCATTACATGTATTCTTGTTTTGCTAATAAAAAAATTTAGAGTAAAAGTTAAAGAGATTTACGTTTCTCAAGTGTGTCCCTCTCAGCAGTTACATTGTCACATGGGCTCATGTCGATGTCTGGAGGAAGGTCTACAAATCCAAAAGTGATTTATTTCTTTGTGGCTGTGATTATTAATATTGTTTTACTTCATTATGTGACTCACAGAGACGTAAATAAACATTGAGAGAAGCTTGTATGATGCACAGAAGACCAAAGCTGATGCAGACCAGGAGAATCCATTTCCCTACAAACATAATGTTAAAGATCAGAGAGGAAAGAACATTTTAA
The DNA here is from genome assembly GCF_026225935.1 of Boleophthalmus pectinirostris. Taxonomy (NCBI): domain Eukaryota; kingdom Metazoa; phylum Chordata; class Actinopteri; order Gobiiformes; family Gobiidae; genus Boleophthalmus; species Boleophthalmus pectinirostris. The sequence goes on along the minus strand of NW_026571095.1, from coordinate 30,480,671 downwards.
ATTCCTATATTATACAAATTGACTTTGTGAGCTTTAAGCCATGTTGTTTCCTCATTATAAACATACTTAAAGTTGTGTTTTGTTTCATTCACACACAGGACAGCACCTTTGGGAACAGGCTGCTGTCCCACACACATCCCTTTAACTGATAAAAGCAAAAGGATGAACTGCTATGTTGTTATGTTTGTTTCATTGTTGCTACTGCCGAAATTTTAATTTCCTCAATAAAGTCTCTATCTGTGTTTGAGTGAACCTGAATTATTAATTTACATGTCCAAAGCTCCAAATGCTCTGTTCCACCTGGTGATGTCGTGGGAGTTTTCATCTTAACAGCTTTTACCTTTAGTTCATTAGAGATTGACAATTCCAGGTCTGAAATCATCCAGTTTTACTCAAGTGAAGGTGTATGGGGATTAAAAACACAGTGGGGCTCTACCTGGATTACCACATGACATCACAAGGTGGAACAGAGTGTTTTCAATTTGAGAGAACTCAGCTTAAATATGCAGCATTTGTGTGTTAAATATGTGTGAATGCAACAGAACACAACTGTGTGTTTTTGATGAGGATACAACATTATAACAGATCAGAAAATACAGTAATATGGGCCTTTTAAATAAAGTCTTACCTGGTTCGGTGGCAGTCTGTGAATCAGAGACACTTCCAGAGTTTCTCCTGTTCCTTTTGACATGAACCCTGTGCTCCTCCATCTTCTCTCTGCAGACTCAGGTCTGATATAAATGTGAGCTGGAGCTCTACAGCACAGATCTTTGATGCATTACTTGTGAGAAACATATTACATATGTGTTTCTCATGTGGTTTTTTCTGGTTCCTCATTTCTCGTTTCTAAGTAGATAGTGGCATTCAGCAGTACATTACATCACTCTGAGAGGTGCATGCTACAACAGACCTAACAAGAATCATTTTCAGTATCTCCTTAGACAAATGAAAGTTCAGTTATCATTATTGTTTTTCAAAAGGGCCAATGACTTTTTATTTTTACTTTATCATTTGAATGAATAGGTCTTGTGACTAATGTTTTGCACCTGTTATCTTGCATTTTAAAATGTTTAAAATGTATGTATGCTTTAAATAAATAAAATTAATTAATAAGATTATAGAAATAAATATACAAAAGCATGATACAAAACAATACACAACAATTTCACAAACCTGATGTGATGGAAGTAGTTCCATTATAAAAGGGGGAGTGACTTGATTTGAATAGCAAGTGGAGGAGGGACTTAGAGCAACAAACACAAAACAACATTTCAAATTTCAGGTCTGCCTTTGATTCATGTGGCTTTCATTATCACTGGAACATTGACAAATTCCATCAGTTTTTGTCTAACAGAAACTCTTTCAAGGTTCAAACTGTTGAATAAAGTTTCAGCAGTTGCTGTCCCTACAGGGACACTACAGTGTCCGTGCGTCAGCAGTGTACACTGTTGTTGATCAGGTGCTTTAATCCTGCTGTTCAATCTGTGCTGGAAAGCACTCTGCCATTTCCATTTGCGGGGTTCTCTTGTGTAACAAAAACTGCTTCTCAAAAGTGAGTGTGAAAGGAGGAAGGAGAAGAGGAAGAGGAAGGGAGTATTTAAGTCTGTCTAACTCGCCCTAGATTTCACAATGACTTTTATTAGACAGCAAAGTGAAACAAAGTGAAACAGTTAATGGTGCTTTCACTTCTTACTTCTGAGTTAAAGAAAAATAGTTTATTGTTATCTACAGAGAGCAAAAAATGTTCTGCTTTTACAAATATACCTTTTAGGTAGAAACAATACACACACACACACACACACACACACACACACTGGTCAGTCAGATGAACAAACTGCATTTCAATGCACTGACAATAAACTGTTTTTGTGTGTTTTTTTTTGAGACAGGGACAGCACATAATTCTTACATTAACCTTAACAGGAGAGATGCATTGTACCAGGTTGTAGCACCAGTGCTAATTTCCACCTGTAGTCCCTGGGCAGTTTCAGTGATTGATTGTATTTAACTGACCTTGGCTATCAGCTATTCTTGGGTTGATGGGGGAAACCGGAGCGCCCGGAGGAAACCCATCCAGACACAGGGAGAAACACGTAAACTCTACACAGAAAGGCCCAGGGTGTTTGAGTAATCCTTTAATAATAATAATCTGTCTACATCAGCAAAGCTCAAAATGCTCTGTTCCACCTTGTGATGTCATGTAGTGATACCTTTTACTTTTTGTTCAGTTGTGATGTGCAATTTCAGGGCTGAAGGTATCCAAATGATTCTAGTCAAGCTGTATGGAGTTTAAAAACACAGTGGAGCATGTTTGGTATTACCACATGACATCACAAGGTGAAACAGAGTTTTCTGTTTGAGAGAAGACCTCAGTCTAAATGTAAAGGATTTGTGTTAAACATTATGTGTGAATGAAATAAAACACAACTTGTATGTATGTATGTATGTATGTATGTATGTATGTATGTATGTATGTATGTATGTATGTATGTATGTATGTATGTATGTATGTATGTATGTATGTATGTATGTATGTATGTATGTATGTATGTATGTATGTATGTATGTATGTATGTATGTATGTATGTATGTGTATGTATGTATGTATGTATGTATGTATGTATGTATGTATGTATGTATGTATGTATGTATGTATGTATGTATGTATGTATGTATGTATGTATGTATGTATGTATGTATGTATGTATGTATGTATGTATGTATGTATGTATGTATGTATGTATGTATGTATGTATGTATGTATGTATGTATGTATGTATGTATGTATGTATGTATGTATGTATGTATGTATGTATGTATGTATGTATGTATGTATGTATGTATGTATGTATGTATGTATGTATGTATGTATGTATGTTATGTATGTATGTATGTATGTATGTATGTATGTATGTATGTATGTATGTATGTATGTATGTATGTATGTATGTATGTATGTATGTATGTATGTATGTATGTATGTATGTATGTATGTATGTATGTATGTATGTATGTATGTATGTATGTATGTATGTATGTATGTATGTATGTATGTATGTATGTATGTATGTATGTATGTATGTATGTATGTATGTATGTATGTATGTATGTATGTATGTATGTATGTATGTATGTATGTATGTATGTATGTATGTATGTATGTATGTTTGTGGCGAGGAAACAACATTGATCACTTTATCACTTTTATGGATCACTTTGAGGACGACATTTGTTCAATAGCTGTTTAACTTGAAATAACTTTTGTTTGTTGTTACAGTTTTTTCAATTATTTCAGTTCCTATAAAATCAACATTTTATAAAGAGAGACAAAGACATTGATTTTGATAAATCTTTGCAGTCTTTAAGGTCCTGCATAAATATACACTGAAAACCAAAACAACCTTTCTGCGTTGAATTGACAAAATTTTCTCGCGTCATTGTCACAAATATGTTTTGTTTTGAACAAAATGTTGTCTAAATACACAAGAACATAAAGAGCTGTCACAGTGAAAGAGACACAAGTGTCTGAGACTTGTGTTCATATTAACCCACTCTACATGATCCTGATTTTTTTTTTTTTTTTTCGCTACTTTGTCCATCAAAAAAATCCTATTCATAACATAGAGCCTGACTACAGATTCACTCCTGTAACCGTGAGCATCAGGAGCCTCATTTTAGCAGCTCTAAAACATTATGGGTGATGTCACACTCGCTTAGTCCACTTCTTTTATACAGTCTATGGCCACACCACGCCTTCAGTCTGCTCTGCTTCACCTGATATTTAGCCACGCCACACACCAAGCCTGTATCGTGCCTGGTACCCACAGGCATGAGCAGGTAGTGATTACACACGGGTGGGTCAGGTAAATCAAATGAATGATGAAAAAAGTGAAAAGAAAAGATAAGTGCAGTTTTCCCGGTCTTTTCCTGGAACAATGGCAGACCAAGTTGAGAGAGTGACTTTAGTGTATTTATTACATATAACTGATCAGCGGAGGTGATCAGCTCACCGCCTGTGCTCCTGGTTTAGTCCGGGACTATTGGGCTGTCGGACTAATGGGCTGACCCTGATTTATCACGGGCACAGTCGAGTAACATGTGAAATGTTAACGGGTCCAGGCAGGTACAGATTTAACTTTGATATAATCACGGGTTAACAAGCGAGTGTGGTGCTGGACTGTGCAGTTTACTTTTCTAGAGTTTTTCTAATAAAATAAATTTGTCTCTGTTTCATTTTAACCACCAACCACAATATAAATCTTACGCATATTTTTTTCATGTGATATTTTTACTTTTTGAGGGGGGCTCCAGTACAACTACTACTACCACTGTGATGAAACACACACACACACACACAATGTGGATAAGTCATATTATGTATGAGTAAATATTGAAATAAACCTTAAAATGTCAGTCTCTTTTGGCAGATACACAGAAGCTTTTCAGTACAGGATTCGTCATTCCAGGTGTTCCCGGTGCCTCTGAAGTTGGTTTCAACACAGAACTCATCATTGTGTTCGTTATTTGGCTCTCCACTGTACCAAAATCTGAAAGTCATTAAATAAGAGTTTAAAATCACTTCTGAAACTCAGTGTTGGTTTAAAATGTTGCTGTGTGAACCTTGTGTTGAGCTGAGAGCCGTCCACCCATCTCCACTTTCTAGGTTCAGACTGGGTTGCAGTCAGTCCAATCCATCGGCGCCCGCTGAATGTACTCGCAAATGTCTGTAGAAACAGTAAAAGCCACATTCAGGGATCTGAAGGCGTCAGCTGTGAGAAACAAGCATTTAACCTAAATAAAACACGCCTCATTTCTCTGGGACTCGCACACCAAACTGGAGAGTGAGTTTTGATACGACAGGCTCTGTGCACAACAGCACCAGTTAGCTCCGGTCTCTGGGGACTCTATGGTTTTGCAGAGCATAAATAGTGACAGGTCACACAGTGGACCGCGAGCTGTGGGTGGATGACAATGACATGTGAATACTTCACCAGGAGACACTCATGTCAAGAAAGGTAAATCTTTGTGTCTTAATGCAAATTTTTGAGACTAGTACATATCAACAAACTGAAATAAGCTACTCAAAAAAATATCCAGGTCGTCTTTGCTACATATTTCATTACATTTGACATTTGAATAGAAGTTATCATTTGCATCAAGCTTAATCTTCTCACAATAAACACACATTTTATGTTGTGACATCCTTTGTGGAAACTGTGGTGTTTAGCTCCAGACCTGCTCCTGGACACTTGTGATGATGATGAGATCTGCTCCTCTCTGCTGACAGTACTGCCGGCTCTGCTCCCAGCTCTGTGCTGTGGTGGAGCCCAGGTACACACTGCCTTGGAAATACACCCAACCTTCAGACGCGTAATTATCTGAAAATAGAAATGATACAGACACTGAAATGAGACTAAACTGGGAGCCTAAAGTCCACCACACACTTCAGGATCTTTGAGTGATTTTTTAAACGTGAAAATAAAAGTGAAGACAAGACATGAGGAGAGAAAAGATTTAAAATCTTACTATTTATCTCTTTATTATTTCTCAAATGTAGTTCAGAAAATGTTTTCCACAAATAGAAAGCTGTGGATTTATGGATTTATGTAAACATGACACGTGTGAGGAACTGCGCTCACCTGTATCACCTCTTGTATATTGCTGAGATATTTTTACTACTTATTTGTATTTGATTTTATTGTTACTTGCACATATAGATTTATATAATTATGCCTTATTTGACACAAGTCTCTTGCTATTTTTGCTACTCATTTAGTATTTATTATTAGCATTTACTTTTTTTTCTCTTTGTCATTACAATATTGTTGATTTGTGAGCTTCTGTGCCCAAGTAATTTCCCTTGTGGATCATTAAAATTTATCTAAGTCAAAGATTGTGATGACGATATGACGGAGCCGCTCAGTCGCACTGACTCCACACACGAGGAGCACAGGGGCCCATGCCTCCCTGAAGTCTGAGAGAAGCAAATAATCCTGTAGTGTTCATCCGTCTGAAGGATTTGTGCAGGACTAAAATAAGACCAAACCAAATTTAAACTGGGTCTCCAACTGGGCCCAAACCAGAATCAACCCAGACTTACTTAACTTCATTATATTCTATCTGTTTTTATGGCAGCCTCTTAGATTCACTAGAGCAGACTTCTACTCACCTATGTCCTGCAGTCTTCGCTTCAGTTTTTCTCTTTCTTCAGCTAGCTCTTGGGTCCTGGTTTCAAGCACTGCAAAATTAAAAAAATTTAAGTAAATGCATTAAATCCAGTGTCTCAGACAAGGGTATGTATCATGTTCTCTTTTAACCGTGTTTATAAACTAATGTGGCCTATTGTAAAAAGAGGCTGTCCTCTTTTTGAAACTGGCCTCCCATTTTTGTCCTTCACTTTCTCCAGGGTAATTTGGAGCTTGGTTTTTGTCCATTTTTGCAGAGAGCTCCTTGTGAAAAACACGTCCGACTGCGATAAATGAATTTCTCTCTTTTTTATCTTTTTTTTTTTTTTTTTTGATGTGAAGCTTGTGCAGTGGGTTCGCTGTGTTCATGGCTGAATAGACATTCACTCACATTCACATCAACAGTGGCAGTTTACTTACAGGACTGATGTTTCTCCAGTTCATTTCTTGAGCTGGACAGAGATTGCTGACACTCTTTGAAGGCTGAAAAAGGGCACAGTGTTTGTAACAGAACATTTGAACAGCATGTGTCTCAAGTTCCTCATTTTACTCACATGAATGGCTTTTCTGCAGCTTATCTTTTTGCTTCGACAGGTCTTGGCGAGTACTTTGAAGAACTAACAATAAGTGAAAAGAAAAGGCATAGGTGTAATTAAATAATTGAGTTTGTTTTCATTACATATATTCTTGTTTTGCTAATTAAATGTTTGAGAGTAAAGGTTAAAGAGATGATGTATAATTCCATTTACGTTTCTCAAGTGTGTCCCTCTCAGCAGTTACATTGTCACATGGGCTCATGTCGATGTCTGGAGGAAGGTCTACAAATCCAAAAGTGATTTATTTTTTTGGGGCTGTGATTATTAATATTGTTTTACTTCATTATGTGACTCACAGAGACGTAAATAAACATTGAGAGAAGCTTGTATGATGCACAGAAGACCAAAGCTGATGCAGACCAGGAGAATCCATTTCCCTACAAACATAATGTTAATGATCAGAGAGGAAAGAACATTTTAAATTCCTATATTATACAAATGGATTTTTGTGAGCTTTAAGCCATGTAGTTTCCTCATTATAACATACTTGAAGTTGTGTTTTGTTTCATTCACACACAGGACAGCACCTTTGGGAACAGGCTGCTGTCCCACACACATCCCTTTAACTGATAAAAACAAAAGGATGAACTGCTATGTTGTTACGTTTGTTTCATTGTTGCTACTGCCGAAAATTTTATTTCCTCAATAAAGTCTCTATCTGTGTTTGAGTGAACCTGAATCATTAGTTTACATCTCCAAAGCTCCAAATGCTCTGTTCCACCTGGTGATGTCATGGGAGTTTTCATCTTAACAGCTCCTTTTACCTTTAGTTCAGTAGAGATTGACAATTCCAGGTCTGAAATCATCCAGTTTTACTCAAGTGAAGGTGTATGGAGATTAAAAACACATGACATCACAAGGTGGAACAGAGTGTTTTTGGTTTGAAGAACTCATCTTAAATATGCAGGGTTTGTGTGACAAATATGTGTGAATGAAACAAAACACAACAATATGCTTTAATGAGGATCCAACATTATAACAGATCAAAAAAGTAAGAGAGTAAGAGTAATAGTCTTACCTGGTTTGGTGGCAGTCTGTGAATCAGAGACACTTCCAGAGTTTCTCCTGTTCCTTCTGTCATGAACCCTACGCTCCTCCATCTTCTCTCTGCAGACTCAGGTCTGATGTAAATGTGAGCTGGAGCTCTGCAGCACAGAGCTTTTACTACAATGAAGTCTGTGCTTTTTTTGTGGTTTTACGGGTTCCTCATTTTTTCAAAGTGAACAGTGACATTCAGCAGTACATCACATTAGTCAGAGAGGTGCATGCTACAACAGAACTAACAAGAATCACTTTCACTGCAGTATCTCCTTACACAAATTAAAGTTCAATTATCATGATTGACTTTTAAAACCGGCAACAATTTTCTATTGCACTTGTGAGAAGTTTCTTGTGAAAGAATTTCTGTGTTATTTTAAATATTATATAATATCATTTGTGTGTGTGATTAGAGTTATCAACAATTGCGTTTTGGGGTTTTCCGTTCTGACAAAAAGCAACATTGGCTTTTTGTTTCTGTCTTGTTTTGTTGTTTTCAAGCTGTATCAGGTGATCTTGCTGATGTGTCAGCTGACTCATTAAGATAATGTACCGGGAGAAACAACGTAATGGTAAACGTCATGAGTTTAACATAATGTACTGTATTGTTATCTGTGAAATGACTTCAATAAAAGCTGCTGTTGGGGAGTAGCTGTCAGAGAGTAGGGTCAGACAGTGTTACTGACAGCTGTCTCCTTGCGCAAGTAAATTACCGTCTCGTTTTGGTGTGTCTTATTTAATGTAATTTGATGTCTTAGGGTCCCTGACATTTCTCAAGAGGTAGAAAGAATTAAATTTTTGCTATAGAAAAGAAATCCTCTTCAGACATTTAAAGCCTTAACTTCCTCTTCAACAACTTCCTTATAGACCAGGGGTCAGGAACCTTTTTGACTCAGAGAGTCATGAAAGCAAAATATTGGGAAATTTATTTCAGTGAGAGCCATATAATATATTTTAAGACTAAATTCAACTAAATGTGAGTATAATAAGCCTCTGAATTTATTCTTTTAAATAATAATGGGAGCAGTCACCGTAGCCCCTCAAGACGGGGCTGGGGGTCCAGTGTTGGTCAGATCGGTCTGGAGGCTCCATCCTCCATGTCCTGGTTCCAGACGGGTGCGAGCAAGACCAGCGCGCAAAGGACTGGGTCCGAGTGCTTCAGTGCCGTCATCTGTGCGCTGGTTCCATGCGGGGAAAGCGAGAATGCGCTGTGGACCACAGGTCCGGGCGGCCCGCTGCGGTCCTCTGCGCTCGACCACGGCTGGTTCCAAGGTGGTGCAAAGCATCCGGACAGAAATGTGAATCCCGTTTGGTTCGTTATATGTTGTTCTGAGCGGTTCGTCTGCGCACGTGTTTTTTGTTGTTTTTTTTCCCCTGGGGAAAGCGCTTCTCAGGTGGAGGCACCAGACACCACTCCCCGCTTCAGCTCAACTATTTGTTCTGGTGAAACACTTTTCATGTGTTTGTATTTGCACACACAGCTGATGAATCAGATCCATGAACAGGGATGAACAAGGGCTCGGAGGTCAGTGATTTTGCCACTTCTTTAACATATTTGTGAAGAGGCGAGCCACTCACTAATGCACGTTTTTCAAGGTATTTTTGAGTAATCCATACAATTGTAATGAAATAAATGCTACAGGTTTGAATCTAATCCAGCTGCGCCCAGAGGCTCGGTGTAGTCATGACGGCGCTCGATGGCGTATTTATGCGGGTCGATGTAAACAAAACTTTTTTGAAAAAGATGTTGTGTGCCCGAAAACGGAGGGAGGGAAATATTTGTTTCTCAAAATACCCGGCTATGTGTAAGTGTAGCCTAAAACAAGTGAGAATATTTTATGCTTTATCTACGAGCCAGATGCGATCATCAAAAGAGCCACACCTGGCTCACGAGCCATACTTTCCTGACCCCTGAGTTAGGTTGTGTTATAAGGGCACCTGTGTGATGAGTGCACTGTTGTTGTTAGTATCTCTTCATGATCTTCATGAATGTACATTTTGTGTAGTGCATTGCACATGTGTAGAGCTCTCAGTACATTTTTATTTACTTAAAAAACGCTAAAACCCCTCCCACGCCCAAAAACAAACTAATGACTGAAAGGTGGACCTGGTGAGCTGGCCAAACAGAACCAAATGACACGGCACCAGGCCAACCCCATACAGGGCTGTAGAAGCCGGTACCAACATTGCTAACCTAAAGGAAAAAAGACGTCCCCAAACTAACCTTACCAAACAAACGGCGAAAACAGGACAGCCGCTTCCACCAGGTCAAACACAAAAGACTAACTGCAGCTAACAGGCATGGTGAGGCCTGCGGCGAGCAACCAAGACAAGGGGTCACTCAAGGCGACGAGCGCGCGCCCAGGTGTGCGAAGGGCGAGGTGGTGTGTAGCGAGAGCGCAGGAGTAAGAGAGTGCGCCACAGATAGGCGACCTATTTATTACCCGGACAAGCCACACCACAAAACCTACATAAATACAAAAATACATACGATAGAGATGCGCAAAGGGGCACAGCACATAACACTGGCCACTAGGAGCATCGCTTTGCAATACTAATAGGCCCTTCACCAGCCTCTGGCGCTCGGGCCTAATTACATTAAGAACGGTTCAGAAGCCCCTATGATGAGTGTACGAGCAAGGCCAGTTACGTCGCCCGGATTGGCGTCACCGGGGCCTCACCCTGGAGCCAGGCCTGGGGTGGGTGCTCGCCAGCGAGCGCCTGGTGGCCGAGCCTCCCCCCACGGGGCTCGGCCGGGCTCAGCCCGAAGGAGCGACGTGGGGCCGTCCTCACGTGGGCCCACCACCCGCAGGAGGATCCATATGGGGCCGGTGCAGAGAGATCTGGGCAGCAGTCGACGGCGGGGGCCTCGGCGACCGGATCTCCGGACATGGAGACTAGCTCTGGGGACATGGAATGTCACCTCGCTGGGGGGGAAGGAGCCTGAGCTTGTGCGGGAGGTTGAGCGTTACCGACTAGATATAGTCGGCCTCACCTCCACGCACAGTTTGGGCTCTGGAACCCAACTCCTTGAGAGGGGCTGGACTCTCCATTTCTCTGGCGTTGGCCGCGGGGAGCGGCGGCGGGCTGGTGTGGGCCTGCTCATTGCCCCACAGCTCAGCCGCTGTGTGTTGGAGTTCACCCCGGTGAACGAGAGGGTCGCGTCCCTGCGCCTTCGGGTCGGGGACAGGTCTCTCACTGTGGTGTCGGCCTACGGGCCGAACAGCAGTGCTGAGTACCCGGCCTTCTTGGAGTCCTTGGGAGGGGTACTAGACAGTGCACCGACCGGGGACTCCGTTGTTCTCCTGGGGGACTTCAACGCCCACGTGGGCAACGACAGTGACACTTGGAGAGGGGTGATTGGGAGGAACGGCCTCCCCGATCTGAACCCGAGTGGTGTTTTGTTATTGGACTTCTGTGCTAGTCACAGTTTGTCCATAACAAACACCATGTTCGAGCACAAGGGTGTCCATAAGTGCACGTGGCACCAGGACACCCTAGGCCGGAGGTCGATGATCGACTTTGTCGTCGTGTCATCTGATCTCCGGCCGCGTGTCTTGGACACTCGGGTGAAGAGAGGGGCTGAGCTGTCAACTGATCACCACCTGGTCGTGAGTTGGGTTCGCTGGCGGAGGAGGAAGCCGGAAAGACCTGGCAGACCCAAGCGTGTAGTGAGGGTCTGTTGGGAACGTCTGGCGGAGCCCTCTGTCAGAGGGACCTTCAACTCGCACCTCCGGGAGGACTTCTCCCGGATTCCGGGGGAGGCTGGAGATATGGAGTCCGAGTGGGCTTCATTCTCGGCCTCTATTGTCAATGCAGCTGCTCGGAGCTGTGGGCGTAAGGTCTGTGGTGCCTGTCGCGGCGGCAACCCCAGAACCCGGTGGTGGACACCGGAAGTAAGGGATGCTGTCAAGCTGAAGAAGGAGTCCTATCGGGCCTTGCTGGCTCGGGGGACTCCTGAGGCAGCTGACGGGTACCGGCGGGCCAAGCGTACTGCAGCCCGTGTGGTCGCGGAGGCAAAAACTCGGAGCTGGGAGGAGTTCGGGGAGGCCATGGAGAAGGACTATCGGACGGCCTCAAAGAGATTCTGGCAAACCGTCCGGCGCCTCAGGAGGGGAAAGCAGTTCTTCACCAACACTGTTTACAGTGCGGGGGGAGAGCTGTTGACCTCGACTGGGGACGTTGTCCGGCGGTGGAAGGAATACTTTGAGGATCTCCTCAATCCCACCGTCACGTCCTCCGAGGAGGAGGCCGAGGCTGGGGACTCAGAGGCGGACTCATCCATCACCCTGGCCGAAGTCACTGAGGTGGTTGGCAAGCTCCTTGGTGGCAAGGCTCCGGGGTTGGATGAGATCCGTCCTGAGTACCTGAAGTCTCTGGATGTTGTGGGGCTGTCTTGGCTGACACGCCTCTTCAACATCGCGTGGCGGTCGGGGACAGTACCTCTGGACTGGCAAACCGGGGTGGTGGTCCCTCTGTATAAGAAGGGGGACCGGAGGGTGTGTTCCAACTATAGGGGGATCACACTTCTCAGCCTTCCCGGTAAGGTCTATGCCAGGGTACTGGAGAGGAGAATCCGGCCGATAGTCGAACCTCGGATTCAGGAGGAGCAGTGTGGTTTTCGTCCTGGCCGTGGAACACTGGACCAGCTCTACACTCTCCATAGGGTGCTCGAGGGTTCATGGGAGTTTGCCCAACCAGTCCACATGTGTTTTGTGGATCTGGAGAAGGCATTCGACCGTGTCCCTCGTGGGTGTCCTGTGGGGGGTGCTCTGGGAGTATGGGGTCCGGGGCCCTTTGCTAAGGGCTGTCCGGTCCCTGTATGACCGGAGCAGGAGCTGTGTTCGCATTGCCGGCAGTAAGTCAGACCTGTTCCCGGTGCATGTTGGACTCCGCCAGGGCTGCCCTTTGTCACCGGTTCTGTTCATTGTATTTATGGACAGAATTTCTAGGCGCAGTCAGGGGCCGGAGGGGGTCCGGTTTGGGGACCACAGGATTTCATCTCTGCTGTTTGCGGACGATGTTGTCCTGTTGGCTTCATCGAACCAGGACCTGCAATGTGCACTGGGGCGGTTTGCAGCCGAGTGTGAAGCGGCTGGGATGAAGATCAGCTCTTCCAAGTCCGAGGCCATGGTTCTCGACCGGAAAAAGGTGGCTTGCCCTCTCCGGGTGGGTGGGGAGTCTTTGCCTCAAGTGGAGGAGTTCAAGTATCTCGGGGTCTTGTTCACGAGTGAGGGAAGGACGGAACGTGAGATTGACAGGCGGATCGGTGCAGCTTCGGCAGTGATGCGGTCGCTGTATCGGACCGTTGTGGTGAAGAGGGAGCTGAGTCGAAAGGCGAAGCTCTCGATTTACCGGTCAGTCTTCGTTCCTACTCTCACCTATGGTCATGAGCTCTGGGTAGTGACCGAAAGGACGAGATCGCGGATACAAGCGCTCGAAATGAGTTTCCTCCGCAGGGTGGCTGGGCGCTCCCTTAGAGATAGGGTGAGGAGCTCAGTCACACGGGAGGAGCTCGGAGTAGAGCCTGCTGCTCCTCCACGTCGAGAGGAGCCAGTTGAGGTGGCTCGGGCATCTGTTCCGGATGCCTCCTGGGCGCCTCCCTCGGGAGGTGTTCCGGGCATGTCCCGCCGGGAGGAGGCCCCGGGGAAGACCCAGGACACGCTGGAGGGACTATGTCTCTCGGCTGGCCTGGGAACGCCTCGGGGTCCCCCCGGAGGAGCTGGAGGACGTGTCTGGGGTGAAGGAAGTCTGGGAGTCCCTGCTTAGGCTGCTCCCCCCGCGACCCGGCCCCGGATAAGCGGACGAAAATGGATGGATGGATGGACAATAGTACTGAAGGCTCAGCTGGATAAATAAGGTGTAGGAATTGTCCAAATCTGTGAAGAAACAAATAGCCCTGTTTGTACAAAGACTCAAATACAGTCCAATATACAAATATGAATACACTATGTAGGTCTAGGTCTCTAATTTAGTTTACTGGTTTAATATAAATGCATTTAAACTGTAAGTAAAATAAATACTCATTTGCAATGTGGTATGCCTAAAAAGTAGTGTTATTAAATTGTTAGCGGCTAAATATTAATATCCACCCCAAGTCTGCTTGCCTTCCCTAAAAGTCACTGCGCTCTATTGCAAATCAGCCCTACAGTCTCTGTCCAGAGCTTGTACGAGAGATTTTATTGTGACACTGTGGTTCCCGCAGACTGAATTCAGTTCATGTGGGGATCTGTTGTCCAGGGTCTTGGTCCTACACAAACACATCATGTCCATTTAACACTATTATGGACTGTTGGTTTAACACTATTGTATCACATAGAACTAAACCAAACATTTATTTTTTTAACATTCATTTATTTGACATTTCTATACTTTTTGTAATAAAAGAAACATTTTTTGTCTCTGTTTCATTTTGACCACCACCCACAATATAAACCTGTATAAATCTGTTGTATATTTTTTAATTTGATACTTTTGCTTTTTTTTTTTTTTTTTTTTTTGCCTCCAGTGCTACTACTACTACCACTACCACTGTGATGAAACACACACAATGTGGATATGTTATTTTATGTATGAGTAAATATTGATATGAGACTTAAAATGTCGGCCTCTTTTGGCAGATACACGGACGTTTTTCAGAACATTTCAGGTCATTCCAGCCCTTCCCGGTGTTTTTGGTCTTAGTTTCAGTACAGTACTCATTATATTTGTTATTTGGCTCTCCACTGGCCCAAAACCTGCAAAAAAGTAATTAAATAAGAGCTGAAAAGCACTTCTAAAACTCAGTGTTGGTTTAAAATGTTGCTTTGTGAACCTTGTGTTGAGCTGAGATCCGTCCACCCATCTCCACTGTCTAGGTTCGGACTGGGTTGCAGTCAGTCCAATCCATCGGTGCCCGGTGAATGTACTCGCAAATGTCTGTAGAAACAGTTAAAGCCACGTTCAGGGATCTGAAGTTGTCAGCTGTGAGAAACAAGCATTTACCCTCAATAGCACACGTTTCTCTGGGAGGGTATACCATGAAGCGAGCTAAAGTGAAAGCCTGGGGGAGTATTCCATCAAACTGTCTTAACAAATCCAGGCTTATCCTGAAATTCTGAGCTGGATCTAGCTCCATCTTTATCTTAAGCCTTAAGTCGTTCCATGACGGAAATAAGCCTGGGTCTGACCAAAGCTCACTCAGGCCTGAAGTTTAAGCTGCAGTTTGTCCACACTCACGGTGACTTTGGGAAGGCCAGAATAATGGAGCAACAACATCACGGAAAATGGGCCAAAAATGTTATTTCTTTAATGAGAATTTGATTTGGGCCACAGAACTTTTCCGGTCATTCTGATCTGTACGCAGTAGCACATGTGGAACTTAAGTTCCGTTGTGCGTAAAAGTGAAGCTGTAACAGAACTCTTCACATGCAGATTAGAAGAAACAATAAAGTCTGCATCGATGTGTTTGCAGTTTGACATGGAGTGAGAGACAAGGGAATGAAGAGAGAGAGAGACAGACGTGATGAAGGAGTGAACAGACAGAATCCACAGTCATCCACAGAGTCCAAACCGGTGTCTGTGTGTGTGTAAAAGCTGCACTGCCCCTCACAACACACACATGTGCAGCATCATTAGAATGAAATAATAGCCATGGGCTTTTATATGGTTTGTGTGTCCCATGTGTTGGAGCATATGAGTGTAAAAGTCTCAAGAGACATATGATATAAAAGTCACTTTTTCACCTGAATCACACACAGACAGGTGTTTCTAACACAGGTGTGTGATGCACGTGCTGAAACCTTTGACTAAACTGTTTCTTTAGATGTTCTTGGAGACAGAGCTAAAATAATCTTAACAGTTAGCCTGGTCCTGACCAGGTTTGTGGGTGCTTGTTACTGCGGCAACTCAGGTCACCTCTGGTCAGTCACTTTGGTGGAACGAAATTGAGGCTTTGATAAGCCTGGATTGCCCAAATAAGACAGGCTTTCGCTTTAGCTTGCTTGGGCAATCCAGGTTTATCAAAGCCCAGAGAAACATCATTCCCGGGCATATTAACCAGCTCTCCACTACACAGCCAGCCTCCTCTCTACCCGCTGAGCGACTGGGAGAGGAGAGGAAGTGAACTCAGATCAGAATGACCGGAAAAGTTCTGTGGCTCAAATCAAACTCTGCCGGTGCGTACTGTGGCTCCTCTTTTGTTTAGTCAGATCATAAAAAACACAAAATTTTTGTCCCATTTTCCATGATGTTGTTGCTCCATTGATCTGACCTTCCCAGAGTTACCACGAGTGCACAAAGTACAGCTTAAACTTCAGACCTGAATTAGCCTTGGTTAGACCCAGGCTTATTTCTGTCATGGAACGACTTGAGACTTAAGATGAAGATGGAGCTAGTTTCAGCTCAGGATTTGTGATAAGCTTGGATTTGTGAAGCCACTTTGATGAAATACCCCTTGGGACTCACACACCAAACTGGAGTGTGTGTTTTGATACAAAAGGCTCTGTGCACAACAGTACCAGTTAGCTCCAGTCTCTGGATTGTGCCAATCAGTAAATACTGACAGGTCACACAGAGGACCAGGAGCTGTGGGTGCAGATCACTGACAACATGTGAATACTTCACCAGGGAGCACTTGTGTTTAGAAAGGTCGATCATTGTGTCTCACTGCTAATTAATATCTGAGACTCGTACATATCAAACACCAAAAACAATAATAAAATATCTACACAGAAAAATAATCAGGCCGTCCTTACCACATAAGGTATTTTATTTAGTTTTTTTGTTTATTGTTAGATTTGACATTTGAATAGAAGTTAGCATTAGCATCAAGCTCAATCTTCTTGCAATAATTGTAACACAAACATTTTATATTGTGACATTCTTTTGTGGGAACAGTGTGGTGTTTAGCTCCAGACCTGCTCTTGGTCACTTTTGATGATGATGAGATCTGCTCCTCTCTCCTGACAGTACTGACGGCTCTGCTCCCAGCTCTGCTCTGTGATGGAGCCCAGGTACACACTGCCTTGGAAATACACCCAACCTTCAGACGCGTAGTTATCTGAAAATACAGATGATACAGACACTGAAGTGAGACTAAACTGGGAGCCTAAAGCCCAAACCAAATTTAAACTGGGTCTCCAACTGGGCCCAAACCAGAATCAACCCAGACTTACTTAACTTCATTATATTCTATTAGTTTTGTGGCAGCCTCCTAGATTCAATAGAACAGACTTCTACTCACCTATGACCTGCAGTCTTCGCTTCTGCTTGTTTATTTCTTCAGTTATCTCATGGGCCCTGGTTTCAAGCACTGCAAAATATAACAACTGTAATTAAATCCTTTATATCCAATGTCTCTATGACTATAATGTACCTTCTATAGTATATTGAAAAGACAGTGTATTCAGAGTATTCTTTGCTCTTCTCTCACTGCTTTTGCTTATAGGTTTGAACACCAGAAATTAATTATAATTATATTACACTGTGTTGTGTTTTGTCTAAGGAGAAGTTTGCCCCATAGCCAATAGTCCGTGTGTGACCGAGTGAATAAAACTGACAATTATTCCGTACTGGATAAGAGTAAACACATTACAAAGTCTGTAAATGCCCGTATATGGACATTTCAGTAGCCCAAGTGGTCTCCAAGGAAACTATGATGGCTCCCTGTTGTCATATAGGGCCTCAAATGTATAATAATTGGAGAGTTAAAATTGTGCACAGTTAAACATGCTGTACTTTATATGATGTAACCATCTTGATGCCAGGTTCTATCCAGCAGTAGGCTATTCGTAAAGCAAACAGTAGGACTTTACATGCACGATGCTTCATCTTACTTCTCCAGGGTGGACAGAAAACTCTCCACCTCCACAGGTGATGAGAGGAGTCTGTAGGTTCCTTGGTGCTGCACTCTAAGTTTTACTAGTCAACAGTTGGCATATACAATGTTCTTCTAGAGTAGCTTCATCTTCACCTTATCTTGACAATGTAGTCAGGACAGAAGGAAATGTGGTTGATCCATGAAGACCGGGGTGTTTTCTCTGACCAAACGGAGCTCTTTATGTCCCTGTAGTTTAATAAAACCAATGACGGATGAGACACTCTACATAGTTAACCATGTAACCATCTCAGTTGTCTTCATTGGTTCTTTCATGAGTCTCCACCTCATCCACTCACTCCGCTAGTGTTGACAGTGACAGCTCAATTTTCGCCAGGGTAATTTGGAGCTCTGCTTGTTTTTTGTCCATCTTTGCACAGAGCTTTTTGTGAGAATCATGAATAGTTTTCATGGAGCAAAGTTTGATTGAGGTCAGTGCTGCTTAGGCTACCCGAAAACTCACAAAATCACATCCACCTCTGATAAATGAATCTCATCAATCTCTTGATGTGAATGGGTTCGCTGAGTTCATGGCAGGTCAGCTGAATAGATTATGATCCAATCAAACCTGCTCACACACATTCAGTTAAACAGTGGCAGTTTACTTACAGGACTGATGTTTCTCCAGTTCATTTCTTAAGCTGGACAGAGATTGCTGACACTCTTTGAAGGCTGAAAAAGGGAACAGTGTTTGTAATACAACGTTTGAACAGCATGTGTCTCAAGTTCCTCATTTTACTCACACGAATGGCTTTTCTGCAGCTCATCTTTTTGCTTCGACAGGTCTTGGCGTCTATCTTGAAGAACTGCAATGGTTAGTGAAAAGAAAAAGCATAGGTGTGATGAAATAATTGAGTTTGTTTTTATTACATATAATCTTGTTTTGCTAATTAAAGGTTTTAGAGTAAAAGTTAAAGAGATTTATGTTTATCAAGTGTGTCCCTCTCAGCAGTTACATTGTCACATGGGCTCATGTCGATGTCTGGAGGAAGGTCTACAAATCCAAAAGTGATTTATTTTTTTGTGGCTGTGATTATTAATATTGTTTGACTTCATTATGTGACTCACAGAGACGTAAATAAACATTGAGAGAAGCTTGTATGATGCACAGAAGACCAAAGCTGATGCAGACCAGGAGAATCCATTTCCCTACAAACATAATGTTAAAAGATCAGAGAGGAAAGATCATTTTAAATTCCTATATTATACAAATGGAGTTTTGTGAGCTTTAAGCCATGTTGTTTCCTCATTATAAACATACTTAAAGTTGTGTTTTGTTTCATTCACACACAGGACAGCACCTTTGGGAACAGGCTGCTGTCCCACACACATCCCTTTAACTGATAAAAGCAAAAGGATGAACTGCTATGTTGTTATGTTTGTTTCATTGTTGCTACTGCCGAAATTTTAATTTCCTCAATAAAGTCTCTATCTATGTTTGAGTGAACCTGAATCATTAGTTTACATCTCCAAAGCTCCAAATGCTCTGTTCCACCTGGTGATGTCGTGGGAGTTTTCATCTTAACAGCTCCTTTTACCTTTAGTTCTGTAGAGATTGACAATTCCAGGTCTGAAATCATCCAGATTTATTCAAGTGAAGGTGTATGGGGATTAAAAACACATGACATCACAAGGTGGACCAGAGTGTTTTTTGAGAGAAGAACTCATCTTAAATATGCAGCATTTGTGTGTTAAATATGTGTGAATGAAACAAAACACAACTGTGTGTTTTTGATGAGGATACAACATTATAACAGATCAGAAAATAGAGTAATATGGGCCTTTTAAATTAAGTCTTACCTGGTTTGGTGGCAGTCTGTGAGCCAGAGACACTTCCAGAGTTTCTCCTGTTCCTTCTGGCATGAACCCTGTGCTCCTCCATCTTCTCTCTGCAGACTCAGTTCTGATGTAAATGTGAGCTGGAGCTCTGCAGCACAGATCTTTTGTGCATTACTTATAGGACTATGATGTATGTGTTATTCTTGTGGTTTTTCAAAGTGGACAGTGACATTCAGCAGTACATTACATCTCAGTCAGAGAGGTGCATGCTACAACAGAACTAACAAGAATTACTTTCACTGCAGTATCTCCTTACACAAATTAAAGTTCAATTATCATGACTGATTTTCAAAACAATTTTGCATTGCACTTGTGAAAAGTTTCTCAAGAATTAGAAAGAATTACATGTTTGCTTTAGAAAGGAAAATCCTCTTCAGATATTAAAAGCCATAACTTCCTCTTCAACAACTTTTGTTATAGTTGTATTTATAGAAAGATGATGTGTAAAGTGTACTCAGTTTCATCAACAAAACATAACCTAGTGTTGTGGTCAGGGCTGGACTGGAACAAAAAAACAGCCCTGGTACTTTTGTCTTAGACCGGCCCCTCATAATCAGCTGAGCACATCTGACTAATTTATGTATGTGTTCCTGGGGAATGCTAGCCTGATTCATCAGTCGTTTTTACTTTGTGGAAACTGGCTGACCTGGCAGCACTGTTCACTCGACGGTAGGCAGGTACTTTTTTAATTTAACCAATCGCTGCTATTTGGTCGTGACGTATGTAATGCGCCGCTAACGGGGCAAACTGGTATACATTTTCCCAAATCCCGTAGGAAGAAGGGCAATAACGTCTTTCCCCTTGATGAAATTCACCAAACATTCTCTTTATTCCGGCTTTAAATCCTTGATCTTGGGAATCGTTGACAACACAGAATATATGTCTCTTCGCTGTTTGGCTGGTGCCCGAACTCGCACTTCCGGTGTTTTTGCAAAAAAAAAATTGTATTTTGATTCCTGAACTCGTTGCTGGAGAGAAATTAAATTGAGCAGAGGCACTAGGTGGCGCCAGCCTGGCTAATCAGCAACTTTCACAAAGGTAAAATTGTGTAGGGACTCTTTTCTGTTTTCACAACATATACATTTTAAAATGTTTAAATACTCAAAGTGCCTAAAAGTTAGCTTTGTAAGACTCAGCCTAGCCCCACTTTGAGTCTGAAACTGTCAACAAGTAGCTATGCTAGTTTCAGAGTAGTTTCAATGTAGTTAGTTCTTCCCGTCAGGCAATTTTAAGTTTAACAATATCATTTAGTGTTAAACATTGTGATTTCATCAATAAAACGTTTGTATTTTCCCGATATTCTGTCTGATTTAATATTCTTATGCCTCTTTTTTCTAAGAAGTACAATCTCTGTAAAGTAAACTTGTGCGTTGTCCTTAATACTTCAGTGCAGTAATTGAAATATGGTCACACAAGAGCAGAGTACAGAGAATGTAACATTTTAGGGTTTAATATCAATCTGCATCTGAATAACACACCAACCACACAGAGCATTTACATGTGATTTCCAACTTTGTGGTCTAGAATCACTCAAAAATTTGATTTCAGAGACTTACATCTTTCAAATTCAGTTCACCACAGTCTTCTGAACATTTCACAGAATCTTATTGCTTAGCCACAAGGAGGGTTCAATAAGGCAGAGAGAGATTGCTAAAATACTCAAACATGCATGGATGAAATCTAAAACTTCTTCAAATATTTGATTTCAGATACTTTTTCTATGTCTTTTTTTATGATTTCCAAATAGCATACATTAGTTTTTTTCTTATGTTTAAGGATAACTGAGCCAAACCAGAATATCAGTTTATTAACTTTGTCTGATACGGTTTCTAGTACCTGCTGCAATTTTTCCCCAGAACAAAAAATGTTTGTGTCATCAGCAAAAAAAAAAAAAAAAAAAAAAAAATCTGGACACTGTACAGAGGCCATTAATATAAAGTATGAACACTTTTGGGCAGACTATTGACCCCTGTGATACACTACAGGTACACTCCGATGTCTGTATGTAATACATTTAATGTATTATATGTACATGTATATGAGCCTTAAAATGGCAGCTTCTTTTGACAGATATACAGAAGCCTGTAAGAACAGCTTTCATCATTCCAGCTGTTCAAGGCATGTCTGAAGTTGGTTTCAGCACAGAACTCTTCATT
Organism: Boleophthalmus pectinirostris; assembly: GCF_026225935.1. NCBI lineage: Eukaryota > Metazoa > Chordata > Actinopteri > Gobiiformes > Gobiidae > Boleophthalmus > Boleophthalmus pectinirostris. The sequence goes on along the minus strand of NW_026571095.1, from coordinate 30,459,001 downwards.
GTATTCGTTATTTGGCTCTCCACTGGCCCAAAAACTGAAAAAAAGTCATTAAATAAGAACTTAAAATCACTTCTCAGTGTTGGTTTAAAATGTTGCTGTGTGAACCTTGTGTTGAGCTGAGATCCGTCCACCCATCTCCACTCTCTTGGTTCAGACTGATTTGCAGTCAGTCCAATCCATCTGCGCCCACGAAATGTACCTACAAATGTCTGTAGAAACAGTTAAAGACACATTCAGAGATCTGAAGTCATCAGCTGTGAGAAACAAGCATTTAGCCTCAATAACACACGTCTCATTCCTCTGGGACTCACATATCAAACTGGAGAGTGAGTTTTGCACCTGTTAGCTCCGGTCTCTGGGGACTCGACGGTTTTTGCAGATTGGCTCTAAAATCAATAAATACTGACAGGTCACACAGTGGACCGACAGCTGTGGGTGGATCTTTGTGTCTTAATGCTAATTTCTGAGACTAGTACATATCAAACGCCACAAACTGAAATAATCTAAACCGAAAAATAATCAGGTCATCTTTACTACATATTTTATTTTGTTGTCATGATAGATTTGACATTTCAATATACTTCATCATTAGCATCAAGCTTAATCTTCTTGCAATAAACACAAACATTTTATATTGTGACATCCTTTGTGGGAACAGTGTGGTGTTTAGCTCCAGACCTGCGCCTGGACACTTGTGATGATGGTGAGATCTGCTCCTCTCTCCTGACAGTACTGACGGCTCTCCTGCCAACTCCGTGCTGTGGTGGAGCCCAGGTACACACTGCCTTGGAAATACATCCAGCCTTCAGACGCATAGTTATCTGAATATAGAGATGATACAGACACTGAAGTGAGACAAAATTGGGAGCCTAAAGCCCACCACACACTTCAGGATCTTTGAGTCTTAAATGATTTTTAAACGTAAGACTAAAATCTTACTATTTATCTCTAAATGTTATTATTTCTCAAAATGTAGCTCAGAAAACATCTTCCACAAACAGAAAACTGTCTATAGACACACAGGAAGTATCTGCAGTGTACTTGAGGAACTATTCTCACCTGTATCACTGATGGTTTTTCCTTACGACCTCTTATATTATATAGTGCTGACAAAAATTAAAGGAACACTTTGAAAACACATCAGATCTTAATGTGAAAAAAATCAGTTTAATATCTATACAAATATGGACATATGCCTCCTGTTTCAATGGAAATAGAACTAGAGCAGCACCAGTGACCCCTAAAACAGGACTGGTTTTGTATATGGAGGTCATTTCAAGTTTCTCCCTCTTGGTCGTTTTTTGGCTGGTTTTCCACTAGGCTTTTGGCTAGAGTGATTATCACTACCAAGAGTATGAGGACATTCCTTAACCCTACAGAAGCTGCACAGATTGTCCAGCTTTTCCTGGATGGCACATCCGGACGTGCTGTTGCAAGGAGATTTAATGTGTCTCCCAGCTCAATCTCCAGAACATGGAGGAGATTTGAGGCACCTGCAGTGTGAATGCACTCTTACTTACCTTCATTATATTTTGTTATTATACATACATACATTTTTTTGTTTTTATGGCAGCCTAGATTTACTAGAGCAGACTTCTACTCACCTATCACCTGCAGTCTTAGCTTCAGTTTGTCTCTTTCTTCAGTTATCTCATGGACCCTGGTTTCAAGCACTGCAAAATATAACAATTATAATTTAATCCAATGTCTCTATGACTATAATGTACCTTCTGTACATTTAAGACTAGTTTGTTGATCCCACAGAAATCTGTCAGTTCTTTTACATTTTTCTTTTTTAGATAAACGCTGCTATGTTTATTTGTTTTGACATGAACAGTCCATGTGTTTCTCTGATTGGTTAATCTGCCTGTCAATTACTTCTATATGAAACTGTCTTGGTAAAGTTCTATCACAGTGTGTAGTTTTGGTCGTCCATGTGAGTAAATGAAGCACTTCTCAGTATGGAGGTTCCATATGTGGAAGTGTTACACTGCACTGATAACCTGATCTCTACACACAACAGCCTTCAGAGATTTTCACAATGACTGGACAATCCCGTCTGCTCATTGCTGCACATTTCTCATATCTGATCAGCTTGATGGAGATGAAGTAGTTCTTACCAGACTGATTCAAGGGCATTGTGGAGGGCAAAGCTGATTCTTTGCATTGACATCATGCTGTGAATATGAATTCTTAAGCCTCTCTCAGTGTTATTGTTTAAATTATTGTATATTCCACTGTATATTTGAGATTTTTTTAAAAAGCTTTAAAATACAGATGGAGGGCAGCTAAAATAAATATTGTTAAAATGATTAACGATATTGTAGTTCTTGGGTTTAGTCAATAACTGAAAATACTAGGTTAAACATTTGTGAAAGTACCAATAAACTTTCTGATGGTCGATGTGAGGGGTGTCAAACTCAAATTCACAGAGGGCCGAAATTTAAAAAATGAAACTAAGTCGTGGGACCAGACTAAATATTTATTGAAAAATTTCAGCAACATCTGCATGTTTTCTCTTCTTTTGAGATATTTAATGTTAAACCTTTTCTTATTAAAATAGATGTTTAATAATAGTTTTGCTTAAACATTGAATCCAGAACAAGCATAATATAAAATAATAATATTTTAAATTCTGATTATTACACCACCGTACACTACTTTGTACTGCTATATGAGTAATATTCTAGTACAATGGCTGCTCTACCTCATCTTGTGGAAACATAGAGAGCCCTTGGACATGGTGCATCGAACACTTTACAAAATAAGCCACTCCTTTCTTATAAAATATATCAGTTTGTTTTTCAATGTTGTTGGTTTCAAATTTGTTTATGTGCAGCGTTGGGAAGGTTACTTTTAAAATTTATTCCCCTAAAGATTACAGATTACATACCCCAAAATGTAGTTTGTAACGTAATCCATTAAATTACTAAAGTAATCTGAATACTTTGGATTACTTGATATTGTCATGTTTTTTAAAACTACATGAATGTAACAACCACATCCTGAAAATTCTTGTTTGTTCTCATCAAATTGTCTGTTGAGCCCAAGTCTCCATGAAGAGGCTTTTGTTTGCTGTTTGCTGCAAAGACTAGGAAATCTTAACATGAGATGATTTGTTTTATCTGCTAAAAGAAAATAAAAAGCCCAATCTTTCCTTAACCATATTAAAAATATTATTGATAAAGAAATGATTTCTATATGAGATCACTGCTGCCTTAAATTATGTCCACCTACTGTTATGTGTCATATTGTTTAGACCTGGTTTAGTACTGGTTTTAGTCCTAGTTTAGTCCTGGTTTAGACCTGGTTTAGTCCTGGATTTAGTCCTAGATTAGTCCTGGTTTTAGACCTGTTTAGTCCTGGTTTTAGTCCTAGTTTAGACCTGGTTTTAGTCCTAGTTTAGTCCTGGTTTTAGACCTGGTTTAGTCCTGGTTTTAGTCCTAGTTTAATCCTGGTTTTAGTCCTAGTTTAGTCCTGGTTTAGACCTGGTTTTAGTCCTAGTTTAGTCCTGGTTTTAAACCTGGTTTAGTCCTGGTTTACACCTGGTTTAGACCTTGTTTAGACCTGGTTTAGTCCTGGTTTTAGCTTTGGTTTTAGTCCTGGTTTAAACCTGGTTTAATCCTGGTTTAGTCCTGGTTTTAGTCCTGGTTTAGCCCAAAATGTGAAAACAGGAAAATACCGCCATGTAATCAATTTATTTCAACAAAGTAACTGTAATCCAATTACCTCTCATTGAAACTGTCAACATAACTGTAACCGAATACAGTTACTCAAAATTTGTTTGTACTCTGATTACGTAACACCGGTACATGTAATCTGTTACTCCCCAACACTGTTTATGTGTAATATCCAGATGTTTTACTGCTCACCGATGCGAAGGTAAATGTTGACAGCCTGTGCAGTGCAAAGAAGTCCAAAGCAGAAGAAGACCAGTGGAATCCATTTTTCTTCAAAAGCAGAATGAATATGTAAGAGCAAAATGTCAAAATAAAAACTACAAACTCTTACAGTATTGCAAAGTGTCTTACTTAACTGTGTGCATGTGTCCTGAGTTTGAGCAGGGCCCGAGTACTTTCTGCCCCTGACCACAGACTCGTCCATCATGTCCTCACTGCAGCCCACAGAGGAGCAGATGAACGGACGCTTTTGATGTTGATGCTGCAGTGATCTGTGTTCATCATCTTGTAGTTTTTTACCTGTCAGCATTTAGCACCAAGGACGTCACTGATACTTCCTGTGTTGTGTGTACTGAAGGCTAGTATTTGGAGTTTGCGTTTTAAAGCATTGGGGAGAAGGTGTGACGCGACACAAACCAACAAACCAAAGCAGCCGTGCACCTGTAATGTGAGTTTAAACTGGGCAGACTGGGTGCTAATTGAACATGCACTAACTAACCTAAATCAAATTCCATCAAACTATTTCCCAAGGCGTCCCTGCAGTCTCTCTACAGATCCCAAAGGTTTTGCAGCACCCACTTTAACAAAGCAAACGTCACAGAGATGCATCTGTCAAAAGTCAGAGTGTAGGAGGCAGGAAGTGAAAGCTCCAGGGCGAGTGCTGAAGTCTAATTTTAAGATAAAGATGCATGTATGACTCACATGAGTCCACAGTGCTGTATCGCACTGTGGAAAAGAAATTATGAAATGAAAAAATGTTGAGGCATTAGTCTTTTGAAACTAATCTTGCTCAAATGTTGCGCATGATTATAAGTTCAATTCAGGGGAATTGGGAAGTAGCTGTGAGTTCTGGAAAAAGAAGTTATCTTGACCACGTAATCCCAGTATTGCAAGTTTGACACAGCTCCAAAGCATTTACAAGAATTCCAGGCGACATGTCTAAAACACCACATCCTATTTTACTTAGTCTGTGTGGGAGGATAATAAATTCTGTGATAGATTATATTTAATCTGTGTTTGGAAGATACTCATTTTGTTGGAACAAAGTTCAATAACATACTCCAATCTTTGTCTTTGTAAGCGGATCCCATGTCATTCCCATTGTGCCGTAATTGGGGAATTGTCTTTTTAATTGTAATGGAGGAGTCGTGAGGAGAGAGATGAGCCGTGAGGAAAGAGAGGAGCCACGAGGAAACAGAGGAGCCATGAATAAAGAGAGGAGCCATGAAGAGAGAGAGGAGCCGTGAGGAGACAGAATAGCATCGAGGTGAGAGAGGAGGCGTAAGGAGAGAGGAGTGGCAAGGAAACAGGGGAGCAGCGAGGAGACAGAGGAGCCGTGAGGAAAGAGAAGAGCCGTGAGGAGACAGAGGAGCTGTGAGGAAAGAGAGGAGCCATGAGGAGAGAAGAGCTGTGAGGAGAGAAGAGCTGTGAGGAGACAGATGAGCGAGGAGACAGAGGAGCTGTGAGATAAAGAGATGAGCCATGAGGAGAGAGAGGAAGCATGAGGAGACAGAGGAGGCGTGAGGAGACAGAGGAGCTGTGAGAAGAGAGATGAGCCTTGAGGAGAGAGTAGCCAAGTGGAGAACAGAGAAGAGCCTTGAAGGGAGCATAGAAGAGCCATGATAGGAAAGGAGCTGTGAGGAAAGCAGAGGAGAGCCATGAGAGCAGAGAACAGAGAAGAACCATGAGGAGAGCAGAAACCAGTAATTTTTAGTAATTACATTTTTCCACAAACACACTTTACAAGACTTTATTCATGTGTGTCTGAAAATGTGTGTTCAACAGATTCAATAAAGGCTTCAGCAAATGCAACCTTCAAAAACAGGACACTTTACTGAGTGGACGACAAAGGATTAAAAATGTGCTTGTTATCACTGCACAGCTAAAATACATCCTTTTGGCATCATAATGTAGAAAATATGAAACATATATGTACATGCAAATTAATCCATTTTTTTCTCACATATAAATGTGGCTATTTCAGAGCAATCATTGTCGTTCCAGTTGTCTAAGGTGGAAAAATAGAATTCACCACAATCTTCACCACCTTTATCATTTGGCTCCTGAGAATTCCAAAAGCTGAAAACAAAACAATTTACTCAGTGTATTGCAATGTTATTGGTTTTGATTCCACTGATAAAAGTCTGCACAGACCTTGTGTTAAGTGGTGACCCATCCACCCATTTCCAGACCCCTTCCTCCTCCTGGTCACTCAGTCCAATCCATCTGCGCCCCTTAAATATCCTATGTGCAAATACCTGTGAAACAAAAGCAGTAGTTAAACAGTAGATGTTGTTGTTTTATTTTGGTCTCTAGCTCCAGACCTGCTCCTGGTCACTGTTGATGATGAGGAGATCTGCTCCTTTCTCCTGACAGTACTGACGGCTCTGCTTCCAGCTCCGTTCTGTGATGGAGCCCAGGTAGAAACTGCCTTGGAAATACAGCCAGCCTTCAGACATATGGTTATCTGAAAACAAAGATCCTTGTAATGTAAAATACAGATTTGAGATAAAATATTTATATATGAAAATGTTATAAAGCTCCTCTAGAACCTGACCATAGAGTGTGAACAATCTCTGTCCTAATTTGGGACAATCCAACTACAGCTGCTAATTTGTATCACATGCTTTTCAAATGTGAAAGACCTCTCTTCTCGGAAAAAAAATAAAAATAAAAAAAGTGCAACATTCAGAACAAAATATATAACTATAGGACAACATGAGTCCACCCTCCTGTGGACTCAGCACCCACAGAGGGTTTCACAGGAGTTGGGTGTGAAGAGGACTAGATGGCAGTTGAAGTCTAGGGCCTCGACAACCCGATCCATGGACACAGAACCTGGCTGTAGCGATGTGGCACGTCACCTCACTGGGGGGGAAGAGCCTGAGCTTGTGCAGGAGGTTGAGAGGTATTGGCTAGATATTCTCTGGTGTTGGTCTGGTGTGGGCTTACTTATAGCCAGACCGTTCAGCCGTCATGTGTTGGAGTTCCTAGTGAATGTGAGGATCGTGTTCCTGCACCTTCGGATTGGGAGACAGGATTCTCACAGATGTGTTGGTCTAAGAGCCAAACAGCAGTGCAGGGTGTCTGGCCTTTTTGGAGGGGTACTAGACAGCGCACTGACTGGGGACTCTGTTGTTCTAAAAGTGGACTTCAACGCCCACGTGAGCAACCCCAGTGACACCTGGAGAGGGGTGATCAGGAAGAACGTCCTCCCCTGATCTGAATCCGAGCTGTGTTTGTTAATGGACTTCTGTGCTAGTCACAGTTTGTCAGTAACAAACCATGTTCAAGCATAAAGTTGTCCCTCAATGCACGTGGCACCAGGAAACCCTCACCCAGAGGTTGATGATCAACTGTTGGCAAAGGAAAAAACAGAAAAGCCAGAAAGACATGGCAGACCTAAGCTTATCGTCAGGGTCTTTTGGGAACGTCTGGTGGAGCCTCCTGTCTGCAGGACCTTCAACTAACACCTCCAGAAGAGACGCCTCTATTGTCTTTGCAGCTGCTCTTAGCTGTGGTCTCTCCACACAACAGCCTTTAGAGATGTTCACAATGACTGGACAATCATATCCTCTCGTGGTATAAGTTCTAACATTTATGGAAGCCACTAGAGAAGACTTCTACTCACCAATGTTCTGCAGTTTTGTCTCCAGTTTGTCTCTTTCCTCAATGAGTTGATAGGTTTCTGTTAAGATAATAAATATTGTTATTATTGTTATGGCTCCTTCGATGCCAACCTCCTGCCCCTCCCCCTGCAGGATCAAGCTCCAAACCTGGGGAGAAGACAGAAGGCAGAGCCTTCTCCTTCACTGCCCTCACCCTCTGGAACTCTCTACCTCAGCAAATCCGTGACTGTACTGAACTCTCCACCTTCAAGAAATTGCTCAAAACTCATCTATTTAGAAACACTTTTAATGTCTAACCTGCAAAGAATCATGCCTATATGTTGTCTCTTTATCTTATTTTTTTTAAATATGTACTTTTTAAATTGTATTCTTTGTACAGCGTATTTGAGTGTTTAGAAAAGTGCTATATAAATTCACTATTATTAGTTCTCCTTTATGTATCTTTGGATTTGCATCTGGATGAGGCTGATGATTGAAGCTAGTGTTAACTGTAATAGGCTAAATGATTAAAGAAAAATCTACTGATACAAAGTTTTCAAAGTTATCATAAAAACAGGACAGTCCTTTTGCTCAGACTCTAAACTCTCATTTACATTTTAGATTTGCGGTGGAAAAAGGGAGCACCTGCTTATTAAATATGCTCCATGGTCCTGTTTAAGAGTTTGATTTTCAATTACAAATAAAAAAAAAAAGTTGAGAGTGACTGAAAAACTGTTGGCTAATATAAACTACTTTGTGACTCTAATTGTATGTGTAAAAGACTTCTTGAACAGAACAAATGAGCTCATCTGTTGCAGTTTCAAATAAGTTTTTTTCTGGTGAAATGTTACTCTTTAAGTTGTTTTTATTTGAGATGTGGTTTGCCCAAATACTTAACTCTTACTTGAATAATTTCTTGGACTATGTACTTCTCCTTGAGTAATATTATTTTGAAGTAATGTTACTCTGACTTTAGTACAATTTGAGGATATTCTACCCACCTCTGCTGGTGGAAACATAGAGAATCATTTTATCAGACATGGTGATGCAGTACACTGCCACATACACATCATCATATTAACATTACTATCTCACCAAATCATAGATTGACTTTTTTGGAGAATTATACATTTTTTCTCCCAGTTTAGACATGGAGAGCTGCTTTAAGGTGGAGGAGGTCACCTAGGAAGCGTACTGTACAAAGCCCAACTAGTTTACCCACATGTTATTATTAATCAATTAACTGAAATAAACACATTAATTGTACTAAATGAATGTTAACATTAAATTAACAGAAAAATATCTTGTGGTTATAATTTGTCAGGATTTATCAGCACAGAGCTCTTTTTTTCCAACTTTTTTCACTTATGAATACTTTTTTTTTTTTTTTTTTTTTTATTTACAGTTCAAAATACTACTGCATATATATCATTTTGAGAAGTTAATGATAAGTCTGAAAAGGACACATAAAGTCAGAGAAAACACAAAAAGGAATAAAACAACCAAAAAGACTAGACTTACTAGAAGAAACAGGTCCAGGGGTCATAGACTCACAGCACTACAGTATTTCAGCTCAGAAACATGTGAGCTGCTCTTTGTCCTGAGCCACTGTGCTCCATGAACAATATTACCGCTGTGGTCAGTGTGAACACAGTTTAGTTTAGCTTATTTATTATAGTTTATTTTTTATTGGTCATTCAAGTAAACATGAAATATCTTCTCCTCTTTAACTGAACAGACCCCTCAGCTCAGTGGGGAGGAGATTTTGGGACATTTCAAGTGACAGTTCCTCAAATATTTGGTTTATTAACAACAAATATAAATATATATATATATATGTATATACAAATAACAAATCATTAAAAAAAAAAAAAAAGCAGTACATTTTTGGATGTTTCCTGACACTATTACCTTAATATTTACCACAGAAACCATAAGCCATCAGTAAAACTTACTTGTCTTAAAATAATCCAGGTCTGATGCTGCAATCTTACATCTTGAGTAAAATCCTGGAAGTGATATTATTATTATTATTATTATTATTATTATTATTATTATTATTATTAGTAGTAGCAGTAGTAGAAGTAGTAGTAGTAGTAGTAGTAGTAGTAGTAGTAGTAGTAGTAGTAGTAGTAGTAGTAGTGTATATTTATGTTTTACTGCTCACCGATGCGAAGGTAAATGTTGACAGTTTGTACAGTGCAAAGAAGTCCAAAGCAGAAGAAGACCAGTGGAATCCATTTTTCTTTAAAAGCAGAATTAATGTGAGAGCAAAATGCAAAAAAAATAATAATAATAATACTAATAAAATAAAAATAAATAAATAAATACAGTATTGAAAGTATCTTACTTAACTGTGTGCGTGTGTCTTGAGTTTGAGCAGGGCCCGAGTACTTTCTGCCCCTGACCACAGACTCGTCCATCATGTCCTCACTGCAGCCCAAAGAGGAGCAGATGAGCAGATGCTTTTGATGTTGTTGCTGCAGTGATCTGTGTTCATCATCTTGTAGTTTTGATCTGTCAGCATCTAGCCACAAGGATACTTCCTGTATTCTATATATAGTCTTTCTCAAATTGGGTGATGAAGGCTAGTATTTTGACTTTGAAAGCATTTATTTTGCCTTTGTCACTGAATTTTAAATGAATTCTGTGCTTGTTGTAAATAATTTCATTGTGCTTTTGCTGCTGATCTGTCTCTAATAATAAGACAATAAGAGGATGAGGAGAGTGAAGTGGACGATGAGAGGATGAGAAGCTGAGGTTGTGTGACCGAAGCAGCTGTGCATCTACAATGAACTGGGCAGACTGAACACTGACTGGACAAAGAGGAGGTGTGGTGAGTGACGGGAGAAGTATTTGGAGTGAGCTGATGAAGGCTGAGGACCAGGTAAACACTGGGAAATGGGAGCAAAGTTTGGTCTTCCAGGCTTAATTTAAGATCGTTCCATTTATATATCTGTAACAGATTTCACTGGGTTGGTTTGAATCCTTTTACATGAAATAAAAAGTGACAAATTGTTTAAATCTCTTCTGTTGTGAGTATTTGCTCTACTGCTCTTATCCCATACGCTCTGCAGAGACAGCACAGCTGGTCACTGTGTACTGAATGCTGCACCCCTCAGCAAAAATCTTTTGCACATATATTATTTATATGATGTACAATGATTATTTCATGTAATTTGCCTAAAACAAATTCCATCAAACTATTTCCCATATCACCCCTGCAGTCACTCTGCAGAACCCAAAGGTGTCACAGCACTCACTTTGACAAAGGTTTAAATGACTTAATCAAAACTTATTTATGATTTAGGATGTAGATGGCAGGAAGTGAAAGCTGCAGGATGTGCGCTGAAGTCAAATTTTAAGATAAAAAAAAAGCACATCTGACTCGTATGAGCTTAGGCACGACATGCACAAGATCAATGTAAGATAGGGGTTTGAGAAAAAATAAATAAAAAAATCTTCTTATGCAGGGTCAGTCGTGAGCCATCCATCCATTTCCACACCCCCTCCTGCCCCAGGTCAGTCAGTCCAATCCATCTGCGCTCCTTAAAAGTTGAATATGCAAATTCCTTTAAAAGAAAATGAGTATTAGTTTACAGTGGACATATGCAGTGTATTTGTTGTTAACAGTTTAAACATGTTTTGAGTGCTACATTTTAAAATGAAAATAATATCTATGTTTGTAACAGTTTAGTGGGTTTGTGATTTCATTGTTCACATACATTCTGATAGCAGCAGTGGGACTGGACACTGAAATAAACATATTCATTGTGAACACAGTTATTGGGCAAAAGTCATTTTCTGTGAGAAACAACAGTGTGTGAATAAAATGATGAAGTAACAGCACTATAATAAGGCTTAAAGCTCAAATCACATTATCAGTACAATTGTCCAGACCTGCTCCTGGACACTGGTGATGATGGTGAGATCTGCTCCTCTCTGCTGACAGTACAGCCTGCTCTCCTGCCAACTCTGCTCTGTGCTGGAGCCCAGGTACAAACTTCCTTGGAAATACACCCAACCTTCATGGGAATGATTATCTGGAAATACAAATGATGTATATAATATATAGTTCTTTACTGGCAAGAGACTAATACCTATTCAGTGAACCAGGTACACATATGCATCATGGCAATAGAAACAAAAAAATATACCACACCACACCCCTCCCAGACATTTTAAGACCGACATGACGAGACTCACTGCAACAGTTACAGAGAGAGTGGTGAGAGTATTCCACTGGAGCCAGGGTCAGAAGGAGCTGGAAGCACCTCTGTGAACACTTCCTATATGGTTAACTATGTCCATTTATATACACAGTCTATGTATTCAGTTGGAACAGATCCATGGTTGTGAAAACAAATAACGGATTGTCTCCTGATTTTTTATTTCACTTTGAGACTGGGGAACAGAAAACCACCAACAGCAGTCCGCTTGGGACTATAACCCTGTCCCGTACTCGCCCCATAGAAACGAGGCTTATGTGCTCTTATACTTGTACAGCTCAAGATCATTCTAAAGCTATTCAGGACAAACTAATGAATTTACTATATAATATTTACCACTTGGGCAGACTGTGCACTTACTTAGATCTTGAAGTTTTTGCCTCACTTGCTCTCGTTCTTCAACAACTTGTAGGACTCTGGTTTCCATTACTGGGAGGGGGGATGAGGGGGAAGAGGTTATTACTGTCAAAATTCATTCTATTCTCTGTATCATTTTACTTACAAAGAATTAGTTTTAGCAAGTATCGTCTTTCTTTTGCCTCCTCCAGCAGTTTCTTCAGGTCACTTTCTTCAGTGATTTGTTGCATTTTGATTTGACGGTCTGGTAGAAAAAATTTATAGGTGGTGTAAAAAACAATATGAATGTTGGATCTACCTTAAAACATTTAAAAATGCTACTTGCCAGAAAAAGTCAGACAGGTTTGATTGACTTCAAGAGATCAAATTATTCTCTTTATTTCACATAATTTTATCATTATTATTATTATATATTTTTATAGTAATTAGGCATAGGATAAGATCTCGCAAGACAAAATTGCTACAAGATTGCACACAGATAAAGAAAATGATCTTGTGAGGTTTATTTTTTCCATGTGTTTGCATTTGGATTGGACAACAGTTCTGGTTATGCCTCTTGAGAAGCTGCAGTATCAATTAATTCAATAAATGTAGACAAGGCCCCCTTGTGGCCGCTGCGTGCCACAGACACTAACTGTCTGTCCTCACTTGCCGTGCACCTCACTTCACCTGGACTTTTATCCAATCATAAGACACCTTGGACTCTTCAGCCTGCAGCTAGTTATTAGTCTGTTGGAGAGTCTGTTGCAAGCACCAGGGTTTAGTAGCGTGGACTATTATTACCTGCCTTTTCTGCTGCCCTCTGTTGTGTGCATTGTGTGCGTCAAATGCAAGTAAGTGTTCGTTGTTTAATGTGTGTAAATGAGAGCGAGTTGTTACTTCATATTATCTGTTCTTTGTTGTGCTTTGTTGTTAGCTTGGGCCTACTTTACCTTAAGCCTTGTTCCACATTATATATTTATGTTTTTTACCTCACATTGTTCAGTGTGTATTTATATTCCTGGTAACAAGCATTCTTATTCAAGCGCTAATTTTCCAGTTATGCAAGCAACACACTGCATGCATCTTAGTTGGTTGTAGGCTCAAAGCGCCTTGTCACACTGTCATTAGTCAGGTCTCGAGCAGCTATTGTATTTACCTTCATGGCCACCAGAGGGAGACATGCCCGCTCATTTTTGTGACCACCAGATAGAGCTCTTTTATTTCTGCCCTTCTGGTGAAGCTGACACTGCCAAATATAGTAATTTATGTCAGTTTTACCATATTTGTTAAGGTTTTTCAGTTGTTGCATATTATTTGTATAATTTCTTATGTTCATATTGTGTACATTTCATTACTCATTATTGTTTATATTTTCTTGTTGTTTCAGAACCACAGACACACACAACTCATCACAATCAGACAGCCTCAAATAAATTATCTCCAATCAAGTGAGCATCTCAGTGATTTTTACCGATCACCTGCTGTGGGTTCCACCTTAGCGATCCAATACACAAAATCAGCTAGGAAGCACATCCTTCCTCACAATAAAATAAAATTAAAAAAAAATCTGTGGACAAAACTGTAAACTGAACTGCACAATTTAGTCATTTCAAATCATTTCAAAATCTCATCTTGTCTCTTTCCCGCTTCCAATATCAGGTCTCATCTTGTGGTAACTGTGTCTCTTCCCACATTTAATAACAATATGACTGTATTTTACCAGTGGTGTGCCGTCAGGGCCCGCAAGGCCTTCTCTGCTGGCCTAAAAAAATATCTGAATCACAGACGATGTTAATTATATTATTATTAAATAATTCCAAATGGTCTGTCCGCTTCCTTTCATAGCTTTTTCGATGGTTGTGCTGCTTTCAGACATGTGTTTTCATATTAAAGCAGGACTTAGAACAACAAAAACAAAACATCAATCATTTTTGACAATGACAATGCAATGACAATAAACTGAATCTGAATCTCATCAGAAACAGACCTGAAGTTGTGTTTTGTTTCATTCACATGTTTGAATAACAGGTTATTATTAGACTGTCTAGATGTCCAAAGGTCAAAATGCTACACTAAATACACAGGAACATAAAGAGCATGTAGGATTTGAACAATGGAATAGTGGTCACTTGTTGCACACGACTCATTTGGGTCAATTCTACCCCATAAAATGTTGCTTTGACATGAACAGTTTGTTAGTCTAATGTGTGTGTGTGTATGTGTGTGTGTTAAATGTGTCCAAACTCCACAGTGTGTTTGTGCAGAGCCCAGATGATTGAAAAATGCTGAAGCTACACAAGTGAAGTGAGAGATGAGAGTGAGAGTGGAAGTGGGTCTAAAGTCAAATCAGCTCTACACTCTCAGTCCAGAGCTTGTATGAGAGAGTTTATTGTGACACAGTGGTCCCTGCAGACAGACTTGACATGTGGCTCTATTCATCATGTCCATTTAACATTATTATGGACTGTTGGCTTAACACTATTGCATCACATAGAACCAAACCAAACATCTTTTTTTTTTTTTTTTTACATTTATTTATTTTACATTTCTATACTATACTTTTTGTAATAAAATAAACATATTTTGTCTTTGTTTCATTTTGACCAGCATATATTTTTTTCATGTGATACTTTTGCTTTTTCTTGGCTCCAGTACTACAACTACTACCACTGTGATGAAACATAAGCAACATAAGTCATTTGATGATGAAGTAAATATTGATATGAGCCTTAAAATGTCGGCCTCTTTTGGCAGATACACAGACGCTTTTCAGAACAGCTCAGGTCATTCCAGGTGTTCCCGATGCCTCCGAAGTTGGTTTCAACACAGAACTCAACATTGTATTGGTTATTTGGCTCTCCACTGTACCAAAAACTGAAAGACATGAAATAAATGTTTAAAAGCACTTCTGAAACTCAATGTTGGTTTAAAATGTTGCTCAACCTTGTGTTGAGCTGAGAGCCGTCCACGCATCTCCACTCTCTAGGTTCAGACTGGGTTGCATTCAGTCCAATCCATCGGTGCCCGCTGAATGTACTCGCAAATGTCTGTAGAAACAGTTCAAGCCACATTCAGGGATCTTAAGTCTTCAGCTGTGAGAAACAAGCATTTAACCTCAATAAAACATGTGCCATTCCTCTGGGACTCACACCAAACTGGAGTGTGAGTTATGATACAAAAGGCTGTGCACAACAGCACCCAGTTAGCTTCGATCTTAGGATTGTGTCAGTAAATACTGACAGGTCACACAGTGGACCGTGAGCTGTGGGTGGATGACACTGACATGTGAATACTTCATCAGGGGACACTTGTGTTTAGAAAGACCAATCTTTGTGTCTTAATGCAAATTTCTGAGATTAATACTTATCAAACACAGAAAAATAATCACGTCTTTACTACATATTTCATTTTGTTGTTATGGTAGATTTTAATAGAAGTTAGCATTAGCATCAAGCTTAATCTTCTCACAATAAACACAAACATTTTATATTGTGACATTCTTTTGTGGGAACAGTGTGGTGTTTAGCTCCAGACCTGCTCCTGGACACTTGTGATGATGATGAGATCTGCTCCTCTCTCCTGGCAGTACTGCCAGTTCTCCTGCCAACTCTGCTCTGTGGTGGAGCCCAGGTACAAACTGCCTTGGAAATACACCCAACATTCAGACGCATAGTTATCTGAAAATAGAGATGATACAGAACATACATGAACGCGTATTGTGTATTACGGGCGGGTAGTAATTACACATGGGTGGGTCAGGACTAAACCAGGTCTAAACCAGGACTAATCTTGGACTTAAGAGAGAGAACGCCGAGCAGTTTGTCCGCAAAGCGCGATCGGGCAACTGCCGCATTTAACTCCGTGAGGTGCGGAGCTGAGCCGGTCCTTTCTCCTGCGTCACCTCCGAGCCCGTCCTGACAGTGCGTCCTATTTCAGTCCTGGTTTAGTCCTAGTTCAGTCGTGGATTAGTGCTCCTCTTCAGTCCTGGAATCAGTCCTGGGTTAGTCCTGGTTTAGTCTTGGTTCAGTTCATGGCGTAGGCAGCGCAAAAGTTTGATGTAATCTCGAGTTAATGGGCAGGTGCGGTCCTGTACTGCAGGTCTCCAAAACTGGACCCGTGCAGGACTCTGCGCTGTCGGCTCTATTACGGAATAAATGAATCTTGGGTTCGTTACATAAAGAAGGTGGAAAATTACGACATAACGGCAGCAGCGATAAGTTTTAAGAAGGATGTAAAAAGAGTTGCACCTGTCCTGTGTGAGAAAAGTGTATAAGTGTGTGCTGAGGGGTTTTACAGACTTAAAACAGATAGAATCATTGTAAAATATAATGTTGACTACTTCGCGGATTTCTCTCTCCTCACAACCTGTGCACATGGACTCCCACTTATCCCGACCGTGACGGAAAACGGAGAATTTCTTGTACAAGTCATTGTTAATGCGCATTTGTGCTTCGGTATGTTTCAGACTGACCGAATGTTTGTGTCTCGCTCCTTCTGAGTCACAGACGTTACGAGAGACGCTCAGTTTAATGCCCCCAATGAACGGTACTGAAAACCCGGACATTTGCAAACACTTTTCACGTGTTTGTTCTGCTTTTCTCAGCCTCAGTGGATGAGATACTCCACATAGTTAACCATGTAATTGCTTTGGGGCTTTTCTGGAATATTCATGATCTTTAGCGATTTCTTTCTCCTGTTTACACATGTGGGCTTGTGCATCATCTCAGTTGTCTTTATTGGTTCCTACATGAGTCTCCACCTCATCCACTCACTCCGTTTGTGTTGACAGTGACAGCTCAGTCTTCGCCAGGGTAATTTGGAGCTTGTTTTTTGTCCATCTTTGCACAGAGCAAAGTTCTTGTGACAATCACAAATAGTTTTCATGAAGCAAAGTTTGATGTATTGAGGTCAGTGCTGCTTAGGCTACCTGAAGCTCACAAAATCACATCCACATCTGATAAACGAATCTCAGAACTTTTTTTTTTTTTTTTTATCGCTGAGTTCATGGCAGGTCAGCTGAATAAACTGTGACCAAACATTCACAGTTAAACAGTGGCAGTTTACTTACAGGACTGATGTTTCTCCAGTTCATTTCTTGAGCTGGACAGAGATTGCTGACACTCTTTGAAGGCTGAAAAAGAGCACAGTGTTTGTAATACCACATTTGAACAGCATGTGTCTCAAGTTCCTCATTTTACTCTCACAAATGGCTTTTCTGCAGCTCATCTTTTTGCTTAGACAGGTCTTGGCTAGTAGTTTGAAAAACTGCAATGATTAGTGAAAAGAAAAAGCATAGGTGTAATGAAATAATTTAGTTTGTTTTTTATTACATGTATTCTTGTTTTGCTCATTAAAAGTTGTTAGAGTAAAGGCTAAAGAGATGATGTATAATTCCATTTACGTTTCTCAAGTGTGTCCCTCTCAGCAGTTACATTGTCACATGGGCTCATGTCGATGTCTGGAGGAAGGTCTACAAATCCAAAATTGTTCAATGAACTGTCCTGGGGAATGCTAGCCTGGTTAACGTGGTGGCATTAGGATTTGTTCACTCAACAGTAGGCAGGTACTTTTTTAATCGCTGCTTTTTGGCTGTAACATATGTAATGCGCCGCTAACAGGGCAAACTGCTATATTAAGCTTTTCCCAAATCCCGTAGGAAGAAGGACAATAACATCTTTCCCGTTGATGTTATTGCCCTTCATGTATAATAATGTCTGGCTGCTCCTCTCTCTGTCCACTGCTGCTGTCTTCACTTGCAACACCCTGCACTGAGGAAATGGAGGCTACAGCAGCCCCTCCAGCGTGTCTATAGCGAGATTCTTCAATCACTTAGCCCACAACTTCTCTTTCCCCTTTCTTTCGCTTAGCTTTCTTCATGTTTCACGCTCAACACTATGAAACTGGCGGGGATCAGTGCAGGGAAGGGGGTGGGGCCACTTTCGTAGGCTAATATATCCTGATTGGTTTAGTCCTCTGTCTATATTGAAGATGGACCAATGGGCCGCCCCCTCTAAATTGTGGGCCAGTCTCTAAGTAAAAACAACAACAAAAAAACCAACAACAACATCGACCCCTGAAGACTGTTGGTCCACTGGGAAAATGCCCAGTATGCCCTATTACCAGTCTAGGCCTGGTTGTGGTTATAGTTTAGTTGTGGTTGTTCTGGTCTAGATTTATGGGTTCATAATAGACTATTATCACGCTTCCGGGTTTTGTGGGCGGGGTTTATCTACTTTGTGAACTTCCACTTCCGGCGCAACAACAACTAATATCTTCTCCCAAATAATGCATCCACTAGAGGGTGCATACCTGTGACACTGGGGACATTGAAGAGGGGACAATTCCTGCAATTCAATTTTGTTATTTAGCACCAATAATAATGGACTTGGCTTTTAATCATGATGGGTGAGGACAGAACAAGGGACAACAGAGTAAACATAACAAACATTTATTTCAAAAATATTTACACATGATCTAGGAAGGGAAATTTATCTCATCTGTGCCTCGGGAGCTGAAACTGATGAGCATTTAAACAGCACTTGGGGACATGCACATGTGCAATAGCGCTAAATAGCTCAAATCAACAGGACACCGGATGAGGTCAAGGCAGCGTTCAACAGTCACTAAACATACTAAAGTAAAGGAATGTGGCTTGGTGTCTATGTATCTACAGTTTAGGCTTGTTGCAGCTCTGAAAGTCACTCTTTTCCAGAGCGGCCAGTGTATATTTTTGCTATCTGGGTCATCTCCATTATATGGCAGTGAAATTGTTAAGATGGTCTAAAAAATCTCATTCATATTTGTGACATTTGTAACAGAACATTTGAGCAGCATGTGTCTCAAGTTCCTCATTTTACTCACAAGAATGGCTTTTCTGCAGCTCATCAGTTTGCTTCGACAGGTCTTGACGACTAGTTTGAAGAACTGTAATGGTTAGTGAAAAGAAAAAGCATAGGCGTGAAGAAATAATTTTGTTTGTGTCTCATTACATGTATTCTTGTTTTGCTAATAAAAAAAATTTAGAGTAAAAGTTAAAGAGATTTACATTTCTCAAGTGTGTCCCTCTCAGCAGTTACATTGTCACATGGGCTCATGTCGATGTCTGGAGGAAGGTCTACAAATCCAAAAGTGATTTATTTCTTTGTGGCTGTGATTATTAATATTGTTTTACTTCATTATGTGACTCACAGAGATGTAAATAAACATTGAGAGAAGCTTGTATGATGCACAGAAGACCAAAGCTGATGCAGACCAGGAGAATCCATTTCCCTACAAACATAATGTTAAAGATCAGAGAGGAAAGAACATTTTAAATTCCTATATTATACAAATTGACTTTGTGAGCTTTAAGCCATGTTGTTTCCTCATTATAAACATACTTAAAGTTGTGTTTTGTTTCATTCACACACAGGACAGCACCTTTGGGAACAGGCTGCTGTCCCACACACATCCCTTTAACTGATAAAAGCAAAAGGATGAACTGCTATGTTGTTATGTTTGTTTCATTGTTGCTACTGCCGAAATTTTTAATTTCCTCAATAAAGTCTCTATCTGTGTTTGAGTGAACCTGAATTATTAATTTACATCTCCAAAGCTCCAAATGCTCTGTTCCACCTGGTGATGTCGTGGGAGTTTTCATCTTAACAGCTTTTACCTTTAGTTCATTAGAGACTGACAATTCCAGGTCTGAAATCATCCAGTTTTACTCAAGTGAAGGTGTATGGAGATTAAAAACACAGTGGGGCTCTACCTGGATTACCACATGACATCACAAGGTGGAACAGAGTGTTTTCAATTTGAGAGAACTCAGCTTAAATATGCAGCATTTGTGTGTTAAATATGTGTGAATGCAACAGAACACAACCGTGTGTTTTTGATGAGGATACAACATTATAACAGATCAGAAAATAGAGTAATATGGGCCTTTTAAAATAAAGTCTTACCTGGTTCGGTGGCAGTCTGTGAATCAGAGACACTTCCAGAGTTTCTCCTGTTCCTTTTGACATGAACCCTGTGCTCCTCCATCTTCTCTCTGCAGACTCAGGTCTGATATAAATGTGAGCTGGAGCTCTACAGCACAGATCTTTGATGCATTACTTGTGAGAAACATATTACATATGTGTTTCTCATGTGGTTTTTTCTGGTTCCTCATTTCTCGTTTCTAAGTAGATAGTGGCATTCAGCAGTACATTACATCACTCTGAGAGGTGCATGCTACAACAGACCTAACAAGAATCATTTTCAGTATCTCCTTAGACAAATGAAAGTTCAGTTATCATTATTGTTTTTCAAAAGGGCCAATGACTTTTTATTTTTACTTTATCATTTGAATGAACAGGTCTTGTGACTAATGTTTTGCACCTGTTATCTTGCATTTTAAAATGTTTAAAATGTATGTATGCTTTAAATAAATAAATTAATTAATAAGATTATAGAAATAAATATACAAAAGCATGATACAAAACAATACACAACAATTTCACAAACCTGATGTGATGGAAGTAGTTCCATTATAAAAAGGGGGAGTGACTTGATTTGAATAGCAAGTGGAGGAGGGACTTAGAGCAACAAACACAAAACAACATTTCAAATTTCAGGTCTGCCTTTGATTCATGTGGCTTTCATTATCACTGGAACATTGACAAATTCCATCAGTTTTTATCTAACAGAAACTCTTTCAAGGTTCAAACTGTTGAATAAAGTTTCAGCAGTTGCTGTCCCTACAGGGACACTACAGTGTCCGTGCGTCAGCAGTGTACACTGTTGTTGATCAGGTGCTTTAATCCTGCTGTTCAATCTGTGCTGGAAAGCACTCTGCCATTTCCATTTGCGGGGTTCTCTTGTGTAACAAAAACTGCTTCTCAAAAGTGAGTGTGAAAGGAGGAAGGAGAAGAGGAAGAGGAAGGGGGTATTTAAGTCTGTCTAACTCGCCCTAGATTTCACAATGACTTTTATTAGACAGCAAAGTGAAACAAAGTGAAACAGTTAATGG
>NW_026571095.1:30335288-30437434 GCF_026225935.1 Boleophthalmus pectinirostris | reverse complement strand
GACATTTGTAACAGAACATTTGAGCAGCATGTGTCTCAAGTTCCTCATTTTACTCACAAGAATGGCTTTTCTGCAGCTCATCAGTTTGCTTCGACAGGTCTTGACGACTAGTTTGAAGAACTGTAATGGTTAGTGAAAAGAAAAAGCATAGGCGTGAAGAAATAATTTTGTTTGTGTCTCATTACATGTATTCTTGTTTTGCTAATAAAAAAATTTAGAGTAAAAGTTAAAGAGATTTACATTTCTCAAGTGTGTCCCTCTCAGCAGTTACATTGTCACATGGGCTCATGTCGATGTCTGGAGGAAGGTCTACAAATCCAAAAGTGATTTATTTCTTTGTGGCTGTGATTATTAATATTGTTTTACATTATGTGACTCACAGAGACGTAAATAAACATTGAGAGAAGCTTGTATGATGCACAGAAGACCAAAGCTGATGCAGACCAGGAGAATCCATTTCCCTACAAACATAATGTTAAAGATCAGAGAGGAAAGAACATTTTAAATTCCTATATTATACAAATTGACTTTGTGAGCTTTAAGCCATGTTGTTTCCTCATTATAAACATACTTAAAGTTGTGTTTTGTTTCATTCACACACAGGACAGCACCTTTGGGAACAGGCTGCTGTCCCACACACATCCCTTTAACTGATAAAAGCAAAAAGGATGAACTGCTATGTTGTTATGTTTGTTTCATTGTTGCTACTGCCGAAATTTTAATTTCCTCAATAAAGTCTCTATCTGTGTTTGAGTGAACCTGAATTATTAATTTACATCTCCAAAGCTCCAAATGCTCTGTTCCACCTGGTGATGTCGTGGGAGTTTTCATCTTAACAGCTTTTACCTTTAGTTCATTAGAGACTGACAATTCCAGGTCTGAAATCATCCAGTTTTACTCAAGTGAAGGTGTATGGAGATTAAAAAACACAGTGGGGCTCTACCTGGATTACCACATGACATCACAAGGTGGAACAGAGTGTTTTCAATTTGAGAGAACTCAGCTTAAATATGCAGCATTTGTGTGTGTTAAATATGTGTGAATGCAACAGAACACAACCGTGTGTTTTTTTGATGAGGATACAACATTATAACAGATCAGAAAATAGAGTAATATGGGCCTTTTAAATAAAGTCTTACCTGGTTCGGTGGCAGTCTGTGAATCAGAGACACTTCCAGAGTTTCTCCTGTTCCTTTTGACATGAACCCTGTGCTCCTCCATCTTCTCTCTGCAGACTCAGGTCTGATATAAATGTGAGCTGGAGCTCTACAGCACAGATCTTTGATGCATTACTTGTGAGAAACATATTACATATGTGTTTCTCATGTGGTTTTTTCTGGTTCCTCATTTCTCGTTTCTAAGTAGATAGTGGCATTCAGCAGTACATTACATCACTCTGAGAGGTGCATGCTACAACAGACCTAACAAGAATCATTTTCAGTATCTCCTTAGACAAATGAAAGTTCAGTTATCATTATTGTTTTTCAAAAGGGCCAATGACTTTTTATTTTTACTTTATCATTTGAATGAACAGGTCTTGTGACTAATGTTTTGCACCTGTTATCTTGCATTTTAAAATGTTTAAAATGTATGTATGCTTTAAATAAATAAATTAATTAATAAGATTATAGAAATAAATATACAAAAGCATGATACAAAACAATACACAACAATTTCACAAACCTGATGTGATGGAAGTAGTTCCATTATAAAAGGGGGAGTGACTTGATTTGAATAGCAAGTGGAGGAGGGACTTAGAGCAACAAACACAAAACAACATTTCAAATTTCAGGTCTGCCTTTGATTCATGTGGCTTTCATTATCACTGGAACATTGACAAATTCCATCAGTTTTTATCTAACAGAAACTCTTTCAAGGTTCAAACTGTTGAATAAAGTTTCAGCAGTTGCTGTCCCTACAGGGACACTACAGTGTCCGTGCGTCAGCAGTGTACACTGTTGTTGATCAGGTGCTTTAATCCTGCTGTTCAATCTGTGCTGGAAAGCACTCTGCCATTTCCATTTGCGGGGTTCTCTTGTGTAACAAAAACTGCTTCTCAAAAGTGAGTGTGAAAGGAGGAAGGAGAAGAGGAAGAGGAAGGGGGTATTTAAGTCTGTCTAACTCGCCCTAGATTTCACAATGACTTTTATTAGACAGCAAAGTGAAACAAAGTGGAACAGTTAATGGTGCTTTCACTTCTTACTTCTGAGTTAAAGAAAAATAGTTTATTGTTATCTACAGAGAGCAAAAAATGTTCTGCTTTTACAATATACCTTTTAGGTAGAAACAATACACACACACACACACACACACACACACACACACACTGGTCAGATGAACAAACTGCATTTCAATGCACTGTACTGTTTTTGTGTTTTTTTTGAGACAGGGACAGCACATAATTCTTACATTAACCTTAACAGGAGAGATGCATTGTACCAGGTTGTAGCACCAGTGCTAATTTCCACCTGTAGTCCCTGGGCAGTTTCAGTGATTGATTGTATTTAACTGACCTTGGCTATCAGCTATTCTTGGGTTGATGGGGGAAACCGGAGCGCCCGGAGGAAACCCATCCAGACACAGGGAGAAACACGTAAACTCTACACAGAAAGGCCCAGGGTGTTTGAGTAATCCTTTAATAATAATAATCTGTCTACATCAGCAAAGCTCAAAATGCTCTGTTCCACCTTGTGATGTCATGTAGTGATACCTTTTACTTTTTGTTCAGTTGTGATGTGCAATTTCAGGGCTGAAGGTATCCAAATGATTCTAGTCAAGCTGTATGGAGTTTAAAAACACAGTGGAGCATGTTTGGTATTACCACATGACATCACAAGGTGAAACAGAGTTTTCTGTTTGAGAGAAGACCTCAGTCTAAATGTAAAGGATTTGTGTTAAACATTATGTGTGAATGAAATAAAACACAATTTGTATGAATGTATGTATGTATGTATGTATGTATGTATGTATGTATGTATGTATGTATGTATGTATGTATGTATGTATGTATGTATGTATGTATGTATGTATGTATGTATGTATGTATGTATGTATGTATGTATGTATGTATGTGTATGTATGTATGTATGTTGTGTATGTATGTATGTATGTATGTATGTATGTATGTATGTATGTATGTATGTGTATGTATGTATGTATGTATGTATGTATGTATGTATGTATGTATGTATGTATGTATGTATGTATGTATGTATGTATGTATGTATGTATGTATGTATGTATGTATGTATGTATGTATGTATGTATGTATGTATGTATGTATGTATGTATGTATGTATGTATGTATGTATGTATGTATGTATGTATGTATGTATGTATGTATGTATGTATGTATGTATGTATGTATGTATGTATGTATGTATGTATGTATGTATGTATGTATGTATGTATGTATGTTTGTATGTATGTATGTATGTATGTATGTATGTATGTATGTATGTATGTATGTATGTATGTATGTATGTATGTATGTATGTATGTATGTATGTATGTATGTATGTATGTATGTATGTATGTATGTATGGTTGTATGTATGTATGTATGTATGTTGTATGTATGTATGTATGTATGTATGTATGTATGTATGTATGTATGTATGTATGTATGTATGTATGTATGTATGTATGTATGTATGTATGTATGTATGTATGTATGTATGTATGTATGTATGTATGTATGTATGTATGTATGTATGTATGTATGTATGTATGTATGTATGTATGTATGTATGTATGTATGTATGTATGTATGTATGTATGTATGTATTTATGTATGTATGTATGTATGTATGTATGTATGTATGTATGTATGTATGTATGTTGTATGTATGCGAGGAAACAACATTGATCACTTTATCACTTTTATGGATCACTTTGAGGACGACATTTGTTCAATAGCTGTTTAACTTGAAATAACTTTTGTTTGTTGTTACAGTTTTTTCAATTATTTCAGTTCCTATAAAATCAACATTTTATAAAGAGAGACAAAGACATTGATTTTGATAAATCTTTGCAGTCTTTAAGGTCCTGCATAAATATACACTGAAAACCAAAACAACCTTTCTGCGTTGAATTGACAAAATTTTCTCGCGTCATTGTCACAAATATGTTTTGTTTTGAACAAAATGTTGTCTAAATACACAAGAACATAAAGAGCTGTCACAGTGAAAGAGACACAAGTGTCTGAGACTTGTGTTCATATTAACCCACTCTACACATGATCCTGATTTTTTTTTTTTTTTCGCTACTTTGTCCATCAAAAAAAAAATCCTATTCATAACATAGAGCCTGACTACAGATTCACTCCTGTAACCGTGAGCATCAGGAGCCTCATTTTAGCAGCTCTAAAACATTATGGGTGATGTCACACTCGCTTAGTCCACTTCTTTTATACAGTCTATGGCCACACCACGCCTTCAGTCTGCTCTGCTTCACCTGATATTTAGCCACGCCACACACCAAGCCTGTATTGTGCCTGGTACCCACAGGCATGGGCAGGTAGTGATTACACACGGGTGGGTCAGGTAAATCAAATGAATGATGAAAAAAGTGAAAAGAAAAGATAAGTGCAGTTTTCCCGGTCTTTTCCTGGAACAATGGCAGACCAAGTTGAGAGAGTGACTTTAGTGTATTTATTACATATAACTGATCAGCGGAGGTGATCAGCTCACCGCCTGTGCTCCTGGTTTAGTCCGGGACTATTGGGCTGTCGGACTAATGGGCTGACCCTGATTTATCACGGGCACAGTCGAGTAACATGTGAAATGTTAACGGGTCCAGGCAGGTACAGATTTAACTTTGATATAATCACGGGTTAACAAGCGAGTGTGGTGCTGGACTGTGCAGTTTACTTTTCTAGAGTTTTTCTAATAAAATAAATTTGTCTCTGTTTCATTTTAACCACCAACCACAATATAAATCTTACGCATATTTTTTTCATGTGATATTTTTACTTTTTGAGGGGGGCTCCAGTACAACTACTACTACCACTGTGATGAAACACACACACACACACACACAATGTGGATAAGTCATATTATGTATGAGTAAATATTGAAATAAACCTTAAAATGTCAGTCTCTTTTGGCAGATACACAGAAGCTTTTCAGTACAGGATTCATCATTCCAGGTGTTCCCGGTGCCTCTGAAGTTGGTTTCAACACAGAACTCATGATTGTCTTTGTTATTTGGCTCTCCACTGTACCAAAATCTGAAAGTCATTAAATAAGAGTTTAAAATCACTTCTGAAACTCAGTGTTGGTTTAAAATGCTGCTGTGTGAACCTTGTGTTGAGCTGAGAGCCGTCCACCCATCTCCACTTTCTACGTTCAGACTGGGTTGCAGTCAGTCCAATCCATCGGCGCCCGCTGAATGTACTCGCAAATGTCTGTAGAAACAGTAAAAGCCACATTCAGGGATCTGAAGGCGTCAGCTGTGAGAAACAAGCATTTAACCTAAATAAAACAAGCCTCGTTTCTCTGGGACTCGCACACCAAACTGGAGAGTGAGTTTTGATACGACAGGCTCTGTGCACAACAGCACCAGTTAGCTCCGGTCTCTGGGGACTCTATGGTTTTGCAGAGCATAAATAGTGACAGGTCACACAGTGGACCGCGAGCTGTGGGTGGATGACAATGACATGTGAATACTTCACCAGGAGACACTCATGTTAAGAAAGGTAAATCTTTGTGTCTTAATGCAAATTTTTGAGACTAGTACATATCAACAAACTGAAATAAGCTACTCAAAAAAATATCCAGGTCGTCTTTGCTACATATTTCATTACATTTGACATTTGAATAGAAGTTATCATTTGCATCAAGCTTAATCTTCTCACAATAAACACACATTTTATGTTGTGACATCCTTTGTGGAAACAGTGTGGTGTTTAGCTCCAGACCTGCTCCTGGACACTTGTGATGATGATGAGATCTGCTCCTCTCTGCTGACAGTACTGCCGGCTCTGCTCCCAGCTCTGTGCTGTGGTGGAGCCCAGGTACACACTGCCTTGGAAATACACCCAACCTTCAGATGCGTAATTATCTGAAAATAGAAATGATACAGACACTGAAATGAGACTAAACTGGGAGCCTAAAGTCCACCACACACTTCAGGATCTTTGAGTGATTTTTAAACGTGAAAATAAAAGTGAAGACCAGACATGAGGAGAAAAGATTTAAAATCTTACTATTTATCTCTTTATTATTTCTCAAATGTAGTTCAGAAAATGTTTTCCACAAATAGAAAGCTGTGGATTTATGGATTTATGTAAACATGACACGTGTGAGGAACTGCGCTCACCTGTATCACCTCTTGTATATTGCTGAGATATTTTTACTACTTATTTGTATTTGATTTTATTGTTACTTGCACATATAGATTTATATAATTATGTCTTATTTGACACAAGTCTCTTGCTATTTTTGCTACTTATTTAGTATTTATTATTAGCATTTACTTTTTTTTTCTCTTTGTCATTACAATATTGTGATTTGTGAGCTTCTGTGCCCAAGTAATTTCCCTTGTGGATCATTAAAATTTATCTAAGTCAAAGATTGTGATGACGATATGACGGAGGTGCTCAGTCGCACTGACTCCACACACGAGGAGCACAGGGGCCCATGCCTCCCTGAAGTCTGAGAGAAGCAAATAATCCTGTAGTGTTCATCCGTCTGAAGGATTTGTGCAGGACTAAAATAAGACCAAACCAAATTTAAACTGGGTCTCCAACTGGGCCCAAACCAGAATCAACCCAGACTTACTAACTTCATTATATTCTATCTGTTTTTATGGCAGCCTCTTAGATTCACTAGAGCAGACTTCTACTCACCTATGTCCTGCAGTCTTCGCTTCAGTTTTTCTCTTTCTTCAGCTAGCTCTTGGGTCCTGGTTTCAAGCACTGCAAAATTAAAAAAAATTAAGTAAATGCATTAAATCCAGTGTCTCAGACAAGGGTATGTATCATGTTCTCTTTTAACCGTGTTTGTAAACTAATGTGGCCTATTGTAAAAAGAGGCTGTCCTCTTTTTGAAACTGGCCTCCCATTTTTGTCCTTCACTTTCTCCAGGGTAATTTGGAGCTTGGTTTTTGTCCATCTTTGCAGAGAGCTCCTTGTGAAAAACACGTCCGACTGTGATAAATGAATTTCTCTCTTTTTTTTTTTTTTTTTTTTTTTTGATGTGAAGCTTGTGCAGTGGGTTCGCTGTGTTCATGGCTGAATAGACATTCACTCACATTCACATCAACAGTGGCAGTTTACTTACAGGACTGATGTTTCTCCAGTTCATTTCTTGAGCTGGACAGAGATTGCTGACACTCTTTGAAGGCTGAAAAAGGGCACAGTGTTTGTAACAGAACATTTGAACAGCATGTGTCTCAAGTTCCTCATTTTACTCACATGAATGTCTTTTCTGCAGCTTATCTTTTTGCTTCGACAGGTCTTGGCGAGTAGTTTGAAGAACTAACAATAAGTGAAAAGAAAAGGTATAGGTGTAATTAAATAATTGAGTTTGTTTTCATTACATATATTCTTGTTTTGCTAATTAAATGTTTGAGAGTAAAGGTTAAAGAGATGATGTATAATTCCATTTACGTTTCTCAAGTGTGTCCCTCTCAGCAGTTACATTGTCACATGGGCTCATGTCGATGTCTGGAGGAAGGTCTACAAATCCAAAAGTGATTTATTGTCTTGTGACTGTGATTATTAATATTGTTTTACTTCATTATGTGACTCACAGAGACGTAAATAAACATTGAGAGAAGCTTGTATGATGCACAGAAGACCAAAGCTGATGCAGACCAGGAGAATCCATTTCCCTAAAAACAAAATGTTAATGATCAGAGAGGAAAGAACATTTTAAATTCCTATATTATACAAATTGATTTTTGTGAGCTTTAAGCCATGTTGTTTCCTCATTATAAACATACTTAAAGTTGTATTTTGTTTCATTCACACACAGGACAGCACCTTTGGGAACAGGCTGCTGTCCCACACACATCCCTTTAACTCATAAAAGCAAAAGGATGAACTGCTATGTTGTTATGTTTGTTTCATTGTTGCTACTGCCGAAAATTTTATTTCCTCAATAAAGTCTCTATCTATGTGTTTGAGTGAACCTGAATCATTAGTTTACATCTCCAAAGCTCCAAATGCTCTGTTCCACCTGGTGATGTCGTGGGAGTTTTCATCTTAACAGCTCCTTTTACCTTTAGTTCAGTAGAGATTGACAATTCCAGGTCTGAAATCATCCAGATTTACTCTAGTGAAGGTGTATGGAGATTAAAAACACATGACATCACAAGGTGGAACAGAGTGTTTTTGATTTGAGAGAAGAACTCAGCTTAAATATGCAGCATTTGTGTGTTAAATATGTGTGAATGAAACAAAACACAACTGTGTGTTTTTGATGAGGATACAACATTATAACAGATCAGAAAATAGAGTAATATGGGCCTTTTAAATAAAGTCTTACCTGGTTTGGTGGCAGTCTGTGAATCAGAGACACTTCCAGAGTTTCTCCTGTTCCTTCTGGCATGAACCCTGTGCTCCTCCATCTTCTCTCTGCAGACTCAGGTCTGATGTAAATGTGAGCTGGAGCTCTGCAACATAGATCTTTTGTGCATTACTTATAGGACAATGAAGTACGTGTTTTTCTTGTGGTTTTTCTGGTTCCTCATTTTTTAAAGTGAACAGTGACATTCAGCAGTACATTACATCAGTCAGAGAGGTGCATGCTACAACAGAACTAACAAGAATTACTTTCACTGCAGTATCTCCTTACACAAATTAAAGTTCAATTATCATGATTTATTTTCAAAACAATTTTCCTTTACACTCGTGAAAAGTTTCTGAAGAATTAGAAAGAATTACATTTTTGCTTTAGAAAGGAAATCCTCTTTTATGTTTATGTTTATTTATTTCGGACAGTAATACATAGAACATAAATTAAAAAACAAAAACAAAAAACTAAATAATAAAAAAAAAGACAAAAACGTAAATACATAGATATAACACAAAAAGTAACTATTTCTATTCTATAATAACAGGCAAAATAAATGTTATGCAGAATTTTAATGTGTCTCTTCAGATATTAAAAGACGTAACTTCCTCTTCAACAACTTGTAGTTGTATTTATAGAAAGAGGATGTGTAGAGTGTACTCAATTTAATCAACAAAACATAACCTAGGGTTGTGGTCAGGGCTGGACTGGGACAAAAAAACAGCCCTGGCACTTTTGTCTTAGACCGGCCCCTCATCAGCTGAGCACAACTGACTAATTTATGTATGTGTTCCTGGGGAATGCTAGCCTTGTTCACCTGGTGGCATTAGGATTTGTTCGCTCGACAGTAGGCAGGTACTTTTTTAATCTCTGCTATTTGGTCGTGACATATGTAATGCGCCGCTAATGGGGCAAACTACTATATTAAGTTTTTCCCAAATCCCGTAGGAAGAAGGGCCCCTTGATAAAATTCACCCCTCTCAATAATCTCTGGCTGCTCCTCTCTCTGTCCACTGCTGCTGTCTTCACTTTCAACACCCTGCACTGAGGAAATGGAGGCTACAGCAGCCCCTCCAGCCAATATGTCTGTTATTTTCACACACTTCGTAGCGTCTATAGCGAGATTCTTAAATCATTTAGACCACAACTTCTCTTTCCCCTTCTTCTGCTTAGCTTTCTTCATGTTTCAAGCCAGTCCAATCCAGTCTAGATAGACCAATGGGCCACCCCCTCTAAATTGTGGGCCAGTCTCTAAGTAAAAATGAAAAAAGAAAAAAAAAAAAAAACACACACAATGGCCCCTGAAGACTGTTGGTCCACTGGGAAAATGCCCAGTATGCCCGATTACCAGTCCAGGCCTGGTTGTGGTTATACTACTTAAATTTAATTAATAATTGTATTGTGAATGTTAAAAGTATGTCAATATTTTGTTTACAATTTCATAAACTTGACCTTTCTGTGTCCCCAGATACAAGATAAACATTTTCACCATTACATTATATTTCACCAAACACAAGATGGTGAAAGATCATAGTGCGGGGCGTTTATAGTGTCTCAAAGCCAAAGTGCGTAATAATAAATCCACATCCAGTCACAGCCTGCAGTGTCCGCGTCAAATTTAAGCCAAACATAATATGAACCAAAACTCCGCAAAAACCCTGCTCTTCATTAGTAAATATATCCAGCGTGGAGCGCGTGTGCGTAAAGATGTATCCAAACGAATCTGCGTAAAGTTCTCAATACTTCTCCTCCGTCCTCCTCCGCGTAGTAAAAGCGTAAAGTTATTCATCAAAATAAGAGCACATGCTCCATGCGCTGCCTTTTATATAAAGTGCCGAAAACGAGAAACAAAAGCGAAACTTAAGCGCAGGTCAGTCTTCGTGACAATCAGTTGTGCGTTTATTTGCGTGCGCATTTGGAGTTATACCTGAACCGTGTATAGTAGCCTACTCTGTTTTAAAATATGAATTAACATAGATATAAAGTTATTCAATGACTGAAAAGTATTTTCTTAATAATATTGGCCATTAATTTGCATAAAAACATAAATTGTAACTATACCCTTTGCGCACTTATGAAGAAAACTACTACATATCTCGGTCCTCTACTGTGGAGTTAGTTTGGACTGCTTAAATGTAGTGTCATTATCTGAACACACAATATCTGGAATGCCATGCCTAGCAAAAATAGATTTACAATGGTCAATAACAGTTTCGGAAGTGGTACGTGACAGTTTTGCTACTTCAAAGAACCTTGAAAAGTAGTCTACAATAAGCAAATATTGGTTCTTACCAAACTGGAACAGATCTGCACCTACTGCACACCATGGTCTGGAAGGAAGGTCTGTCTGTAACATTGTCTCTTTGTTGTGTACTCTCTCACGCGCACTTGTGACACAATTTTCAATGAGTTTTGTCAGTTCTTTGCTAAGACCTGGCCATCACACAGATTGTTTAGCTCGTTCTCTGCACTTTGTTATGCCTAAGTGGCCCTCGTGAAGTTTGTTCAGTATGTCTGATAAACGTGTGTCTCTGAGTCCGACCCCAAGACTGTCTCTGACCATCTCGTCATGTAGTAAGCCGTATCCACAGTGCTCAGCTAAACAATGCAGCGCGGTGATAAAGCTGTCAGCCGACTCGTCCATCTCTTGCTGCCACTGATTAAACTTAGCTCTTTCAAAAATTATGTTTCTGCGAGCTACAAAGTGAGCCTCAAGCTTTTGTTTGACTGTCTCGTACTCACTTGCTTGTTATGGACTGAGATGTAGGGAGACTAAAATATCCTCGGCTTCTTCCCCCATACTGTAAATCAGTGCTTTTACTTGATTTTCATCGGCTTGTGTTTCTAGACCTGACGCAATCCGGAATCTTTCAAAGCGTTTTATTCACTTGGTCCAATCTTCTGCCTTGAATGAAAACTTTTCCGGCGGCTTTACTTCATACTGTGCCATCTTCAATAGTTATTACAGGGCGGTAGATTATTTTATTTATTTATTATTATTATTATTTATTTTTTTTTACTTTTCGGATCTTCTCCGTCTGCAAGTCCCGCTCGTATTTTCGACTCTTCTCCACAAAGAGTAAATCATCAGCAGCACTTCTGACACCATGTTCTGGTCTAGATTTATGGGTTCATAATAGAGACAAGACAGAGCCGTGTTCCAGTCGAGACAGAACCATATTATTTTATTGTCCTCCCCCCAGGAACATATAACACACAAAATAGGTTCCTACCCACATATCACTACAGTGGTTCTTCTACTTAAATTAAATTTAATTAAATATTGTATTGTGAATGTTAAAAGTATGTCAATATTTTGTTTACAATTTCATAAACTTGACCTTTCTGTGTCCCCAGATACGAGCTAAACATTTTCACCATTACATTATATTTCACCAAACACAAGATGGTGAAATATCCTAGTGTTAGTAATATGCTAAAGCTACACAAGTGGAGATGAGAGTTTAAAGTCAAGAGGGTCTAAAGTCAAATCCACAGTGGCGTGCGGTCACGGCAATCAAGGCAAACAGTGGTTGGCCAATAAAATCTAAAGTCATCATGTGTCAAAAGTATAATTAAATTGTTAATTGAATTGAATTATATCCAAATAGTCCTGTTTTCCCTTCACTTTTGTCTGTTTGAAACATGGTAGACGTTAGAAATACAGGATGTCATTTAATCAAACAGGGAGCTAGTTTCAAGGTTAGTTCATGTGAAACAGAGGAACCACACAGAGCAGTGAAGCAGTGAAGGAGCAACAGTGTCAGTGGAATAACAGCACTATTAAACGCATGTGGAAGAACATGTGTCTGATCTGGACCGACTCCGCTTCAGGGACAGTTCTTCAACAAAGACGTAGTTTTGCATCAGTGAGAGGTGAGTTATAAAACGCTGTTTTAACGTGACGGAACGTTTGTTATTATTTAGTCTGTATTATAAGTGCATCTGTGTGATGAGTGCACTGTTGTTGTATCTCTTCATGAATGTACATTTTGTGTGATGCATTACATGCGTAGAGCTTTCATATGTCATTCATATGGTTTCTAGTAATAATAATAATTACATAGACAACAATAGTACTGAAGGCTCAGCTGGATAAATAAGGTGTACGAGCTGTGCAAATCTGTATAGACAAATATACAAATATTAATACACTTTGTAGGTCTAGGTTTCTAATTTAGTTTACTGATTTAGTAGATATATGTGTTTAATATGTCAGTAAAATAAATACTCATACTATAAAAAGTAGTCTTATTAAATTGTTAAAGGTTAAATATATATATTCACCATATATATTCACCCCAAGTCTGCTTGCCTTCCCATAAAAGTCACTGCGCTCTATTGCAAATGTGACACAGTGTGACACTGTGGTTCCTGCAGACAGACTTGAGTTCATGTGGGGATCTGTTCTCCAGGGTCTTTGTCCAAACACATCATGTCCATTTAACACTATTATGGACTGTTGGCGTAACACTATTGTATCACATAGAACCAAACCAAACATTTATTTTTTTTACTTTTATTTATTTTACATTTCTATACTGTCTGTAATAAAACAAACATTTTGTCTCTATTTCATTTTGACCACTGTATTTTTTTTTTTTTTTCATGTGATACTTTTGCTTTTTTTTGACTCCAGTACTACTACTACTACTACTACCACTGTGATGAAACACAGACACACAATGTGGATAAGTCATTTGATGTATAAGTAAATATTGATATGAGCCTTAAAATGTCGGCCTCTTTTGGCAGATACACAGACGCTTTTCCGAACAACTCAGGTCATTCCAGGTGTTCCCGATGCCTCTGAAGTTGGTTTCAACACAGAACTCAACATTGTGTTTGTTATTTGGCTCTCCACTGGCCCAAAATCTGAAAGTTATGAAATAAGTGTTTAAAATCACTTCTGAAACTCAATGTTGGTTTAAAATGTTGCTGTGTGAACCTTGTGTTGAGCTGAGATCCGTCCACCCATCTCCACTGTCTAGGTTTGGACTGGGTTGCAGTCAGTCCAATCCATCGGTGCCCACGAAATGTACTTACAAATGTCTGTAGAAACAGATAAAGCCACATTCAGGGATCTGAAGTCGTGAGCTGTGAGAAACAAGCATTTATCCTCAATAACACATGTCTCATTCCTCTGGGACTCACACACCAAACTGGAGAATGTGTTTTGATACAACAGACTCTGTGCACAACAGCACCCAGTTAGCTCCCGTTTTAGGATTGTGCCAATCAGTAAATACTGACAGATCACACAGTGGACCACGAGCTGTGGGTGGATGTCACTGACAACATGTGAATACCAGGGGACACTTCTGTTTAGAAAGATCGAATCTTAGTGTCTTAATGCTAATTTTAATATCTGTGACTAGTACATATCAAACACCACAAACAGTAATAAAATATCTATACAGAAAAATGATCAGGTCGTCTTTACCACATACAGTATTTCATGTTGTTGTTACGTTAAATTTGAATAGAAGTTAGCATTAGCATCAAGCTTAATCTTCTCACAATAAACACAAACATTTTATATTGTGACATCCTTTTGTGGGAACAGTGTGGTGTTTATCTCCAGACCTGCTCTTGGTCACTGCTGATGATGATGAGATCTGCTCCTCTCTCCTGACAGTATTTCCGGCTCTCCTGCCAACTCTGCTCTGTGGTGGAGCCCAGGTACAAACTGCCTTGGAAATACATCCAACCTTCAGATGTGTAGTTATCTGAAAATACAGATGATACAAGACACTAAAGATAGGGTGACCATATTTCCGTTTTTTTTTAGTGCAATTTTTTACAGCGTATGAATGCGTATTGTGTGTTACAGGCGGGTAGTAATTACACACGGGTGGGTCAGGACTAAACCAGGTCTAAACCAGGACTAATCTTGGACTTAAGAGAGAAAACGCCGAACAGTTTGTCCGCAAAGCGCGATCGGGCAACTGCTGCATTTAACTCCGTGAGGTGCGGAGCTGAGCCGGTCCTTTCTCTTGCAGTCACCTCCGAGCCCGTCCTGACAGTGCGGTCCTGTCCTGCGCGGTTGCATTGTTGTACTGCGTGGGTGCGGTGTTGTACTGGGGGTCTCCAAAAATGGATCCGTGCAGGACTCTGCGCTGTTGGGCTCCATTACGGAATAAATGAATCTTCAGTTTGTTACATAAAGAAGGAGGAAAATAACACAAGGACGACAGCAGCATCTCCCACTTGTCCCGACCGGGACGGAAAACGGAAATTTCTTGTACAAGTCATTGTTAATGCGCATTTGTGCTTCGGTATGTTTCAGACTGACCGACTGTTTGTGTCTCGCTCCTTCTGAGTCACAGACCGTTACGAGAGATGGTCAGTTTAATGCCCCCAGTGAACGGTACTGAAAACCCGGACATTTGCACCACTTAATAAAAAAAAAAAAACCTGGACGCCCCAGACAGGACGCAAAATACGGACATGTCCGGGGAAAAACGGACGTTTGGTCACCCTACTGAAGTGAGACTAAACTGGGAGTCTAAAACCCACCACACACTTCAAGATCTTTTCGTCTTAAATGATTTTTAAACATGAGACTAAGGGTGCACTCAAACTAGGACTTTAGAACCATGCCCAAGCACGGATCGCCCCTAAAGCGCTGTACGGTTGTCCAGTGTGAGCACAAGTGAACCAGTCCCAGGCACAGTACAGTTGGGACTTCAGCCTGGGTGGTGGAGGTGAGCAGAAGCAAGGCACGGTTGCTCATGTACGCTTACAGTACACACATGTCTATATGAGCCCTGTCAGATGTGCTGATATTACTCATACAAGGAAAACAGTGAATAATCCGCTCCAAAACACACAGTGAATCCACACTTACCGTAAGGGCTGTGACAGACAGACAGTTAACTGCCTCTCGTCTTCGGCTGTCATCACTGCTCCGCACTGTTTTCATATCCATAAACTTACAGAGGAGTGCATATCAAGCATGTATGTAAACAAACAGCGCCATGTGAGGACGTCATCGGCCGTGGCCCAGTTCGGTTGTTCATGTGTGAGTGCAGAACATAGAACCCTACACAGTCGTGCTTGAGCACGGCACGATTCTAAAGTCCTAATGTGAGTGCGCCCTAAAAGTGCAGACCAGACATGAGGAGAAGCTTATAAGACTTAAAATCTTACTATTTATCTCTAAATCTTATTATTTCTCAAAAAGTAGCTTAGAAAATGTTTTCCACAAACAAAAAGCTGTCTATAAACACACAGGAAGTATCACTATCTCTAATCTGCAGCATCTTCATCCACAGAGTGCATTTATGTAAACATTGCACACGTGAGGAAATACTCTCACCTCTATCACTGATAGTTTTTCCTTTGACCTCTTGTATATTGCGGAGATATTTTCACTACTTATTTCTATTTGATTTTATTGTTACTTGCACATATACATTTGTATAATTATGTCTTATTTGACACCAGCCTCTTGCTATTTTATTCATTATTAGCATTTACTATTTTTTCCTCTTTGTCATTGTAACATATTGACATTTGTGAGCTTCTGTGCCCAAGTAATTTCCCTTGTGGATCAATAAAGTTGATCTAAGTCTAAGTTTGTGGTGACGATATGACGGAGCCGCTCAGTCGCACTGACTCACACACGAGGAGCACAGGGGCCCATGCTTCCCTGAAGTCTGGGAGAAGCAAATGATCCTGTAGTGTGTGGTCCGGCTGAAGGACTAATGCAGGACTAAAACAAGACCAAAACAAATTTAAACTGGGTCTCCAACTGGGCCCAAACCAGAATCAACCCAGACTTACTTAACTTCACATTATATTCCATCTGTTTTTATGGGAGCCTCTTAGATTCACTAGAGCAGACTTCTACTCACCTATGACCTGCAGCTTTAGCTTCAGCTTGTCTCTTTCTTCAGTTATCTCATGGGTCCTGCTTTCAGTGACTGCAAAATATAATAATTTAATTAATTAAATCAATTAAATCCAATGTCTCTGTGACTATAATGAACCTTCCATAATGTATTGATAAAATTGTATATTCAGAGTACTCTTTGCTCTTCTCTCACTGCTTTTGCTTATAGATTTGAAGATTACAAGACAGCAGAAAATTTTTATAAAAAAACAAAAAAAACCTGTTGGCTAGTACAAGTCAGCGTAAGAGGCTTGTTTAACAGAACAAATCAACTCATCTGTTGTAATTTAAACTGAGTCGGGTATTTCTGGTCAAACTGTTGAACCAAAGCTCAGATTACAGTCAAACAAAACTCAGAAAGAGCAGTGCCTAGAGTTAGCATCACATCCCCAGGGAATGACATCTGACCTGTAAAGTAGCAATGAACTTTCTGCTGATCTATGTGAAACACAAACTGTGACCCACACAATCATGCATGCCATAATGTCTTGAGATGTGGGGACATAGGTTTATGAACAGAGGTGGGTATTCTTCAGTTACATTTACTCAAGTTACATTTACTTGAGTCATTAAAAAAAAAAAAACATTGTACAGCAGTGTACTTTTACTCCTGCTTGAGTAATAAATTGAACAACATAGCAGCTGTGGTTTCTCTTCTCACTGTGAGTCTGTAAGTGACAAAAGCTTTATGCTGAGTGTATGACCTGATTCTTCACCACTTCTTCACAAATTATTTAGTTTTTCTCAGTTTTTGTGTCTTTGAAATACTTGTTTTTCTGCATTATGTCATTAATGTTTTGTTCTTCCATTTACATTAACTTTAAATAATAAACTTGTACATATATATATAAACGGACATAGCTAATGTGCTAGTCGCCGCATTCCAAACTCTTCCGTCTCCTACTGATCCTGGCTCCCATTGATCTACATTAGAATATCGTAGACCCTCTTTGGTCTTAAATTGTTTGTATATGTATCGGGCCTTGTTGGCTTGTGGGACTCTTTAGGCAGCTGACGGGCACCGAAGGGCCAAGCGTGCTGCAGTCCATGCGGTCGTGGAGGCAAAAACTCTGAGCTGGGAGGAGTTCTTGGAGGCCATGGAGGAGGACTATCGGACGGCCTCAAAGAGATTCTGCCAAACCGTCCGGCGCCTCAGGAGGGGGAAGCAGTGGTTCACCAACACTGTTTACAGTGCGCGGGGAGAGCTGTTGACCTTGACTGGGGATGTTGTCGGGCAGTGGAAGTAATACTTTGCAGATCTCCTCAATAACACCGTCATGTCTTCCGAAGAGGAAGCCAAGGCTGGCGACTCGGAGGCGAACTCATCCATGACCCTGGCGGAAGTCACTGAGGTGGTTGGCAAGCTCCTTGGTGGCAAGGCTCCGGGGGTGGATGAGATCTGTCCTGAATACATTAAGTCTCTGGATGTTGCGGGGCTGTCTTGGCTGACACGTCTCTTCAACGTCACGTGGCGTTCGGGGACAGTACCTCTGGACTGGCAAACCAGGGTGGTGGTCCCTCTGTATAAGAAGGGGGACCGGAGGGTATGTTCCAACTACAGGGGAATCACACTTCTCAGCCTCACCGGTAAGGTCTATGCCAGGGTACTGGTGAGAAGAATCCGACTGATAGTTGAACCTCGGATCCAGGAGGAGCAGTGTGGTTTTCGTCCTGGCCGTGGAACACTGGACCAGCTCTACACTCTCCATCGGGTGCTTGAGGGTTCATGGGAGTTTGCCCAACCAGTCCACATGTGTTTTGTGGATCTGGAGAAGGCATTTGACCGTGTCCCTTGTGGTGTCCTGTGGGGGGTGCTCTGGGAGTATGGGGTTCAGGGCCCTTTGCTAAGGGCTGTCTGGTCCCTGTATGACCGGAGCAGGAGCTGTGTTCGCATTACCGGCAGTAAGATGTTCCCAGTGCATGTTGGACTTTGTCACGGCTGCACTTTGTCACCGGTTCTGTTCATTGTATTTATGGACAGAATTTCTAGGTGCAGTCAGGGGCCAGAGGGGGTCCGGTTTGGGGACCTCAGGATCTCATCTCTGCTGTTTGCAGATGATGTTGTCCTGTTGGCTTCATCAGGACCTGCAATGTGCACTGGGGTGGTTTGCAGCTGAGTGTGAAGCGACTGGGATCACTGTGTCGGACCATTGTGGTGAAGAGAGAGCTGAGCCAAAAGGCGAAGCTCTTGACAGTCGTCGTCGTCAGTCTACGTTCTTCCCCTCACCTCATGAACTTTGGGTAATGACTGAAAGGATCCTGATCCTGGATACAAGTGGTCAAAATGAGTTTCCTCCTTGGCTGGGCACTCTCTTAGAGATAGGGTGAGGAGCTCGGTCACACGGGAGGAGCTCGGAGTAGAGCCGCTGCTCCTCCATGTCGAGAGGAGCCAGTTGAGGTGGCTCTGACATTTGTTCCGGATGCCTCCTGGGCGCCTACCTCAGGAGGCGTTCCGGGCATGTCCCACCTGAGGGAGACCTCAGAGAAGACCCAGGACACACTGCAGGGACTATGTCTCTCGGCTGTCCCCCCCGGGGGATCTGGAAGACATGTCTGGAGTGAAGGAAGTCTGGGAGTCCCTGCTTAGACTGCTGCCCCCACAACCCGGCCCCGGATAAGCAGAAGAAAATGGATGGATGTTTGTATTAACCTACTCTACATGATCCTGTTGTTTTTAATTCACTGTTTTTTCTGTCAAAAAAAAAAAAATATATATATATATATATATATATATATATATATATATATATATATATATATATATATATATATATATATATATATATATATTCATAAATATAGAGCCTGGCTCCAAATTCGCTCCTGTAACCATTAGCATCACGAGCTTCACTGAAGTGAAGTCACACTCGCTTACTCCACTTTTTTATACGCTTTAAATTATAAATCAAATGTTACGTCCCAACAGTTAGTATCTAAGTGACTCTTACTTGAGTTGTAGTTTTACACATGTGGGTT
This sequence comes from Boleophthalmus pectinirostris, assembly GCF_026225935.1. NCBI lineage: Eukaryota > Metazoa > Chordata > Actinopteri > Gobiiformes > Gobiidae > Boleophthalmus > Boleophthalmus pectinirostris. The sequence continues at coordinate 30,418,043 of NW_026571095.1, read as the reverse complement.
TGTGCATCATCTCAGTTGTCTTCATTGGTTCATTAGTGTTGACAGTGACAGCTCAGTCGTCGCCAGGGTAATTTGGAGCTTGTTTTTTGTCCATCTTTGCACAGAGATTCTTGTGACAATCACAAATAGTTTTCATGGAGTAAAGTTTGATGTATTGAGGTCAGTGCTGCTTAGGCTACCCAAAGAGCACAAAATCACATCTGCCTGTGATAAATGAATCTTAGAACTTTTTTTTTTTTTTTTTTTTGATGTGAAGCTTGTGCAATGGGTTCGCTGAGTTCATTGCAGAGTCGGCTGAATAGACTGTGACCCAATCAAACCTGCCCACACATTACACACCACTGTGCCAGTTAACAGAACATTTGAGCAGCATGTGTCTCAAGTTCCTCATTTTACTCACAAGAATGGCTTTTCTGCAGCTCATCTTTTTGCTTTGATAGGTCTTGACGAGTAGTTCGAAGAACTTGTTTTGCTAATTAAGAGTTTTTAGAGTAAAAGCTAAAGAGATGATGTATAATTCCATTTACGTTTCTCAAGTGTGTCCCTCTCAGCAGTTACATTGTCACATGGGCTCATGTCGATGTCTGGAGGAAGGTCTACAAATCCAAAATTGATTTATTGTTTTGTGACTGTGATTATTAATATTGTTTGACTTCATTATGTGACTCACAAAGATGTAAATAAACATTGAGAGAAGCTTGTATGATGCACAGAAGACCAAAGCTGATGCAGACCAGGAGAATCCATTTCCCTACGAACAAAATGTTAAAAGATCAGAGAGGAAAGAACATTTTAATGGTCCTATATTACATAAATTTGAGCTTTAAGCCATGTTGTTTCCTCATTATAAACATACTTAAAATTGTGTTTTGTTTCATTCACACACAGGACAGCACCTTTGGGAACAGGCTGCTGTCCCACACACATCCCTTTAACTGATAAAAGCAAAAGGATGAACTGCTATGTTGTTATGTTTGTTTCATTGTTGCTACTGCTGAAATTTAAATTTCCTCAGTAAAGTCTCTATCTATGTTTGAGTGAACCTGAATCATTAGTTTACATCTCCAAAGCTCCAAATGCTCCGTTCCACCTGGTGATGTCGTGGGAGTTTTCATCTTAACAGCTCCTTTTACCTTTAGTTCAGTAGAGATTGACAATTCCAGGTCTGAAATCATCTAGATTTACTCTAGTGAAGGTGTATGGAGATTAAAAACACATGACATCACAAGGTGGACCAGATTTTGTTTGAGAGAAGAACTCATCTTAAATATGCAGCATTTGTGTGTTAAATATGTGTGAATGAAACAAAATTCAACTGTATGTTTTTGATGAGGATACAACATTATAACAGATCAGAAAATACAGTAATATGAGCCTTTTAAATAAAGTCTTACCTGGTTCGGTGGCAGTCTGTGAATCAGAGACACTTCCAGAGTTTCTCCTGTTCCTTCTGGCATGAACCCTGTGCTCCTCCATCTTCTCTCTGCAGACTCAGTTCTGATGTAAATGTGAGCTGGAGCTCTGCAGCACAGAGCTTTTGTGCATTACTTATAGGACAATGACGTGTTTTTTCTTGTGGTTTTTCTGGTTCCTCATTTTTTTTCAAAGTGGATAGTGGCATTTAGCAGTAAATTACATCACTCAGAGAGGTGCATGCTACAACAGACCTAACAAGAATCACTTTTAGTATCTCCTTAGACAAATTAAAGTTCAATTATCATGATTGATTTTCAAAACATGCAACAATTTTCCATTGCACTTGTGAGTAGCAAGAATTACATGCTTCTGCTTCTTTTTTCTTCTTTTATTTAAAACCATAACTTCCACTTCAGACAATAACTTCTTTATAGTCTTACTTTAAAAAATGAGATATGTAAAGTGTACTCTGCTTTATTCTTGTGCTCATTAGATTGAAATTCATATTTGAAATTATGATGTCAAAGCTTGTTTATGAATCTTGTTACATTTAATCTGTTGAACCTTAAGATGAAATAAAATGCTTATATATCATCAGGGGGATATGTTTTTTCACAGATACATTACATTTTGATATCACAGGGAAGGCCATTCCAGATGGATGTTGAATCTTTAAAGTTCAGTTCACCACAGTCTTCATTTATGACATTGTTTGTCTCCCCAGGAAACCAAAATCTGAAATTCAAAGAGCAAAATGTTATGTGCTATTTATTGTTAGGCTGATGTTGTTCATAACATCTGTGTGACCTTGTAGTGACCAGTGAGCCACCAGTCAGTGTATATTATTTAACTGTTGTGTGGGAGCATGAGTGATGTAGGCTTGTCTCTTCACAAATATTTGAACTTATTGCTATTTTTGGGGTATGAGTTTTCTGAGCTGGCATGTACCACCGTTACGTAATCAGAGTACAAATTATGAGTAACTGTATTCCGTTACAGTTACTGTTTCAATGAGTGGTAATTGGATTACAGTTACTTTGCTGAAATAAGTGGATTACAAGGCGGTATTTTCCTGTTTTCACATTTTGTGCTACATCCCATTTATTTATTTTTTATTTCGGTAATTCCACTCATTGCCGGAAACCCAAACAAAACGTGGCAATAAGAGCGATGTAAACGTCATGTTAAAGTTGGCGGTGTCAGTCACATAATGGAAGCAGCAGTGCACTGGTAAAAACACATTTGTGTCTTGGAAATTCTTCTTCCGATGTGAGATATATATATATATATATATATATATATATATATATATATATATATATATATATATATATATATATATATATATATATATATATATATATATATAAAACAAATATAAAATCGCCTACAACTTAAATGTGAAACAGGAGCTACTGGCACTGGTGAAAACAACCTGCATAGACTCACAAACACACACAAACACACACAAACACACACCATCATCATCGTCATCAACCTGAGAACCCGCGGATCACGTTTCCTTCGATTGTTACTGCGCGGACACCAGAACTAAAAACCGGGACTAAACCAGTACTAAACCAGGACTAATCTAGGACTAAAGCAGGACTAAAACCAGGTCTAAACAACATGACACCTAACAGTAGGTTGACATAATTTAAGGTGATCTCATATAAAAAATAATTTCTCTATCAATAATATTTTTTAATATGGTTAAGGAAAGGCTTATCTTGTTACTGTCTTTTAACGGACAAAACCTCTTATATTAAGATGTCGTGGTCTGTGTTTCTCTACAGCAAACAGTTGCTTATTCATGGAGACTTGGGCTCAGACAATTTGAAGACAACAAACATGAATTCTGAGGATATGGTTGCTACATTCATGTCGTTTAAAAAAAACATGACAATATCAAGTAATCCAAAGTAATCAGATTACGTTACTCATTTTAAGTAATTTAATGGATTACGTTACAAACTACATTTTGGGGTGTGTAATCTGCAATCTGTAGGGGAATACATTTTAAAAGTCACCTTCCCAACACTGCCAGTTAGTACCATTAGCGGTGCATTACATATGTCACGACCAAATAGCAGCGATTGGTTAAATTAAAAAAAAAGTACCCACCTACCGTCGAGCAAACGATTTCTAACACTGCAAGGTCAGACAGTTTCTACGAAGTGAAACCGGCTAATGACTAAGGCTAACATGTACTGCTATATGAAGTAACTTTTCTCTGATTCTAGTACAATTTTTGGCTACTCTACCTCAGTTTGTGGAAACATAGAGAATATTTTTATCAGATATGATGATGCAGTACACTGTCACATACACAGCATCATATTAACATTACTATTTCACCAAATCATAGTCAGCATAATCAAAGTGAAGATTCAGCAAAAACTCTTTGCTAGATTGACAGTTTTGGAGAATTACACATTTTTTCTGCCAGTTTAGACATGGAGAGCTGGTTTAAGAGCAAGAGGAAGGAGAAAAAGAAGGGAAGAAGTCTAGTTATAAATACTACTGTATATATATATATATATATATATATATATATATATATATATATATATATATATATATATATATATATAATATATATATATATATATATATATATATATATACATATAATATATATATATATATACACACACACATTTTACATTCTCTTTACATGCATACATTAGAAAGAAGCAATCATCACCCAAATGGAGGAGGCTGAAGCAACTTCTTATGAGCACCTACTCCCATACAGTTTCTTATTTACAGCAGTAAAACTTACAAGCTGGAACACTTTACAAAATAAGACACTCCTTTCTTATAAAATACATCAGTTTAGTTTTCAATGTTGTGACTGGTTATTCTCCAAACAGAGGCCCGTGTACACTACTTTCTGTCAATTTGTTTAGGTGCAGTGTTGGGAAGGTTACTTTTGAAATGCATTCCTCTACAAATTACATACCCCAAAATTTCGTTTGTAATGTAATCCATTAAATTACTTAAAGTGAGTAATGTAATCTGAATACTTTGGATTACTTGATATTGTCGTGCTTTTTAAAACTACATGAATGTAACAACCACATCCTGAAAATTCTTGTTTGTTCTCATCAAATTGTCTGTTGAGCCCAAGTCTCCATGAACAGACATTTGTTTGCTGTAGAGAAGCAAAGACTAGGAAATCTTAACATCAGATTATTTGTCTGCTAAAAGACAAAATCTTTCCTTAAGCATATTAATATTATTGATAGAAAAATAATTATTATATGAGATCACTGCTGCCTTAAATTATGTCCACCGTACTGTTAGTGTCATATTGTTTAGACCTGGTTTAGACCTAGTTTAGTCCTGGTTTCAGTCCTAGTTTAGTCCTGGTTTAGACCTGGTTTTAGTCCTAGTTTTAGTCCTTTTAGTGGTTTAGACCTGGTTTAGTCCTGGTTTAGTCTTTTTTCCTGGTTTAGACCTGGTTTAGTTTTAGTCCTGGTTTAGTGGTTTAGACCTGGTTTAGACCTGGTTTAGACCTAGTTTAATCCTGGTTTTAGTCCTAGTTTAGTCCTGGTTTAGACCTGGTTTTAGTCCTAGTTTAGTATTGATTTTAGACCTGGTTTAGTCCTGGTTTAGTCCTGGTTTAGACCTGGTTTAGACCTGGTTTAGACCTGGTTTAGACCTGGTTTAGTCCTGGTTTAGTAGACCTGGTTTTAGACCTGGTTTTATTTAGTTTAGTACTGGTCCTGGTTTAGACCTGGTTTAGTCCTGGTTTTAGACCTGGTTTAGTCCTGGTTTAGACCTGGTTTTAGTTTTAGTCCTGGTTTAGTCCTGGTTTTAGTCCTGGTTTAGACCTGGTTTAGACATAGTTTTAGTCCTAGTTTAGTCCTGGTTTAGTCCTGGTTTTAGACCTGGTTTAGTCCTCGTTTTAGTTATAGTTTAGTCCTGGTTTTAGACCTGGTTTAGTCCTGGTTTAGACCTGGTTTAGACATGGTTTTAGTCCTAGTTTAGTCTTGGTTTTAGACCTGGTTTAGTCCTAGTTTAGACCTGGTTTAGTCCTGGTTTTAGTCCTAGTTTAGTCCTAGTTTAGACCTGGTTTAGACCTGGTTTTAGTCCCAGTTTAATACTGGTTTTAGTCCTGGTTTAGTCCTGGTTTAGACCTGGTTTAGACCTGGTTTAGACCTGGTTTTAGTCCTATTTTAGTCCTAGTTTGACCCCAAAGCAGAGGAGGCTCAGTTCAGCAGTTCAACTATGTATTCAGCAGGTGTGCATCAGAGTGCCTTAAATAATGTTAAGTCCTTCTGTGTGCTGTGCCTGTCTTGGCTGCTCCCAAATTGGATGAGCTATTCAAGATCCATGTTGAAGCGGCCTGGTATTTTTCCAAAAGTTTCACTGATTATTACTGACTATTCAGTGAAAAGTAGGAGCTGTTTAAAATTTTTTCTTAAATTATTTTTTTGTGAAATAAATGCACTTGGTTGGACACTGGAAACTCTCTCTGTCCTTATACTGCTAAAATTACTGTGCAAGCTAAACTCTGGGGCGGGGCGAGTGTTACGGGAACAGTCAGTCCCGTCTACATCCTGATTGAATCTAGTGTGAAAAATCACTGTCCAAACTTTTCTTCTCTCTATCAAATGTGGAAGACACCTACTTAAAAATTCTTATAATATTCTGAACAAAATATAACTTGTTTTACATGAGATAAATAAGAGACTTGGGCTTAGACAAACTTTATTGATCCACAAGGGAAATAACTTGGACACAGGAGCTCACACATTACAGTATATTAAAGAGAAAAAATTTAAACAAACGTGATAATAAATTCTAAATAAAAATAAAATAAAATAGCAAGCAGCAAGCCCCCATGTGTATTTTGACACAGACAATGCCTTTTTAAATCCTCAGACCTTAAAAATTTGCTAGAATGGATCAGCAGAGTGTTCCGATTGCAACCTGCATCTGATGAAGAAAATCAAATCAAGTAAGATCCTGGTTTGTGTGTTTTTGTGTGTGCAGCTCAGAGAGGCTTTTTCTCCTCCACCACCAGGGGGCATCAGTGTATTGAGCCACACGAGAAAGAAAAGAGCACCACTACAGCACCAGGGAAGTGAGTGTGTGCATGCCCCAATTATCCAACTGACCTACCAGGCCAAATCCAATCAGAACAAACTTTCACTTTTACAATTCTCCTATTTTTTTATGTTATTGGTCACATATAATATCAATTATTAGAATAAAACACGATTATCAAATAAAATTATACGTACATGGGTTGGTGTATAAAAGAAATCAGTCATTGGCTAAAAAGTGTCCCTCTTCCTGTGACTCTGGGATAGTTTTGTTGTCCATTGTAAGTTAAAGCTATGATTTGACTAAATCTGATGTTTTATTGTGCAAACATTTTATGAGATCATGTGATTTATAAAATATTGTTATTTAAACTGTATTTAAACTAATGCAGAGTGTAGTATAATGAAGGGACATGATGAAAGAAGAAACAGAAAAAGTACAAGATAATGAAAGGAATCTACAACAAAGCATAAGATCCACAGTCACTATAAAACCGTTCATAATAAAAGCTTAGTTCAGAGTTATATTATAGAATCAGTATCTTAATGTTTTTTCACAGATGCATTTCAGTTTTTTATTGCAGGTACAATCATTCCAGTTTTGCAACCCACCACTAAAGTTCAGCTCACCGCAGTCTTCATCGTATTTATTATCTGGCTGGTCTGGATCCCAAAATCTGAAATTCAACATAAATAATGTTATACATTAAGTTATGTTTTTGTTTTTTTTATGACTTATATCATAAGTTTATAGGAACCTTAGGGTCAGTCGTGAGCCATCCACCCATTTCCACACCCCCTCCTGCTCCAGGTCAGTCAGTCCAATCCATCTGCGCTCCTTAAAAGTTGAATATGCAAATTCCTTTAAAAGAACATTAGTATTATTTTACAGTGGACATATGCAGTGTATTTGTTGTTAACAGTTTAGACATTTTTTGAGTGCCCTCAGAATAGCATTTTACATTTTAAAATGAAAATAATATCTATGTTTGTAACAGTTTAGTGGGTTTGTGATTGCACTCTACAGACATTCACATGCATTTTGCTAGCAGCAGTGGGACTGGACACTGAAATAAATGTATTCATGGTAAATACAGTTGAAATTTGCTAACTCTCAGAAGAACAACTTAAGTGATGGTTTATTAAATTATAAACTGTTGGGGAACTTCCAGGTTTCAGACACAGTTATTGGGCAAAAGTCATTTTCTGCGAGAAACAACAGTGTATGAATAAAATGATGAAGTAACAGCACTATAATAAGGCTTAAAGCTCAAATCACATTATCAGTACAATTGTCCAGACCTGCTCCTGGACACTGGTGATGACGGTGAGATCTGCTCCTCTCTGCTGACAGTACAGCCTGCTCTCCTGCCAACTCTGCTCTGTGCTGGAGCCCAGGTACAAACTTCCTTGGAAATACACCCAACCTTCGTGGGAATGATTATCTGGAAATACAAATGATGTATATAATATATATTTCTTTACTGGCAAGAGACTAATTCCTATTCAGTGAACCAGGTACACATATGCATCATGGCAATAGAAACAAAAAAATATACCACACCACACCCCTCCCAGACATTTTAAGACCAACATGATGAGACTCACTGCAACAGTTACAGAGAGAGTGGTGACAGTATTCCACTGGAGCCAGGGTCAGAAGGAGCTGGAAGCACCTCTGTGAACACTTATGGTTAACTATGTCCATTTATATACACAGTCTATGTATTAAATTGGGGACAGATCCATGGTTATGAAAACAAATAACAGATTGTTTCCTGATTTTTTATTTCACTTTGAGACTGGGGAACATAAAACCACCAACAGCAGTCCATTTGGGACTATAACCCTGTCCCGTACTGACCCCATAGAAACAAGGTTTATGTGCTCTTATACTTGTACAGCTCAAGATCATTCTAAAGCTGTTTCCCCTATGTATGATTTATTGCATGATTTGCATTGAATTTCGTATATGGCATTGCATTTTTGTTCTTGTGGGATTTCGTCCTTGGGGTGTACGAGCTGTTGGCGGAGTTTTGTGTATGGTTTTACTACAGTGCTAATGTTGTGTTTTTTCATGGCTCTCTGGATGGGTTCGCTTATGCCTCTGATGTATGGTAGTGTGACTATGTTCTTGTGGTCCTGCTGCCCTGTGTTGGATTGTTGTGTTTTTTTTCCGGGGTTTGTTGGTTTTATTGATAACTTGTTGTTTGCCTTTGTTTATGGCCCAGCTGGGATATTGACATTGTTTGAGTGTTTGTATGATGTGTCTCTCCTCCTCCTCCCTGTCGGTGTGGTCTGTGACCACAGGCCGGGCATTTCACATCCGAAAAAAGGAACACCAAAGGAATGCGAAAAGGAAACGTCAGGGAGACTCACCAGAACACAAAAAGACAAAGCAGAACAGGAAAACCTAAAATCTGCCATATCAGACCACTGTAAAAGGAACAACCACATTATGGATCGGGACGGGGCTCGGGTCATTGGATCGGAAAACAACAAGTTCAAACGCTGGATCAAGGAGGCCATTGAAATCAGGAAACAAGGCATGGACAGCATTAACCGTGATGACGGAGCGTTCCTCCTTTAACACACCTGGGACACCCTCCTCCAGAGAACACCGGGCGACGGGAGGCGTGGTCAGTCTGAGCGACCTGCCAGGTCCATCAGACTGACCACGCCTACAGGAAGTAACAACAGCTGATATACGACACGTCACCACCAACACCGGTGACAGTTCTGAAGATGGCTTGCAGCTAGCAGCCGAAACATGTCAACAAGGTAAATACACTTTACTGCATTGTCTTTAAAAAGAACCTAAGAAGTTAAAGTATATAAGAAGACAAAATGAACATCATTGGCTTCATTCTAAAGCTATTCAGGACAAACTAATGAATTTATTATAAGATATTTACCACTTGGGCAGACTGTGTACTTACTAAGATCTTGAAGTTTTTGCCTCACTTGCTCTCGTTCTTCAATAACTTGTAGGACTCTGGTTTCCATTACTGGGAGGGGGATGAGGGGGAAGAGGTTATTACTATCAAAATTCATTCTATTCTCTGTATCATTTTACTTACAAAGAATATTGTTTTTCAAGTATCGTAATTCTTTTGCCTCCTCCAACAATTTCTTCAGGTCACTTTCACTGATTTGTTGCATTTTGGTTTCGCAGTCTGGAAGAAAATGTCATTTGTAGCTGGTGTAAAAAAAAATACATCAATGTTGGATCTACCTTAAAACATTTTAAAATGCTACTTGCCAGAAAAAGTACTGTTCTTCTCTTGCAGATTCTCCAGACAGGTTTGATTTGCTTCAAGAGATCAGATTATTCTCTTTATTTCACATCATTTCCATCATGTCATTTTTAGTAATTAAGTATAGGACAAGATCTCGCAAGACAAAATTGCCACAAGATTGCACACACATAAGGAAAATGTCGTTAGATTATTTTTTTTCCATGTGTGTTTGCATTTGGATTGGACAAAAGTGCTGGTGAGTTACACCTCTTGAGAAGCTGAAGTTTCAGTTCATTAAATAAAATTTTAAAAGCCTGAGGACAAAACTGTAAACTGAACTGCACAATTTAGTTATTTTAAATCATTTCAAAATCTCATCTTGTCTCGTTCCCGCTGACCCAATATCAGGTCTCATCTTGTGGAAATTGTGTCTCTTCCCACCTCTAACAAAAATATGATGTATTTTACTGACAAATATTGCGTCCGTGGAAGTCATCAGTTCCTTTCTCTGGGTCACGGTGAACTGTTTGAAAACACTTTCAGTCAAAATCCCCACAGTCAGATGAAATGACATGAAATGAACTTACATTTCACAAACACATCGCTCTCGGCCAATGCATGTTCACACCTTAAGTCATACCCTGGAAATGATTTGTATTCATATGATTATTATGATGATTATTACATTAGAAAGGTTCATTTTGTTTTCTTAAATAGTAGAATAATTTCATTGTTATGTTCATCTATATCAGACAATAGGAGACAACGTGTTACTTTGGAGATTCTCCAGTCGGTGGAAAGCTTAAGACAACCTTGCCCATAACTTTCTCTTAATAGACATTAATGTTTCTATATTACACAAAATGTACTCTTGTGAGCTTCTAGCCATGTTATAATGCTGTTACCTAATCAAAACATACCCGGAGTTGTGTTTTGTTTCATTCACACATGTTTGAGTAACCCTGTAATTAGTGTGTCTACATCTCCAATGCTTAAAATGCTCTGTTCCACTTTTGTAGTGGTAGTTTTTAAGTTAGCTGATACTTTTTACTTTGTTCAGTAGAGTTTGGCAATTCCAGATCTGAAATTATCCAAATGATTCTAGTGAAGGTGTATGAAGTTTAAAAACAAAATGGAGCACTTTCTGTATTATCACATGACATCACAAGGTGGAATAGAGTGTTTTTTTGTTTGAGAAAGACACTATCAGAAAATAGTGTGATACCTTTTAAATTCATCTCTTTCCTACTTGGTCTAGAAGTAAAAAGTTTGGACATACTTTTTCAATTGTTTTCTTTCTTTTCTTTTTTTTTCCCCCCATGAGTATTTACATTGTAGATTCTACCCAAAAATAACTCAAAACCTGTTTTAGATTTCTTAAAATAGTCACCCTTTGCTTTGATCACAGCATTGCACTCTTTGAATTTCTTCACACTGACAAGTTACACAGGATATAATGCAAAGAGATAGGACGTGAGGCTCGACTCACACAGACACACTTTCACTGCTTCTCCTTTTAAACTCATCAGATATATTTGTAGATTTTATATTTTTATTTGTTTTTTTTTTTTTTGAGTGCTTTGTGTTCTTATCGTCAGGACAAATAACCTTGACATGAGGGAGCACATTTAATGAGATATTGTATGACCAGAGCCAAGGTGAGGATAGCCTCTCACTCTGTCTCTGCACAGTGCGTCTATGAGTAATTTATATTGGCTGTATATATATTTTTCTTTCTTCCCTTGTTCAATTATAAACAAAATAATTAATTTCAATGTTTTTATTAGGAAATGTCATATGTTTGTAAAGAAAATAAGCAACTTGGTGCAATTCAGTGGCTATCAACTTTTTTGAGCCTACAGTTGCCTCGCAGCTGTAAACCTCACCGCACGTCACTGACAAAGGGCAGATACCTTTAGCCATTATAATTGAACTTTTTTTATTTGCCGCATAATTTCATATATCTGATGTTTTCTAAAATGTAGAAATGATTAAACGTTTTAAAAAATAATAATAATACAAAGATGTGGCTAAACTTTTGACTGATAGTGTTGATGAACCATTTTTACTACACCAAGAAATTAAGACAAGGTTGTGTTAAAGCTGTCTGGCCTATTGGTGAGACTGGAGAATGTACATATGCACGGCACCAAAGGTTAGTCTCCACTTCTTACCCACTAGGGGTGTGCAAAAATACCAAATATCAAAATATTGATATATCATATATATATATATATATATATATATCGATATATCGATATCATGGGTTGCTGTATCGATATATATCACCAAGAGTATTTTTTGGTGTATTTTACTAAATGATTTGGTTACAGCTACAGTTTTGTTGTTTGTTTAGTGAAAAGAAACTCATTTATGCAACAAATTTGACATTTTCATTGTTTTGATGAGTAAAATCAGTGTGTTTTATATTAACTTTGCATAAGAAGTGATTTAACAAAGACTTTTAGTATCACAGCCATGATTTAGTCTTTATTTTTTATTGAACCGTATTGAGTCTATTTGAAATATATATATCGACTCGAAAGTGCACGGTATCGAGATATGTATCATATCGTGGCCTATGTATCGAGGTATGTATCATATCGGCAACTTCTTAATGATACCCAGCCCTATTACCCACTGTGTCTGATGTAGATGAAATACTAAAAGATTATTCTTGAATACTCACCAACTCGCAGGTATATGTTGACCGTTTGTACAATGCAAAGAAAACCAAAGCAGATGAAGAACAGCCCGATCGTTTTCCCTTCAAAAACAGAATGAATATCAGAGATGGTACATTTACTCGGTTACTTCTCGAAGTACTTTTCTAGCAGCATACGTTCACTCCTAGGTAATACTTTTACTTGAGTAAAAGTCGTGCTTCCTCTTCCCATTGTAAGTCTACAAGTGACAAAAGCCTGAACATTTGTGTTTTTCCTTCAGATATTATTTAGTTTGTGTCTTTTGAAAATAGATTTTGTGCATTATTAAATACTTTGTCCTTCCAATTACCTTTACTTAAAATTTAAATCAGCAGTTACTCAAGTTGCCCTTAGTTGAGTAGTAGTTTTACTCTTGAGCAATTTTTTTGTACATCTACTTGAGTAATATTATTTTAAAGCAACATTACTCTTACTTGAGTACTATTTCTGGCTACTCTACCCACCTTTGATGAATACACAGGAGCAAAATCTTCAAATCAAATCTTCACATAGTAAAAATGAGGATAATAAAAAGTGTCTTACTTGACTGTGTGTCTGTGTCCTGAGTTTGAGCAGGACGTGAGTACCTTCTGCCTCTGACCACAGCGTCCTCCATCCTGTCCTCACTGCAGCACACAGAGGATCCTGCTGGAGCTCTTGGGGTGGTACATGTTATGAAATGACTGGTCGGTCTGTGTTGTCATATTGAGGAAACTGGCACTGCCCAGGAAATAGAACTGCAGCAAAGAAAGTAGGTAAGTAAGTAAGTCCCCATTTATATAGCGCTTTTCACAGACATTTTTGTCACAAAGACGCTTTACAGGGCATTACATTGAGCATATATATTATTCATTCACTCTATACCTGGTGATGGTAAGCTACTGTTGTAGCCACAGCTGCCGTGGGGCAGACTGACAGAGGCACAGCTGCCATGCCAATCGGCACCAACGGTCCCTCCGACCACCACCATCACTCACGTACACACCACTTTCATTCTAGGCAATGTGGGTGAAGTGTCTAGCCACTAGCACCAGTGTCCTGGACAGGTTCATTGATTGATTGTACTTAATTGACCTTGACTATTAACTGTTCTTGGAGACCTATGTAGCATGTTTTGGGTTGATGGGGGAAACCGGAGCGCCCGGAGAAAACCCATCCAGACACGAGGAGAAACATGCAAACTGCACACAGAAAGGCCCGGGCGACTGGAACCTTCTTGCTGTGAGGCTTGAGTGCTAGCCACTCAGCCACCGTGCTGCCAAGGCTCTGAACCTAATTTTAACCTCTTAAAAATGAGGAAAACACAACTAGTTCATTTTAAATAGTGGTTCAAAATTATTCCTCACTTTTTTAATATATTCAGAGCATCCTAAATATTCACCATGATAAGTTCTGAAAAGTGTTTGACAACTTTCAAGAGGCAAGGCAAGTTTTACTGTAACTACAATGCCAGGGCTAAGAGGATTTCTCTAGTTAAACATAACTCTGATTGAAAGTTGCTCCGTGTAATACTGTAGTAACATATACAATTGGAAACAGTGATCTACATAACTAAAGATAGTGTTTTCCCTGTGTGTAATTCATGTACAATCATTGTGGACTTCAGATAGAGCCTTCAGTTATATTTTGTTTTGTCGTGATTACGTTACTGAAAATGTCCAGGAAAATAATCACATGCAAAGTGTTGGATTTGGAGTAGAAATCAAATGTCAGAGAATGAAATTCTGACTATTTTTGGTCTTAAATGTCAATTATTAAAAGACTATTTTTATTTTTTGTGTTTGACATTTGTGTTGTCTTTTATCTGATAGCTGATTTGTTTCCTGTGAAGCACTTTATGTTACATCACATATGTATGAAAAGTGCATAATATACAAATTTGATTGACTGATTGAAAGCTCAGTCGAATGGGCAAGATGTTTTCAGTAGAAGACTTTGCACAGCACACTTTGAACTAGAACCTTGTTTTGTTTTGGGGTTTTTTTGTTTGTTTTTTTATTAATCACCCTGTGGCATCTTTGATTTTATGTCTGTATCTGTTTTTTGGTATAGCCTCAAGAGGAAGTATATGATGTAAAAGAACTGCAGATAGCACAGTTTTTGTGTTTTCCGCTCCTATATATCAGCGACACATCTAGGCCACAGCCATGTCAGACATGTTCAGTGTGGCATTCACTTTGTTTCATTTAAAGGGAGATGCTACAGGCTCATTTTGTATTTGTGTTTTTTTCAGCTGCTTGTTATTTGTATTTTTGCAGACCTGTTCAAAAAGTGCACTTTGTTCAACTTCTTGCTACACTGTTCCCATATTTAATCCTTTTTGAAGAATAATTAGCTGCGATTTATTGTGATTAATCAAAATTCTAAAGTGTAATTAATGCCTTAAAATTGCATCGTTTAACAGCAATAATAATAATTCACACAGTCTAACGTGACCATAGGTCAGGGTCACATTAGATGTCACGTTCCTCCCCTCACCTATGGTCATGAGCTTTGGGTAATGACCAAAAGGACAAGATCGTGGATACAAGCAGCCAAAATGAGTTTCCTCCGCAGGGTGGCTGGGTGCTCCCTGATAAGGTGAGGAGCTCAGTCACACGGGAAGAGCTTGGAGTAGAGCCGCTGCTCCTCCACGTCGAGAGGAGCAGCTGTGGTGGCTCGGGCATTTTTTCCGGATGCCTCCTCAAGATCCCAGAAGCTGAAATGCAAGTACAAGTACGCAGTTCATAAAGAAATGGCATTTCTGTGCTAGCTCCAAACTGCCAGCTCAGTCCTTGTAAAGCTTGGATTATACTTTGGCAGTGTCAGTCTGTGCAGCACATACAGGAGCTGACAGTACACATCAAAACGAGCTAGTAGAGTATCTTTCACATGCTCATAAATTTTCTCAAGGCATCGACACAGAAATTTGGACAGGTACGGATGTGTCTCAAAAAATGAAATAAATCAAACAATATCTCAACCTACATCATCAGAGGTATAATACTCCCTACAATGTGAGCATGGCCGGACTGGACTAAACTGAACTGGATCCTATACAAAGCTCAGCCCACAAGCCTACATTCTGCACATCACGTTTCCATAAATATGTGCGTAACACTGTTAGAGAGAAAGACAACCAGGAAGACCAAACAAAAACATGGTCAATATTATGGTAAATAACTACTAATACTAGGATATTTCACCAAACACAAGATGGTGAAATATCCTAGGGTTAGTAGTATGCTAAAGCTACACACGCGGAGATGAGAGTTTGAGTGGAAGTGGGTCTAAAATTAAATTAGCTCCACAGTCTCTGTCCAGAGCCGTGGTTCCGGCAGACTGACTTGAGTTCATATGAGGCTCTGTTCTCCAGGGTCTTGGTCCTACACAAACACATCATGTCCATTTAACACTATTATGGTCTGTTGGCTTAACACTATTGTATCACATAGAACCAAACCAAACATTTATTTTTTTTACGTTTATTTATTTTACATTTCTATACTTTTTTGTAATAAAACAAACATATTTTGTCTGTTTCATTTTGACCACCACCAATAATATTAACCTTTTTTTGGCCCCAATACTACTACTACTATCACTGTGATGAAACACACACAATGTGGATAAGTCATTTTATGTATGAGTAAATATTGATATGAGCCTTAAATATCAGCCTCTTTTCGCAGATATACAGAAGCTTTGTAGAACATTTCAGGTCATTCCAGCGCTTCTCGGTGCCATTGACGAAGGTTTCAACACAGAACTCATCATTGTCTTTGTTATTTGGCTCTCCAGTGTGCCAGAAACTGAAAGACATTAAGTAAGAGCTCAAAATCACTTCTGAAACTCAGTGTTGGTTTAAAATGTTGCTGTGTGAACCTTGTGTTGAGCTGAGAGCCGTCCACCCATCTCCACTCTCTAGGTTCAGACTGGGTTGCATTCAGTCCAATCCATCGGTGCCCGCGGAATCTACTCGCAAATGTCTGTAGAAACAGTTAAAGCCACTTTCAGGGATCTTAAGACTTCAACTGTGAGAAACAATCATTTAACCTCAGTAACACAACAGGCTCTGTGCACAACAGCACCCAGTTAGCTCCGGTCTCTGGATTGTGCTAATCAATAAATAGTGACAATTCACACAAAGGACTGCGAGCTGTGGGTGAATGAGACTAACAACATCTACACTGTAATACTTCACCAGGGGACACTTGTGTTTAGAAAGGTCGAGCTTTGTGTCTTAATGTAAATTTCTGAGACGAATACATAGCAAATACAGAAAAATAATCAGGGTTGTCTTTACTACATATTTCATTTTGTTGTTACGTGATTTGACATTTGAATATAAGTTAGCATTAACATCAATCTTAATCTTCTCGCAATAATTGTGGCACAAACAATTTATATTGTGACATCCTTTTTGTGGGAACAGTGTGGTGTTTAGCTCCAGACCTGCTCCTGGACACTTGTGATGATGATGAGATCTCCTCCTCTCTCCTGACAGTACTGCCGGCTCTGCTCCCAACTCTGTGCTGTGGTGGAGCCCAGGTACGCGCTGCCTTGGAAATACACCCAGAGTTCAGATGTGTAGTTATCTGAAAATAGAGATGATACAGACACTGAAGTGAAACTAAATTGGGAGCCGAAAGCCCACCACACACTTCAGGACCTTTGAGTCTTAAATGATTTTTAAATGTGAGACTAAGGGTGCACTCAAACTAGGACTTTAGAACCATGCCCAAGCACGGATCGCCCGTAAAGTGCAGTACGTTTGTCCAGTGTGAACACAATTGAACGGGTCCCAGGCACAGTACGGTTGGGACTTCAGCCTGGGTGGAGGAGGTGGGCAGAAGCAAGGCACAGTCGCTCATGTACGCTTACAGTACACACATGTCTATACGAGCCCTGTCAGATGTGCTGATGTTACTTATACAAGGAAAACTGTGAATAATCTTCTCCAAAAAACACAGTGAATCCACACTTACCTTCAGTAAGGGCTGTGACAGACAGACGGTTAACTGCCTCTCGTCTTCGGCTGTCATCACTGTTCTGGGCTGTTTTTATTTCCCTAAACTCATGGAGGAGCATGTATCAAGCATGTATGTAAAGAAACAGCGTCATGTGATTATGTCATCGGGCTGTGGCCCGGTTCAGTTGTGCACATGTGAGTGCAGAACATAGAACCCTACGCAATTGATCTTGAGCACGACATGATTCTAAAGTCCTAGTGTGAGTGTGCACTAAAAGTGCAGACCAGACATGAGGAGAATCATGTAAGATTTAAAATCTTACTATTTATCTTTAAATCTTATTATTTCTCAAACTATAGCTCAGAAAATGTTTTCCACAAACAAAAAGCTGTCTATAGACACACAGGAAGTATCACTATCTCTAATCTGCAGCATCTTCATCCACAGAGTGCCATCCATCCATTTTCTTCCGCTTATCCTGGGTTGGGTCGCGGGGGCAGCAGTCTGAGAAGGGCCTCTCAGAAATTCTGTCCATAAAAACAATGAACAGAACTGGTGACAAAGTGCAGCCCTGGCGGAGTCCAACATGCACTGGGAAAATTTTTGACTTACTGCTGGCAATGCGAACACAGCTCCTGCTCCGATTAAACAGGGACCAGACAGTCCTTAGCAAAGGGCCCCAAACCCCATACTCCCAGAGCACCCCCCACAGGACACCACGAGGGACATGGTCGAATGCCTTCTCCAGATCCACAAAGCACACGTGGACTGGATGGGCAAACTCCCATGAATCCTCGAGCACCCGATGGAGAGTGTAGAGCTGGTCCAGTGTTACACGACAGGGACGAAACTCACACTGCTCCTCCTGGATCCGAGGTTCGACTATCGGTCGGATTCTCCTCTCCAGTACCCTGGAATAGACCTTACCGGTGAGGCTGAGAAGTGTGATTCCCCTGTAGTTGGAACACACCCTCCGGTCCCCCTTCTTATACAGAGGGACTACCACCCTGGTTTGCCAGTCCAGAGGTACTGTCCCCGAACGCCACGTGACATTGAAGAGGCGTGTCAGCCAAGACAGCCCCACAACATCCAGAGACTTAAGGTACTCAGGACAGATCTCATCCACCCCCGGAGCCTTGCCACCGAGGAGCTTGCCAATGACCTCAGTGACCTCCGCCAGGGTCATGGATGAGTCCACCTCCGAGTCCCCAGCCTCGGCTTCCTCCTCGAAAGACGTGACGGTGGGATTGAGGAGATCCTCAAAGTATTCCTTCCACCGCCGGACAACGTCCCCAGTTAAGGTCAGCAGCTCTCCCGCCGCACTGTAAACAGTGTTGGTGAAGAACTGCTTCCCGCTCCTGAGGCGTCAGACGGTTTGCCAGAATTTCTTTGAGGCCGTCCAATAGTCCTCCTACATGGCCTCCCTGAACTCCTCCCAGCTCCAAATTTTTCCATCTGTGACCACATGGGCTGCAGCACGCTTGACCCTTCGGTACCCGTCAGCTGCCTCAGGATTCCCACGAGCCAGCAAGGCCCCACAGGACTCCTTCTTCAGTTTGACAGCATCCCTTACTTCTGGTGTCCACTACCGGCTTCAGGGATTGCCACTGCGACAGGCACCACAGACCTTATGACCACAGCCGTATTGACAATAGAGGCTGAGAATGAAGCCCACTCGGACTGGGAGAAGTCCTCCTGGAGGTGTGAGTTGAAGATCCCTTTGACAGAGGGCTCTGGCAGACATTCCCAACAGACCCTCACTACACGCTTGGGCCTGCCAGGTCCTTCTGGTTTCCTCTTCCGCCAGCAAATATAACTCACAACCAGGTGGTGATCAGTTGACAGCTCTGCCCCTCTTTTCACCCGACTGTCCAAGACACACGGCCGGAGGTCAGATGACAAGACAACAAAGTCGATCCTCGACCTTCAGCCTAGGGCGTCCTGATGCCATGTGCACTGATGGATACCCTTGTGCTTGAACATGGCGTTTGTTATGGACAAACTGTGATTAGCACAGAAGTCCAATAATAGAACACCGCTCGGGTTCAGATCAGGGCGGCCATTCCTCCTGATCACCCCTCTCCAAGTATCACTGGCATTGCCCACATGTGCATTGAAATCCCCCAGTAGAACATCGGAGTCCCCAGTTGGTGCACTGTGCAGTACCCCCTCCCAGGGACCCATAGGCCGACACAACAGTGAGACACTTGTCCCCGACTCTAAGGCGCAGGGACGCGACCCTCTCGATCACAGGGGTGAATTCCCAACATGTGGCGGCTGAGCTGTGGGGCTACAAGCAGGCCCACACCAGCTCGCCGCCAAAGGATTTGGGTACCAGAGCCCAAGCTGTGCGCAGAAGTGAGCCCAAATATATCTAGCCGGTATCTCTCAACTTCCCGCTCAAGCTCGGGCTCCCCCCCCCCCAGTGAGGTGACACGTCGCCACAGCCAGATGCTGTGTGTGCGGACCAGGCCGTCGAGACACCCGTCCCCAACCACCCCCCAGTCCTCTATGCACCCGACCCCTATGAACCCCTCATTCGAGCCCTAACCCCAGGCCTGGCTCCAGGGTGGGGCCCCAGCTGTGCCATACTAGGGCAACGTCACGGTCCTCGATGTTTCCCAGTTCATAAGAGTATTGTGAACTGCTCTTAGTCTGCACCGTCACCTAGGACCTGTTTGCTATAGGAGACCCTACCAGGGGCGTGATGCCCCGGGCAACATAGCTCCTAGGATCATTCGGGTATGAAAACTACCCCACCACGGTAAGATGGCAGTTCAGGGGGGAGCATCCACAGAGTGGATTTATGTAAACATGACACACATGAGGAAATACTCTCACCTCTATCACTGATGGTTTTTCCTTTTGACCTCTTGTATATTGCTGAGATATTTTTACTACTGATTTCTATTTGATTTTATTGTTACTTGCACATATACATTTGTATAATTATGCCTTATTTGACACCAGTCTCTTGCTATTTTTGCAAATTATTTAGAATTTATTATTAGCATTTACTTTTTTTTTCTCTTTGTCATTATAACATTGTGATTTGTAATTTTCCTTGTGGATCAATAAAGTGTATCTAAGTCAAAGATTGTGGTGACGATATGACGGAGCCACTCAGTCGCACTAACTCCACACATGAGGAGCACAGGGGCCCATGCCTCCCTGAAGTCTGAGAGAAGCAAATGATCCTGTAGTGTGTGGTCCGGCTGAAGGACTAATGCAGGACTAAAACAAGACCAAAACAAATTTAAACTGGGTCTCCAACTGAGCCCAAACAAGGATCAACCCAGACTTACTTAACTTCACATTATATTCCATCTGTTTTTATGGGAGCCTCTTGGATTCACTAGAGTAGACTTCTACTCACCTATGACCTGCAGCTTTATCTTCAGCTTGTCTCTTTCTTCAGTTATCTCATGGGTCCTGCTTTCAAGCACTGCAAAATATAACAATTAAATTAATTTATTAAATCCATTAAATCCAATGTCTCTATGACTATAATGTACTGAAAAGACACTATATTCAGAGTACCTTTGCTCTTCTCCCACTGCTTTTGCTTACAGGTTTGAAGATTACAAGACAATAGAAAATAGTTATAATTATATTACATTGTGTTGTGTTTTGCCCCATAGCCAATAGTCACTTGTTGCGTGACCAAGTGAATGAAACTGACAATTATTCCGTACTGGATAAGAGTAACTCACAACCTGACATTTCAATGCCAGTGTCATAAAGCAGACAGGTTTATTTAACTGGAGGTGATTATAAAAGAGCAAAGAGTTCTCCAACTGATCCGTCTTACTCCTGAATAATTGGTGGCGTCAGACCAAGGCATGCATTATGTTCTCTTTTAACCGTAGCCTATTGTAACTGACAGCCTCTTGTCGGAACTGTCCTCCAATTTTTGTTCTTCACCTTCTCCTCCGTGGGCCGTCTCCACTGGTTCAACTAAATGTGTTCATGGACAGTAACAATGGATGAGTTAATAGTAGTTGGGCCTGTGGAGAAGCAGTAGTGCTGTCAGTCTCCCTTCCAGTGCCCGGTACTGAGTGACGGTTTCTGTAAAAACTTGATATGGGATTTTTTTTTTAAGTTAGTTAGTTAGCGGCTACTTTTTACCTTTAGTTCCGTAGAGATTGGCAATTCCAGGCTGAAATTGTCCAAGTGATTCTAGTGAAGGTGTATGAAGTTTGAAAACACAATGGAGCACTTTCTGTATTACCCCGTGACATCACAAGGTGCAACAAAGGCTATGTTCAGACTGCAGGGCTTAACGCTCAATTCCGATTTTTGTGAAATCCGATGTTTTTCCGAGGTCGTTCACATTTCCAATTAAATGCGACTTGTATGTGATCTCCAGTGTGAACATTAAACTCCCCGAAAGTGTCCCACATGTGCACTGGAGACACGACGACGTCAACCGCAGCGAACATGCTCTGTGTTTACGGAAGCTGTCCAAACATGGACGCGAGCATTGAGCACCTTGCGATTTTAAAGTTCCTCTCGTACTGGAGCCAAAACATGAACAACTTACTTGTTTTAAGGAGGAGATTGAGAAGGAGAAGGACGAGGTTTTTGGCCATGGCGTTTTGTGGGACAGCGGCAGCGACGTCTGTTGAAAGGAACGTGTGGATGTGGAGACGGAGCCAAGAGTGGTGAGTGGTGATGTGCTTCACTTCAGTGACACGGAGTTCATTAACAATTTTCGCCTACTTCAGTGCAGAATAGTGACGTTTGTGGCTTGTTGATAACGTGTAGGTCGAATGAATGCGCTTTGGCCGTTCAGACTGAAGTCGCATGTCAAGAGATCGGATATGTATCGGTTTTAGGACCACATATCAAAGTGTCCTGGGTCGCATTTGAAAAAAATCTGATTTGTGTCATTCAGACTGTCATTAAAAGATCAGATACAGGTCACATAGAGGCCAAAAAATCGGATTTGGGTCACTTCAGGCTGCAGTCTGAATGCAGCCGAAGTGTTTTCTGTTTGATAAAGACACTATCAGAAAATAAAATTTAAATTAAATTAATCTCTTTCCTACTTTGTCTAGAAGTAAAAAGTTTGGACACACTTTTTCAATTGTTTTCTTTTTTTTTTTTTTTTTCCATGAGTATTGTAGATTCTCCCCAAAATAACTGAAAACCTATTTTAGATTTCTTAAAATAGCCACTCCTTTCTCTGATCACAGCTTTGCACTCTTTGCAATTTTTCACCCTGACAAGTCACACAGACACGTTCACTGCTTTTCCATTTAAACTGATCAAATACATTTGTTTTTTTTTGTTGTTTTTTTTTTTTTTTTTTTTTTGGAGTGCTTTGTGTTCTTATCTCCAGGACAAATAATCTTCACATAACAGAGCACATTTAGTGAGATGTTATAACAAATGGTGTCTGACCAGAGCTGAGGTGATGATAGCCTCTCACCCTGTGTCTCTGCACAGGGGCGTGTCTCGGTGTCGTGGGTTGTCTCTGCATAGGACGTGAGTCTGTGAGTCTGTTATTAACATATATTGGCTGTATTATTATTTTTTTCTTTCTTCCCGTTTTCAATCATTTCGGTGTTTTTATTACACGTCACTGATTATAAAGCTCACTGAGAGAAGAGTTTGCAGGGCTGTCGACAAAGCAAAGGGCAGATACCTTTAGCCATTATAAATGTACTTTTTTATTTGCAGCATAATTTCATATATCTGATGTCTTCCGCATGTATCTAAAATGTAGAAATTATTAAACGTTTAAATAAAAGTAAGACAAAGATGTGGCTAAACTTTTGACTGGTCATGCAGATGAACCATTTTTACTACCAAGAAATTCTCAATCTACGAAGAAGTAATGGACAAGGTTGTGTTAAACTGTGATATATGCATGGTGCCAAAAGTTACTCTCCATCTCTGACCCACTGTGTCTGATGTAGATGAAATACTAAAAGATTATTCTTGAATACTCACCAACACGCAGGTACATGTTGACCGTTTGTATGATGCAAAGAAAACCAAAGCAGATGAAGAACAGCCCAATCTTTTTCCCTTCTAAAACAGAATGAATATCAGTGATGGTAGTACTCAAGTACATTTACTCAGTTACTTCTCAAAGTACTTTTCTAGCAGCATACTTTAGGTAACAGTATTTTTACTTGAGTAAAAGTCGTATTTCCTCTTCCCACTGTAAGTCTACAAGTGACAAAACTTGAATATTTGTGGTTTTCCTTCAGATATTATTTTGTTTGTGTCTTTAAAAATACCAGACTTTGTGCATTATTAAATACTTTGTCCTTCCAATTACCTTTACTTAAAATTTTAAATCAGCAGTTACTCAAGTTGCTCTTACTTGAATAGTAGTTTTACTCTTACTTGAACAATTTTTTTGTGCATCTACTTGAGTAATATTATTTTAAAGCAACGTTACTCTTACTTGAGTACTATTTCTGGCTACTCTACCCACTTTTGATGAATACACAGGAGCAAAATCTTCAAATCAAATCTTCACATAGTAAAAATGACAATAATAAAAAGTGTCTTACTTGACTGTGTGTCTGTGTCCTGAGTTTGAGCAGGATGTGAGTACCTTCTGCCTCTGACCACAGCCTCCTCCATCCTGTCCTCACTGCAGCACACAGAGGATCCTGCTGGAGCTCTTGGGGTGGTACATGTTATGAAATGAAATTGAGGAACCTGGCACTACCCAGGAAATACAACTGCAGCAAAGAAAGAAACAAGAAATTCAAGGCACTGAATCTAATTTTAACCTGGAAAACACAACTAGTTAATTTCAAATAGTGGTCCAAAATTGTTCTTCACTTTTTTTATATATTCTGAAAATCCTAAATATTCACAATGACGAGTTTTGAAATGTGTTTGACAACTTTCAAGAGGCAAGGCATGTTTTACTGAAAGTGCATTGCCAGGGCTAAGAGGATTTCTCTAGTTAAACATAACTCTGATTGAAAGTTGCTCCGTGTAATACTGTAGTAACATACAATTGGAAACAGTGATCTACATAACTAAAGATAGTGTGTTTTCCCTGTGTGTAATTCATGTACAATCATTGTGGACTTCAGATAGAGCCTTCATTTATATTTTGTTTTGTCGCGATTACATTACTAAAAATGTCCAGGAAAATAATCACAAGCAAAGTGTGGGATTTGGAGTAGAAATCAAACTTCAGAGAAAGAAATTCTGACTATTTTTGGTCTTAAATGTCAATTATTAAAAAGTATATATATATATATATATATATATATATATATATATATATATATATATATATATATATATATATATATATATATATATATATATATATATATATATATATATATATACGTACGTACGTATACATATATATATATTTTCTTATTTTTTGTGTTTACGTCGACTCTTACAAAACAAGTTTCTGAAATGCTCTTGATGTTATTTTTCCTCCTCCTCCTCTTTTATCTGATTGCTGATTTGTTTCCTGTGAAGCACTTTATGTTACATCACATATGTATGAAAAGTGCATAATATACAAATTTGACTGACTGATTGAAAGCTCAGTCGAATGGGCAAGATGTTATCAGTAGAAGACTTTGCACAGCACACTTTGAACTAGAACCTTGTGGGGTTTTTTTTTATTAGTCACCCTGTGGCATCTTTGATTCTATGTCTGTATCTCTGTATTTTGGTATAGCCTCAAGAGGAAATATATGATGTAAAAGTACTGCAGATACAACAGTTTTTGAGTTTTCCCCTCCTCTACATCAGCGGCACATCTAGGCTTACATTTTCTTAACAGGACAAAACTGAAGTTTTAGTCATTGGTCCTGAGGCCCAGATAGAGAAACTTTTACTCAAACTACAAGCACAGTCTTTTAACCCATCTCCTCAAGTAAAAGACCTGGGTGCCATTTTTGACTCTGAGCTGACCTTTATCCCACAGATTAAGAACATCACAAAAATCGGTTTCTATCACCTAAAAAACATAGCCAGAGTCCACCCCATTCTCTCTCTGGCCAACACAGAGACGCTGATGTATGTTTTTATCACCAGTCAAATAGACTACTGTAATGCCCTGCTCTCTGGTCTTCCCAAAAAGAGTATTTCAGGTTTGCAATTATTACAAAATTCAGCAGCACGTGTCCTGACGAGGACCAGAGGGCGGGACCACATTACACCGATTTTAAAATCTCTGCATTGGCTCCCTGTGAGTTTCAGGATCGATTTTAAAGTTCTTTTACTGGTTTTTAAATGTCTTAATGGTCTTGGGCCTTCTTATCTTTCAGAACTGCTTTTACTCTACGAACCCTCGCAGACCCTGCACTTCTCTGGCAGCAGGCTCCTGCTCATTCCCAAAGTCAGGACACACACTCACAGAGAGGCATCTTTCCAGTATTATGGCCCTCGTCTATGGAACTGCAGCCGGAGGAGCTCAGGGCTGCAGAGAACGTTCATGTTTTTAAGAGTAGGCTCAAGACCCACCTTTGTAGCTTAGCTTTTGGTTGAAATCTTATACTTTTACTTGTTTTTATTGTACACATTTTATTATATTAATTTATTTTAGGCATATTTTTAGGATTTCCAGTGTTTCCTCTGTAGGAGCCTCTGCATCGGGAGCAGAGGTCAGCTGTGGCTGTCGGGTCTGTCATGCGGGCTCCTGGTGGAGGGGTGGCGCTTTGGGCTTCATCTCTCCCCTGGGTCTCTGCTCCTGATGTAGACGGCTCCTCTGATGGTGCTTTCTCAACTGGTTCGCCTGTATTCAGCCTCACATTTTACTATAGGTAGTTTTATGTATTTTATGTATTTTGTTAGTGTGTGTGTGCATGCATGTGCGTGTTAGGGGTGGCACGGTTCACAAAATTCATGGTTCGGTTCGTATTCCGGTTTAAGGTCACGGTTTTCGGTTCGGTACAGTTCTTGTTGTCATTTTTTTCTTTTTAATCTTTAATCTCCAGAAATATACTTCAGCATATGCTATGTTATCTTGATTATCCACAATTTAGGATACAGCATTAAAAAAGTTATAAAATTATAGTTAGTAATGTAATCATGCACAAACTGAATTTGACTTGACTTTAAGCACATTGTTATTGGACATATCCTACTGTTGTGCTTCGGTGAAAAAATGTTCACCTCTTCTTGATAACCAACACCCTCGGCCTCTTCTATAGCACAATCTCCCTCCAGAAATTCCTCATTATGTTCTTCACAGTAATTATGAAGCACACAGCAAGCAGACACTATGCAACTTACAAATGTGATGTGAGCTTCACACTCTTTTAAAAGGCAGCGCCAACGGCTAAAGGTGCGCTCAACAGTCATACAGGCTTGACTTAACCTGTGGTGAAACTTCATCTGCTGTGGTGTTACCCCTGCACCCTCTGGATAAGGTTTCATCAACCAGTTTAGCAGTGGATAGGCAGAATCACCCAAAAGAAAAAGTGGGACAAACATCTCAGTGTAATGAGGTAAAAGAGTTCCTGCGCTGCCCTGCTCATACAGAGATGAGAGGGAGAAAACACGAGCATCATGGACCTTGCCTGGTCTTCCAACATTTATGTCACAAAACTTCATTTTATGATCTACTACAGCCTGCAAAATAATTGAGTAATCCCCCTTTTTGTTAAAATAATCAGAAGAACTGTCAGGCGGGGCTCTAATTCTTTGTGTGTGTGCCATCAATTGCCCCTGCCACTTGAGGGAACCTCCATCGGTCTCAAAACCCCTGTGCAATCAGTCTAAATTCAGCTGCAGAAGGATGCTTCAGATATTTTGGCTTTAAAATGGCATTTATGGCAGTTACAACCTCTTGTGTAATTAGACAACATGTTGACAAGCCTACAGCAAAGAAGTGTGAAATGGACCTGTACTCCAGGTTAGTAGACAATCTCCAAATGCAAAGTGCTACACTGACCTCTGCTGACACAGCCTGCCTATAATTTGTGTTTGTGTTTGCGTCTGTAAAACTGAAATGACTCCACGATGTCTGTGTTTTTTGTGTACATTCTCTAGGGGTAAGACATGTCACTAAATGACCTGTATTTAGAAACTTTATTCTGGAAATGGTGGACTGATAAACACACTGTAATAAGACCTCTGAGTTTGCAGAATTACAGGAGGTAAAAATTCTGGGGAGTTTTGACATTTTTACAAACATGGATGATTCACATGGGACTAGAACCACAAACAACGTTTGTAATTATTACAATTTACCAGAGGAGCCATGTAAAAGTAATCCCCTGCAAACAGGGTTTTAAAATTTAAATTGCTGTGTAGGCAATTTATTAATTATAGATAATGGTGCCAAAAAACTCTCCAGGACAAGTCTCCAATTTTATGGAATGCAGATAAGCACTTTATTACCAGTTATACCGTGGAAGGATTCTGATGCTAACTGTCACGCATTCATTTTGTATAACCATGTAGGTCCAGCAGCACTTAATCACTGTCTATATTACACTGAGCTTCATCATAGCAACAGGTACACAAATAAACTACTGTTAATGAACTTGTTAAAAAAAAAACTTTAATGAATTAAAGCAGAAATAACAAATGCTTTGAACATTCACAGAGAAATTTTGTCAGATTTAAAGTGACCATGATATAAGCAGATTAAACAAGACTGTGCCAGTGTAATGGTCTTGATTTACAGTCTCATAACAAACAAAATGCATGTGCATCATTATTCTGTTTAAGCAAAAATATTTTTTTCACAGACGAAATCACGTTCCTCAGCACAGCTGAGGTCATTCCAGTTTGATAACCTGTCTCTATACATAATTTCAGCACAGTCTTCATTTCCTATTCCATCATTTGGCTCACCGACACTCCAGAAGCTGAAATCCAAAAAGATATTGACACAATGACATGTTTTGCATTTAAAGCAATCTTGTGTGTTTTTAGGATTCGATCAAAAGTTTATGAACCTTATATTGAGCAGTGAGCCATCCAGCCATTTCCAGACCCCCTCCTCCTCCAGGTCACTCAGTCCAATCCATCTGTTATTTGGAAATAGCGAGTGTACAAATTTCTGTGAAAGAAAGCAGTTTAAAATGATATATTGTTTTTATTTTTGTCCCTTGCTCAGTTAACTGCCCAGCCAGAAAAACATGATTTGACAATCCTTTGGTCTGGAACTGAATCCTGTCTCCCTGATTTGAGTTGGGTGTGACTGACAGGCGGATTAACCGACACGGGAGAAGCATCTTTCGTTCAGGTAAAACGTAAGGGCCTGGCCTCAGTGCACGCATATTTCACCTTACACGAACATAAAAACTGTACGTTTTGGACTGGACGCATATTTTTTAGAAAGAAAAGGTTGAAATGCTAAGGACTGAGAATCAATAATCGAAGCATCAAACTCTTATTTATCTCAGGTAAAATAAGTGATATATTTAGTTCTGAATGATATGATCATTTTCAAGACACATGGTACTAATTAGCAACTGCGGTTGGATTGTCTCAAGTTTGGACGGAGGTTTTTCATGCTCTTTGATCAGATTCTGAATTTGAACAGAAAGTAGAGCAAGCTCCAGACCTGCTCCTGGTCACTGTTGATGATGATGAGATCTGCTCCTCTCTTCTGACAGTACTTCCTGCTCTCCTGCCAGCTCCGTGTGGTGGAGCCCAGGTACACGCTGCCTTGGAAATACACCCAACCTTTAGATGTGTAGTTATCTGAAACAAAAGAAAAGATTCTTTGTTGTTCACATCTCCAATGATTTGATAATCTGCTTTTCTTACTATAGGCATGGTACGTGAGGCCTTTACTCAAAGGGAAAAGCAACTCACTGCTGTTTTACTTTGTGGTGGACAGTCTCCCTCGTGTTTCAGAGAGCCAAAGTTATAAAGTAGCCTGACGGTTCTGTGTTCACTACTTTGAGAAACTCAAGAACTCAAGAAGAAGTTTTAAACCAACACAGACTTACCTAGCTCCTGTAATCTTTCCTCCAGTTTAATTCTTTCTGGAAAATAATAATAATCATATATAAATATAATAATAATAATATATAAATAAGGCACTATTGAAATCTTTATCTTTTATGTTTGTTTTTATTCATTCCTTGTGTTAACTGATGCTTCTTAGTTACAAATTTACCCAGATATAAATAAAGACACCTGATAGTCCTTAAAGTGCATTTGACAAGTTTTTTTAGTAGCAGTGTGATTTTAAACAGAATACTCCAAAATCAGAGGTGGGACCAAGTCATTTTGCAAGTAAATCTCTAGTCTCTAGTAAGTCTCAAGTCTTTGACCTCAAGTCGAGTCAAATCCGAAGTCAAAGTCAGGAAAGTCCAAATCGAGTCTCAAGTCACTGACCCACAACTTCAAGTCAAGTTCAAGTCGTCTGCTTTGAGCTTCAAGTCATTTCAAGTCTTAAACAAAAGGATCAAATATAGCTTTGTTGGGGGTTTTTTTGCAAGTTTTTTTGCAATTCATATGACTTAAACTATATTGTTTTTAAAAATCCAAGGTATATTTATATATAACTTCATCTTAATTTCGAGATGTGACTCCTGGAGCTGCTGTGTGGCTGCTGGAGCCGTCACCTTGCCCTTTGTAAATATGTACAGTTGACTGGGTTGTCTTCATCTTCTTGCCCCATTAACATGGGCCTGACCTGTTAAACCTAATGTTGACTGTTAGGGGGTTTTCACATCTACACCATTTAGTCCTCTTCAAGCAAACTCGAGTACAGATGTGAGCTTGGTTCATTTGGCCTGGTGTGAAAGAGTCTGGTTTGTGGAGATGCAAGCCCGTACATAGTCAGGATGCATGTTTTTCACTAACGTTAACATGACGTAAATGAAAAACGTCAGTATA
Source organism: Boleophthalmus pectinirostris (assembly GCF_026225935.1). Lineage (NCBI taxonomy): Eukaryota > Metazoa > Chordata > Actinopteri > Gobiiformes > Gobiidae > Boleophthalmus > Boleophthalmus pectinirostris. The sequence goes on along the minus strand of NW_026571095.1, from coordinate 30,387,867 downwards.
TTTTTGCCCAAAAAGTTTTGCACTGTGGCTTTAATCTGATCATTTTAATGAGAAACATAATTTGAGTCACATGTTTATTCTCACTGTTCTTCATGTCTATTTTAAGACCAAAAACTAGACGTAGAAAATGTGCATGTATATCCTGCAAAGAGTTGAGCCAAAACAACACTGTTGAATTTGTTATTTCAGATATTATTTTGTTACAACTTACTGCTCTGAAGGACTTGCCGTTCTGCTGTTGCATTTTGATATTTCACGTCCCAGCCTGAAAATGATAATGATATTACCACTACTACTACTACTACTACCGTTACTACTACTACTACTTTATTATTTATTTATATCATTACTGTTATCACTAACAACTCACAGATGTGGAAGTATATGCTGAGAGCTTTTATCATGCAAAGAGGTCCAAAGCAGAAGAAGACCAGTAGAATCCAGTTTCCTTCAAAACAGAATGAATATAAGCAACAAATTCAATACAATTTAATAAACATTACATAGGCCTGTGACAATAATTACTGTATCGACTTATGTATTGATCTTGGGGCTCAGTGTTTATCCTGGGTATGTTTTCTTTGCAAAAGTGGAGAGATTTTTGTTATTTTAGTTGTAATACAATAAGATTTGAGCTGTAGGAGGTTGAATAAGTCACTTCTACCATTTATTAGTTGCAGCCCACACTTTTTAATGACACTCTCTATTCATATTATCTTGTTTTAATATAAAAGGACCCATATTACACTATTTTGTAATCTGTGTTATAATGTGGTTTCCTTATCAAAAACCTGGACCTGGAGTTGTGTTTTGTTTCATTTGTTTAATGCACAAACCCTGCATATTTACTGGAAGTGTTCCACTGTGTTTGTAAAGGTGCATTGTGTAACTTTTCTGGTGGAGGATCTGTAAGACACTTTTCTCTGTGGAGATGTTATCGCTTTCTCTGGAATATTTCACAGTATGATATTAAACCTTGCGCCACACAAACTCCAAATTTAGAAAAACCTCCGCACGCACTGAACCACGCAATCTGTGCTTTATAGATCCTACCTGTAGCTAGAATCTGCTAAATCTCTTCTAAATTTGCGGTAAATGCTCTTTTGTTGTATATCTGGGGTGGTGGTCGCTACTTGAAGCTAATTAATTTTTCCCTGTGTAACAGATTGCCACTGCTGCATTATTCTTGCTCATTATTCTTTATCTTATTCTTAGTGTTGGTTTTAATTGAATATTGATTAACAGTAGCCGAGGTCTTGGAGGGAAGTGCAATATTTGATCAGGGGGGTCAGTGCAATGCGAGGTTAGGTCTCAGGGTTGGCACAAGTCACTTTTGCCCAAATAGGCCTCCTTAGCACGAGCACTTTCACCAGCTGGAATTTTATGCCCTTTATTGTAACGAAGTCTACCTCAGGTACCTTGGCCCACGCACTTTAAGTATTATTACATTACCCAGGTTTACAGCGCACCCGCACTTTAACTTATTGTAAATGTAGGGTTCAACTAGTGTTTGTTTGTTTGATTTGGATTACTAATTTGATTTGTTGTGTTTTAGTTTGGGTGGGGTTGAGTCCTTCATCTATGACAATTGAGTGGTGTGTAATTGTATCAAGAAGGGAACCAGAAAATGAAATATATATTTTTTTATGTTTAGAAGATTAAATAAAGAGGTGTAACTTTTATACCACATTGCCCTTGTCCTTTTTTATGCCAGAACGGATTCTGTGAGTAAATAAGGGTTCTCGGTCGCAACATTACACAAGGTTTAAAAAATAAATACAAATCAAGAGTTTTTATCGCTATATTTTTAAGTCTGCCTATGAAGTGTGTTGGGGACTGGCCCTGTTTATGCAAATATACTAAGATACATGCATATGGGGGTCTGAATGGTCAAAGGAGGGGGCTATGAGCGTGTGCAAGAGATTCAGATGCCCTCCCCGGGAGAGCGAAAGGAGCGAGGGATGGATACATGGAGCAGCGGTCAGGGGACAAGTGTTTCAGTAGATTTCAGATTTGGCGTGTAACACTTCAGACTCATATCAGGAGCTGTTATTCTGCCAATAAAAGTCCAAATGAGACATTCAAACTCTGCTTGCCTGGACGGCACAGGGAGAGCCCTTAAGTGCAAGCTCTTATTTGCAAGAGCTCCCCATTACACAAAAATGTAGGGAATATTTTGAGTTCGGGTCAGGTTCGGACTGTAAGCTTCGTGTCGTGCATGGACTCGGGTCACTCTGGAGCTCGGTGCATAAATACAAAAGTAAAAATGTTGAAGTTGCATTTAGTCCCAGTGTTTCACGTCGTCCTTTGTCGGGTCACAGCCACACACTGTGACATAGCAGTCTATGGTCTATGGTCCTAGGTGCTATAGACATAAGCAAAGCGCGGGACTTAGTATTTGAATGTGGTTGTTTGGAGGATAAGAATCCGTGTATCATTCGTTCATTCGTTTTTCAATATAAAACCAAAAATAAGAAAACGAAAAAACAACAGTTTTCTTCGTTATTTGTCTCCAAAACCAAAATGAAAAAACGTTTAACGATTCGTTTTTTCAGTTTTCGATTTTGTGTTTAAATGAAGAATGGAAAAAACGGATAACGGCCGTTTCCCGTTTACGTGACTTCAGTGACTGCGATGCCGAACTTTTGCACCGCGTACGGACTGAACTAGGACTGATCCAGGTCCGAGACCAGACCGAGACCAGAGCGGGACTGAGACCGGGACCAGACCGGGACCAGAGCGGGACTGAGACCGGGACCAGACCGGGACCAGGGCGGACTCCGAGCTTTGACTCCGAGCCTCCACGGGGTCCGAGCCTCAGCTTCGAGCTCCGGCCCTGCCGTGGGCTCTGAGCCTCCGGTCTGGTCCCGGTCTGGTCCTGGTCTTGTCTCGGTCTCTGTCTCAGGCCCGCTCTGGTCCCGGTCTGGTCCCAGTCTCAGTAGCGCTCTGGTCCCGGTCTGGTCCTGGACCTGGTCCATTTGAACCAAAAGCTCTTAGTTCGATTCATTTTCATTGGTGTGAAAGCGTCAGTCGGAGGCTTTGCACCACCTCGGAACCAGCCACGGTTCTTGAGCGCGGAGGACCAGAGCAGCTCTGTCCCGGTCTCAGTCCCGCTCTGGTCTCGGTCTGGTCTTGGACCTGGATCCGTCCTGATTCAGTCCGTACGCGGTGCAAAAGTCCGGCATCACAGTCACTGAAGTCACGTAAACGGGAAACGGCCGTTATCCGTTTTTTCCATTCTTCATTTAAACACAAAATCGAAAACTGAAAAAACCAATCGTTATCCGTTTTTTCATTTTGGTTTTGGAGACAAATAACGAAGAAAACTGTTGTTTTTCCGTTTTCTTATTTTTGGTTTTATATTGAAAAACGAATGAACGAATGATACACGGATTGATAAGCCCCTTGATTTTCAAGAGGGTCCTCATAAATACAACAACAAAAGACAGATACAGTAGGGGAGACTGTAGGCTACATAAATTCAAATAAACAACAAAATCAACACAAACACACACACATACACTCACACACTCACACTTGACTGTTAGACACATAATAAATCAAAAACTATGACAGAGTTCAAATACAACAAGATGAACAACAAAATTCAACAAAATGATCAAAAACAGTTACACGGGATATGTAAATATTGAACCAGACCATTTTTAAATAAAGGTACAGATGTAGTAGTAGGTGTTTCATAAATCTCGTGGTTGACATAAAGAGCACCTATGCAATGATTTCTGCGTAACTGAGCTTTAGAAATGAGGCTCCAGATCTGTGGAGAGGCGACCCCGCGCACACAATCAGAATGCCTCTTTTTTCTAGGTATGTAATTTAACAAATGTTAGGTAGCGCTGTTTAATGTCATACTGACAAATCTGTAGAAACATGTAGGTTACATAGTGCACCTTTAAGCTCCAAACACCTTCACACCTACCACTACATGAAATCACAAGGTGGAACAAAGTATAGGAGAGGCAGACAGACCAATATTAAAGGATTAGTCAACAACGTGTGGACGAAACAAAACACAACTCCATGTATGTGTTTGATGATGATCATAAGAGTCCACTTGGAACTTTAATTGGCTTAGTGGCATAAAGTACGTTCAATATTATAGCGTATCTCAATATTTCTCGGTGGCAAAATAACATTTTTGTTTCTAAATTTGGTATCATGACAGGCCTTAACGTTACAATCATTTAAAAAAAAACTTACTTGGCTGTGTGCCTGTGTCCTCAGTTTGGGTATGACCAGAGCGCCTTCTCCTGACCACAGGCTGCTCCATCATGTACTGTAGATGTAGAGGATCAGAGTGGGTTATAACAGGTCTGGTCTCACTCTATGTGTTCTGATTTTCATCTGAGGAAATGACAGTGCAGGAAATGCTGAAGAATCACATTTGAAAAGCTGAAGAAGCCAACTTTTCTCTTTTACATTAAAGCAGACGTACTCTGCACAATCGAATTTTCAGAGCTTTAAACTATGGTGTAGCTGCTCCCTCTTCTCATTTACCCTCTAGAAGTTGCCTTTGGAGTGATTTGTGCATGTTTGACTAATCCTTAATCATTTATTTTCAAGATGCTATATTTTCAATCCCAGTGTTCATTACACCCGGCATATGCCCACTGCTCTGTACTTGCAACGTTCTCCAATTTTAGCGTACAGTCGTCCCTCACTATAACACGGTTCACCTTTCGTGGAAGTAGTAGTATTAGATACTGACACACAAGCTTAGAGCGCCCTCTCGCAGCTGTCAGTGTGAAAATTTTTTATATATAAGTCGCACCAGAGTATAAGGCAGTCATCAATAACACCCACAGACTTTGCAAACATTGGACTGTTGGCCAGATCTGAAAAGTCCAGGAATTGGAGACATGAAAGGCCTGGCAGTCCATGGGCGAGCTAGTCTATGATGAACAGAATGAGCACCTCGTGTGACCGGCCCTACTGTCCTTTGATGGCAGGACCCTCAGCTTGGCCTGAATTGAGTCTGTTACTGAGCCGATAGTCTGGCAGGGTGTTCTGGTCATCAAAGAACACATCGAGGGCTGGCACAGGAGGGTTTAGCTGACCATATACTGGCTCACGCTGCATCTGTAAAGACAACAACAATCATGTCATTTCATAAGTCATCACACAATGGTGCATGGAAACTGACTGATTTGTGTATGAATGCACAGGCAAAATGAATTTAGGCTATATAGGCTAATCTACTATAATATAATGATTTCTTCCATTTTCACTAAGAGCATGTGCAGCATTGCAATCCCAAATCATCTGACAGGGTTCAGCTGGTTGCATCACTGTGGATTTAGGTTTATTTGTGTAGGGCAGCCTATTAGGTTTACTGACAAATCATTAGTATAGCAAACTGGTGTCCAAACATCCATGTACGTTGATGTGTATTATTGTTTATATGAATGGTTGTTAATGAAATAACTAGGGTGCATACTCTAAAATGAAGGTAGTAGGCAGCAGTAGGACTACTTGAGTAACTATATCTATGACAGTGTATGAGTGTCACATAAAAGTCAAAAAAGCCTAAAATAGCCTATATGCATTTTTCTCACATGATACATAAATATACACTAAATGTAACCACTTAATGTAGCTCCTGCAAACACCAATCTCTCCAATACGTATTTTTTATTTAATTATTTAAGTGTTTTATTTAAGTGTCATGTTTGCCCATATTAGATAAAATGGCAACAGCCCCTCTCTAAATTTGTTTGAATCTAATGTCATCAAAAAAATACATGATGAAAACCATTTCTTACATTTAAGAGTGTGAACTATAGAAGACGTATCAAATCTCAGATCTAAATCTAATCTTTTTTGTTGTTTTTTCTATTCGCCAGTAACTGTCTCACCTTAAATGCATAAAATAATGTATGGATCTGACCACTAGATGGCAGAAGTGCAAAATAAAATATCAACAGTGAGTTTGGACATGTGTTTCTTTTCCTTTCTTTTCCACATGATTTGACACATGTGGCCATACTCATTTTTGGTGTTATCAACCCAGTAGCTAAATGAAGTAAAGGTACAGCTGTTGGGAGGTAATAGTGGTAGAAGTATTGGTTCAATCGTTAATTTGCAGCACCACAAAAAAAAAAAAAAAAAAAAAAAAAGAAACTGATTACAAAACCATGGATCATGATTAAAAGCGTTTAGGCCAAGTAAGAGTACATATAGTACCTAACCCTTTTAAACAATGACAGAATTCCTAGAAAGAAAAGTACCACTGCTTCAGAGGTGATGGGGGAGTACCACTGATGAAGGAGTGCCATGGCTACAGTGCGGATGAGGTAGTACCACTGATGGGAGAGTACAATGATGGGGAGGGGGTGAGGATGAAGGGGAGTAGCATTGGTGAAGCTGTGAAGTCCCAATCACGAGGGGTACCACTGTTGAGAAATCCAAATCCACTTAATTTATATAGCACTCAATAGCAATAAATAAATAAATCAATAAAATCAATAAAATCATCGTTTACATTTTTGTTTTTTTATTCAATATTTTACCAGGAAAGTCAACTGAGAGGACCTTCTGATTTGCAGTGACGACCTGGCCAAGAGGCAGCATAACACAACAGCACAAACACTCACACGTCAATCATAACATAAAACAGTGAATACAAACATGAGACAGTGTAACATTTGCAGATTAAAGATGCAAAAGTGTTAAAGCCTGTGTAATGATCCTGTAAAATACTCTGGATTCATTCATTCATTCATTCATTTCTTTGTTTGAGCCAGGTACAACAAAATTAAAAAAAAACAATAACAAAAATAGTGATATATACATGAACATATTTGTGACCTATTGCTCAAAAGGAGTAGGATGAAGTTTAAAAAACTTATGGAGTCCTACCCCAATTGTTTTACATAATCACGTGGTTCACTTTTTTTTTTTTTTTTTTTTTTTTTTGATCACCTCTGGAGTGCTTCCCTGTCATTTGCAAAAAAAAATATATACCCACATATATACAAAACATATCCACATATACTTACATACATATGCAAGTACACACACTTGCCCTGGATGCAGGTCAAAACGAACTTTCAAAGCTTGTTGAAGGTGGTTCTAGTCACTTGTTGCAGAACTGAAATGTGAAGCGGCTAAGAGCTGTGTGGGCTTTAGGAACGACCTGAGTGATGTATCTGTTGGAGTTTTACCAGTTAAACATTTGTAAATGAACAATAACCAGTGGGTTTGTGTGCGGGTGTGAAGAGAGGGCCACTTCACCGAGGCGTAAAGTGTGCAGAATGGGTGGTAAACGTGCACCTGTGACAAAGCAGATGGTTGAGTGATGAATCAAATCAAGCTTCAGGAGCAGTGTATGTGATGCAGATCTTTAAACTAAGTCTCCACACTCAGTGATTAGGAGGACTCTAACCAAAAGCTCTGTTGCTTATAAACAGAAATAACTAATAAAAACACAGAGGACCACACCACATGGTATAGTTTTTTTCTTGTTTTTTTTTTTACATTTCAACAATACAAACACCTTTGTATAGTTTCAGTTTTATTTTTAACTCTAGCAGTAGCTGCTACCGGTTGCATTGTTGTTAGCACTGTTAGCGTCAACGTAACTAGCTGCGAGCCACAAAGAGAAATGTGCAGCGTGTGAGTGCAAGTGATTCCAAATGATGTAGTTTGTCCCTAGACATGAAATAAAATGAAGAGATCTGCATCCGACCAAGTGCTAGTATGATTAGCGTACTAATTAATCAAGTGTTATCATAAATGTGTATTAAAAATGGTTTAACCAAGCAAAGCATAAGTTATTGTTATTGTAACTGAGGGCAGGCCTGCTTTTTCCAATAGAAGTACTTAAATGAGCGTACTTTTGATAGTAAGAGACGTTTTGTTCAGTTCCTGACAGATGTTTTTTTCAGCCGCTATGAAAACACCAGAGCCTAGGGTGAACATATTTCTGTTTGTGAAAACTCAGACACCACTGAGTGACTTTCACCTCACAAACTGTGCACATGGCCTCCCACTTGTCCCGACTGGCATGGAAAACAAGGAATTTCTTGTCCAAGTCATCGTTAAATTTGTGCTTCAGCGTGTTGCAGACTGACCGATTTAATGGCCCAATTAAAGATAATGAAAACCCAGACATTTACATCACTTTATGAAAAAAAACCCGGACGCCCAGGATAGGATGCAAAAAACTGACATGTCCGGGGAAAAAACATATGTTTGGTCACCCTAGTAGAGCCAACATGTTCAGAGACACAATTCCAATCAGACTGAATCTGACAATCGAGCACCAAACCCACACTGACCGGGCTTAAAGTTTGTCCTACTTTAAGTTGAGCAGCAGATGAGAAGTACAACACGGAGCCTAGACTGAGGTTAGTTTGAGCAAAAGAATAAACACGGTGAAAGTTTGAGATTTGGTTAAGGCCAAATAGATATCTCTTTCATGTGTACAGAGGAGTCTAACCTGAGCAAAACATGAGAAACCAGAGCAATAAGCCATTTGTGCTGTATTGTCTTAAACAATACTCAAAATGGTCAAGGAGAAAGACATGAGATTTGGATTTTCTTTCCTCTGGGATGGTGTTATGTCAGAGCTCAGGTGGCTTAGGCTAACTGAACTATGACTACAACAGACAGCAGCTCAGATAAAGAGGGTCACTGATGCTACACTTGTTGATACTGGTTGCAGTTGCCAGGTGTGAACGTTTTACACACTTTGTTCATTGTGTCGACCGATATCACTAATGCTGATAATCATATCTGTGAGACCATATATGTTCAAGGTCAGTGGAGCTCTCGATAACCTGCATTTACAAACTGCATCTGACGCAGTGTGAGCAAAATAGCACAACTCAGGGCTGCACTGAGAAACAGACACCAAAGAACTTCTGACAAATCAAACTCTAAATGTCCATCGAAGGCAACATATCTGTTTTTATTGTCTCAAGAACATGTTAAATAGAACTAGTTCACTTTAAACAGTTTGCAGTGGTCCACAGTTTTTCCTCACTAGGGGTGTGCAAAAATATATAAATATTGATATATCGTGTCATTTAATGTGATGATACAGTATTGATATTGTGGGCTGCTGTATCGATATATCACCAAGAGTATTTTTTTGGTGTATTTTATTAAATTATTTTGTAACAGCGCCACAGTTTTGTTGCTTGTTTAGAGGAAGGAAACTCATTTATGCAACACATTTGACATTTTCACTGTTTTGATGATTAAAATGTTTGTGTTTCATATGAACTTTACGTAAGAAGTTATTTAACAAAGACTTAGTGTCACAGACATGATTTACCTTTTATTGCTTATTGAGAACCAAATCAAATTCATTCGAAATATATCATATTGAATTGAAAGTACACTGTACTACATATAGAGATATGCATCATACTGTAGCCTGTGTATCGAGGTGTGTATCGTATCGGCCACTTCTTAGCAGAGGTGCGACAAGGTTGTTGTTTTGCAAGTCTCAAGTAAATCTCAAGTCTTTGACCTCAAGTCCGAGTCAAGTCCCAAGTCAAATACAAGTCGAGTCTCCAGTCACTGTCCCATAAATCCAAGTCAAGTCTAAGTAGTTTGCTTTGAGCTTCAAGTCATTTCAAGTCTTTACGTCAAAAGTCATGGCATATTTATACATTTATATAAGAGTTATAGAAATGCTAATTTTTGACTTTAAACTTGACAAGATCTTAGTGTGAATCATTATGGTCTGAATAGAAAGAATTTAGATTTAAAAGTGCTAAATAACAATTATTTTGTTAGGTAGTCTCCACTGAAATGGAAGGATCATGTTTTTTGTATTTCTTGTTTTACTGTATAGTACTCTGTTGTACTGTATATTACTGTAGTACATTGGAGGATACCATCTCACAGTGCTTCAGTTACATCCAAAGTAACAAACAGAGAAGTAGGAGGGACATGCTCCAGTTTATCCCTTTTAAAATTAAGCACCGCATGTATCAACTTTAAAGAGAGAAGTGTTTTCTAAAAACATGTACTTTTAGGAGAAGCATCAAGTCTTCTCAAGTCACAGGTCTAAAGTCAAACCCTAAATCACTGAGCTTCAAGCCCAAGTCGAGTCCCAAGTCTTTTAAAAGTCAAGTCTCAAGTCATAAAAATAGTGACTGAACTTGCAAGACCCCACCTCTGCTTCTTGATACACAACCCTATTCCTCTCTTACCTTCTGCTTTCATAGCCTGATTATTCACCCTGATGAGTTTATAAGTGCTTTTCAAAATGTTCAGTGGAGTTTCCTGATCATCAGAAATGCACGTTGGTCTGGACCTGTGTTGCCAGAGCTTTAACCTGCAGATAGAGACACATCCAAGTTTGTCTCATTATCAGTATAGGGACAGACCATGGCTCATGTGAAAGCTTAGAACCTCCAGAATTCACTCTCGAAGCTGCAGAGGTTGCACTAGCACTGACTCATGATTGACTGCGGGTGCTGGGGTTTAGGTAATGTTCATCGGAGATAACTTTTCTTCCCTTATCTGACTCTTTTATTTTGACATTTGTTTTTCCACCTCTAATTAGGACAGTACTAAGTATTTTTCACCTTCCTAGTCTAACATTGTGCCTTTTTTTTTTGGTTGCATCTAGGTGTTGTCTTCTTCTTCTCACACAGTTTCTCATTGTGGATTTCCAAGACCTGCAGACTTGCTTTCTCGTTACACCACCTTTTCACCTTTCACCTGGTCCACACTGTCTGTCACACACTAGAGAAAACACATTGCACAAAGAAGAAGTAGCATCACATTGACCTTTATCTGACACAATCTTTGCAATTCTGAGCTGTTTACCAGACAGTCTAGTTTCTATTCCTTTCTGACTACATGCACGTATCATTTGATTAACACGTTTAAACAGTAAGCAATCATACAGTAGTCCTAAACTACCCTTACACAGTAATAATCAAACATATAATATCTAGCAGTAGTGACCATTCAGAGATGCATTTTAGGTTTAAACCAAAAGGATTTCAGCATTAAAAATGGTAAACCAAATGACCATGAACCATTCTGCAAATTAAAACATAAATAAACATGTACAGTGTTGTTGTAATTACCATCATTTCTGGTCATTGAGCGCACCTAAATATACGCCGCATCAACAAAGTGTTTACTAAATTTTAATTTGTACATATTTAAGCCGTACCTGAATATAAGCCGCAGGGGTCCACATCTTCAAGAACGTTTTTAAGTTCACGCCGTCTGCTTTTTATCGTCTCTGAATGCTTTATTCATCTTCAGTTCATTGCGCTGCCGTCGCCAAATTCTCACCATCGGCTCACTGATGTCAGCTCACGTGCAACAGCTCTGTTTATATTTTACAGAAACAAACTTAAACTGCAAGGCTCATTTGAATAAACTAAGCACTCACAAAAACAGCTCACTATTGTGCGCTGATGCAATTCAGCTTCTGTCGGACTAAAGGACACGTCTCGGTGGAATATGATTGTTCTTTCTGTTCTGATGGTGAGTCTCTTCTGTGCTTATATCATGTTGGAGATGGTTCATGTTAAAATTTTCAGAGATTATACGTCTGCAGGTCATTCACATAGACTGTATATATGAATGCACGTATATTCTAGCCTCTTAGCGTTTTGGCGGTGAATTACTTCAGGGCGCATAGACCTACATCAGCGTATCGGCATTTTCAGGTGTCCACACAGTGCCAGATCAGATCTGTACTCAGATTAATTCATGGGAATTATTCCGTCTCTGGAGCCGTTTTCAATCGGATTAGTGGACAGTGGACAGTGGATGAGGCGAGGCCTCAGTAAAGTCAAGCCTGTGATGTACCTTCCAACAGAGAAGTTTAATAATGTAACTTGTAGCCATCTAGCACTAACTATTGGACTACAAATTGTCAATACTTTCCCATCAGTTTAACACATCACAAAAAGAAACACAAGGTACAGATAAACCACGTTATTATCAAGGTTAACACCAAGTTGATTGTTGCTTGGTAACCATGCAGCAGGAACCTGGGGAGAGATTAGGTCAAGGTCAAAGAGACTCTCCGCTCACCTGTTGTGACATGGAGCTGTACATTTTTATCATATCTGAGACGCTGCAGTTATCTTCTGTCCAACTGCAGATATGAGAACAGCGCTTCAGGCTCATTCTACATTTACTCAAGATTCAACTATTTAAAGGTCCTTGTGAGCTTTAAGCCATGTTATTATGTCATCAAAAACAGACCTAAAGTTGTGTTTTATTTCTTTCACACGTTTGGTTAATCATGTATTATTATTAGTCTTATTCTGTCTACATCACCAAAGCTCAAAGTGCTCTGTTCCATGATGAAGCAATAGTTTTCAAGTTAACTGCTCCTTTTACCTTTAGTTCAGTAGAGATTGGTAATTGGTGTGTGTTTACATTACGCCACTACATGTGACTGCGCCACTACACTACACTGAAGGCTTTGCTCTTTAATATGCACGAGGGAACTCGTCTGTGATTGGAGTGACAGTGTTTCCCACAGCGCTTTATAGTTAGGGCGGCCGCCTTGGCAGCAATTGCCCCCCCGCTTTGACTACATCCCTCTGAACCACGTGAATCCTCGCAAAACTACTGTTGTACAGTACAGAATCTCCGCTCTCTCCAGACCCACAACCTCTGTGGACAAGTTCTTTTTTCTTGCCAAAAATATGAAGATTGAGTAAAGCTTTATGTTGGAACTGTTTGTGCTGTGCTTTACTTTTTGAAAAATTTTGTTTACTGTTTACAAGGAATTAATTTTAGAATAGAATGTTTGAGAATAGAATGTTTCATACATTTGTTGCTTATCTGAGAATATTTTATTTAACTTATTAGTATTGCTAAGCAGCATTTATTTTACTTTCCAGTTTGTATAATGTTAAAACAAATTGTTGGTTTAATAAACACAAAAATAAACAACAAGAAAATGGTTTTGCATTTTGTTCCCATATTGTACCGAAAATGAACCGAACCGTTACCTCAAAACCGAGGTATGTACCAAACCTTGATTTTTGTGTACCGTTACACCCTTATTATGTACATATGCATATATATATATATATATATATATTACATTGTACTTAGTATTAGTTGACCTATTAGTGTCTAGACACATTCACTTCTTGTATTATAACAAAAACATAATTTTAACATTTCTAATTGCCAACGCCCACCTATAGTTGCCCACACCTGCATTAAATACCAAATGTTGTGATATCATCTGAAACCCAGCGATAGTTTATCATCAGTGTGGAGTGAATGCACAAAATCCTGAAGCGACTAGAAGCCTGTAAGTGTAAAGCAGCATTATTTTATATGTATTCTTTTTAACTGAATAAAACGCAGCTGTATATGTCTTTATACTGGGCTCTGATATCGCTCACATGTATCTGAGTGTCTATCTTACCAAACCACACTTGATTTATCATAGTGCTGACTCATTTTGACTAACTCATTCCTGATTTTTAATGTCTTAAAAATGTAAAAAACAGAATTAGTTAATTTGAAACAGTTTGCAGTGGTCCAAAGTTATTCTGAGCATCCTAATGATTTACCACAATGAGTTTATAAGCGCTTTTCACAACTTTCACAACTTCCTGATTTTGGGACAATAAAACGTGTTATACCTAGATGCACACAGGGCCTTTAATCCCAATTTTAATTTTACTTTGGCCTGCATTCTGGAATTTATCATCCATGTTCACAAACTACAAACCAAGGCTGATCTTAAATGGGTATTTGTGATATCGTCAAAAGTCTTACAATAATATCGTGAACCATCACAATATATCGAATTACAAGTCTCTTCGCTTAAATGAAAAGTTATGGTGCAGCAATAGCTAAAGACCATGATCCTTCACTCTGTTTCAGTGAAGACTACATGAAGAAATAACTGTTAGAAGCACTTTTCAATCTTAGTTTTTAAATCTTGTCAAGGCATTTTAAGAGGAAAAAGTAGCATGTTCACAGTTTTCTTAGCCTCCAGAAAATATCGCATTAAATATTGTCCAAATATAGTAATGAAAGATTTGGATATTGTTACATAAAAAGACGTACAGTTTATGTTATGTCATGTAATGGCGTCATGGGTCTGGTTGGTTGGTGGAAGAAGTTGTGACACTTTTCCCCGACCATAAACACTGACAACAGGAAGTATTACTTAGAGAAGTGATCTGATGAAACACTTTACAGACAACAGACACTCTTTCCTCATGTCACATCAAGAAATAGGCTAGTCATTTCAAGAAATAGGCTTTTTGGTTTCTGTGATGTTAGATTTGATTTACTATTAGGTCCAAGGTCAATAGTTTAAAAACAGAAGCATGGAAAGAGCTAGGTTTAAATTGCTTGCTTCTTTTCGTTTTTATATTAGATACTAAAACATATAAAGAGTGTGAGAACTAATTTTAACAACAAAGTAATGGTTCAATGGCTCACAACTTCTCTTGTAGTGTGCGGTCTCTTCTCCGCAGTTTGCGCTGTCTGACGAATCAAAAATCAGATGCTAATCGATACTAAAACAAGTACAGAAACTAGATACTCATTCGTATGAAGTAGCGATACCAAACAAGTCACATTCACAGGACAGAAATGAACTTTTCCTGAATAGCTCTATAATCATCTTGAACTGTATCAGAACAAGTATAAGAGCACATAGACTAGTGAACCCCCATGGACCACTATGAAACCTACCTGGACCACTGAGGGGTTACACAAATGTAAGGCCATGAGAGAATATAAAGGAAAGTAAAACCATTTAATGTTGGAAAATCACATTCTATTGTCTAAATATGTGATTTGTTGTCTTAATCAAACTTTATTGATCCACGTGGACGCAGTTGCTCACACATCACAATAAATATTATAACAACAAACCAAAATATAAATGGTAATAATAAAATCAAAATAAGCAGCAAAAATAACTCATCAATCATTGACTGGTGTCAGTAAGGAATACTCACGTTCGGTCTCTCTCACCCTCATTCAGCTCAGGTCCTCTACCAGAGGCCTGGGAGCTTGAGAGTTCTGGGCAGTATCTTTGCTGTTCCTAGTACCACACTTTTCTGGACTGAGATGTCTGATGTTTTTCCTGAAATCTGCTGTAGCCGCTCTTCCAGTTTGGGAGTTACAGCCCCGAGTGCTCTGATCACCACAGGCACCACTGATGCCTTCACCTTTCAGGCCTTCGCCAGCTCTTCCATGAGCCCCTTGGTATTTCTCTAGTTTCTCGTGTTCCTTTTTCCTGATATTACCATCACTTGGTATTGGAATGTCCACCCCTATGTCTGGTTGTTTCTTCACCATCCTGTCAGTCTGTACTGGAAGTTCCACAGGATCTTGGCTCAATCATTCTCCACAACATTTGGAGGTGTTTCCCACCTTGACCTTGGGGTCTCCAGCCCGTACTCTGCACAGATGTTTCTGTACACTATGCCCGCCACTTGGTCATGTCGCTTTTTACAACGAGTAAGGCAAGTTCTAAGAAGCCAGCTCAATGGCAATAACAAGTTCCGGGCAATAAAGAGCTACGCCCTCCCAGTGATCATATACACAGCAGGAATCATAAGCTGGCCAAAGGAGGAGATACAGATCACAGATGTTAAGACACGAAAGCTCCTGACCATGCATGGAGGGTTCCATCCCAAATCCAGCACCCTGAGACTCTGGAAGGAAGGAGGCCAAGGACTAGTGAGTGTGGGATGAAACATCCAAGCTCCTTGAGTACATCAAGGACAAGGCCCCGACAGATGATGTGCTCAGAGAATGTCTCAGACAGTGGGGTTCAGAGGAAGAGGTGCTAGAGGGACCATCATGGCAGGACAAACCCCTACACGGGGAGAACCACCGAAACAGAACTGAAGTCGCTGATATCAGGAAATCCTACCAATGGCTTGAGAGGGCTGATCTGAAGGACACACAGAGGCACTTATCCTGGCTGCACAGGAGCAGGCCCTGGGCACTCGAGCAATCGAGGCCCAGATCTACTACACCAGACAAGACCCACGGTGTAGACTGTGCAAAGAGGCTCCTGAGACAGTCCAGCACATAACTTCAGGGTGTAAGATGCTGCAGGAAAGGCATACATGGAGCGACATAACCAAGTGGCGGGAAAGTGAGAGAAATATATTGCAATATTATGTATTGTGCCCTTGAATAATTAATTTGTGATCTCCTATTTTTGTCTCACATTTGAAATTCATTCAAGAGTACAAAATCTTTAAATTGTTGAAACCTTATAAATGTGTAAGATTTCCAACTTATTTCACATGGTGGAACCAGAGCGGGAATAAACTGAGTAAGGATTAGTGTGAATGTGTAATTGAAACCAAAACAAAGTGAAGCAGGACAATGACACAGAGTAGCCTTAGAGCACTCCCACACTCACCAGCAAAGACCTGGTCAGTGGACTCAAGTAACCTACACACATCTGCATCTGTCTACATCTCCAAAGCTCCAAATGTTTTGTTCCACCTTGTGATGTCATGTGGTGGTAGTTTTCAAGTGAACGGCTGCTTTTTACCTTCAGCACTTTGAAATACTTTGTGTACAAATTGTGCTGTACAAATATATTTGCCTTGCCTAGTTGATTGCCAAATGAATCTACACCAGGACAATGACACAGAATGACCTCTGGAGAAATATTCTTCTCACACCTACGCAAACTCCAAACAGAAAGGACTCCAACCAGGAATCTTAAGGAAAAGTGACTAATTATACCCATCTTAATAGAACTGAGTGTATTTTGGGAGTTATTTTTAGATTTTTAAATATGTATTTTCACATTTAATACAGTATAATTCTAGCCATGTAATTGTAATAAGTTATATTTTAAATCGTCCCACTTGTATCCCAGTTGTGCAAATTTCTATACCTACAACCACACATAACAACATCGCCTGCTCTGATTGGTCTGAGCTTAAATAATACACACATTGCAATTTAAAATGACTCAATCAAATTTATGCATTTTTTGACTTATTTTTTTGTATACGAGTGTGATCAAAATTCTTATGAAATTACTCAATAACTTAAAAGTAACTAATACTGTAATTGTAGTAGTATTCATGCATTTTGACTTTTTTAGCTTTTAATTATCATCATATTGTTCCCTCATTAAAAAAAGATAAGCAGAGTTGTATTTCATGTCATTTGCATGGTTTCAGTAATCCTCTGTTAAAGTCCTTTGTCGCGCAGTTCTAATTAAGATTTGTTTTAAGTTCCAAACCAAAACATACTCGAGGCCAGTGTCAAATGTAATGTGTAATATTTGATCTTTAAATGTCCTATATTACGCAAAATTGACTCTTGTGAGCATTAAGTCATGTTAGAATGTTACCTCCTCAAAAAACCTTGAGTTGTGATTTGTTTCATTCATACATGTTTGAGTAACTGTTTATTTTTAGTTTGTCTACATCATCCAAAGCTCAAAATACTCAAAATGACATAGAACAGATAGTTTTCAGTCTGAGAGAAGAACTTGGTCTAAATTTGCAGGATTTGTGTGTTAAACATGAATGAAACAAAACACAACTCCAGGTGTGTTTGGGATGAGGAAACTACATTATATTATGTAACAGAAAATAGCATAATAAACCTTCTTTTCAGTATTTGAGTACATTAAAAGCCATGCCACTGTACTTTTACTTTTCAGTCCTCTTCCCACCACTGGCAAATTGAAAAGTTGACACACTGTACCCTGGAGCTGTGATGTTTTGACCAGTCTGTGTACAGGTCCTCGCCCTATTGTAACCTGCAGCCCCTCCCACCCATGGGTCACTCTGGATACGCACCACGTTATCTTTTATTATTTTGAACAGCTGAAAACAACATATAAACATGTTGTACAAGTCCCCCTTCCTTTTGCTCCCAGTACAAAGCCACTCCCCCTTCAACACAATCAGCGCTAATGAAAATACTGCACATCTTATCAAGTTGCTGTGTACAGTTTTGTATCATGTTTTTGTATATTTATGGAGAATTGTCATGTGCCAGCATGGGTGACATAAGGAGTGTGGGAATAGGGCCTGGGAGAGATCACAAAATTACTCAAACATGCATGGATGACATCTTAAACCTCTTCAGACATGATTTTGATGAGGGAACGTCATAATATCATCATCAAAAGCAGCTACAATAAAATCAGTTTTGCATCATATCGCCTCTATTCTCCAATATTCAGGAAGTGTGTGTTAGAATACTAGTTGTTGCTAGCTTTATTTTGATGGCTCTGGTCTCTGAAAGTTGTGAAAAGCTCATCATGGTGAATAATTAGGATGTTCTGAATGTATAAGGTAAGTGAGGAATAACTTCGAACCGCTGTAAACTTTAGAATGAACTAGTTCTGTTTTTCACTTTTTACCTGGTCCTTCAAGGGTTGACCAGGTTTTGTATTCACTCTATGTGTCTGCGTGTGTCTATGTGTTTGTCCACCCAGGATAATTCCACCATTTATGGACCGACTGTCACCAAATTTGGTACGTGGGTCAAGCCCCCGTGCCCGATGCCGCAAAAAAAGTTTGGTCTGACGATCCGAGGTCATTTTAGGTCACACGGGTCAATTGAAAGGTCATGAGCTCTGTACACTATGCTCACCACTCAGATCTGTGGGCTAAAGTATTCACTCATTCATCACACAAGCCCCCACCGATATCTCTGATTGTGCTTGTTAAACCTGTAACTTTTTAGCCATGCTGGCACCACCTAGTGCCGTCGCTCAATTTCATTTCTCTCCAGCAGCTAGGTCAGGAATCGGAATACACTAGACGGTTTGCAAGTATCTGGGAAAGTCAAGTCCGGGCACCAGCCAATCAGCAAAGAGACATACATTCTGTGTTGGCAATGATTCATGAGATCGAGGATTTACAATCGGAACAAAGAGAATGTTTGGTGAATTTTATCAAGGGGAAAGACGTTATTGCCCTTCTTCCTATGGGATTTGGGAAAAGCTTAATATAACAGTTAGCCCCATTAGTGGCGCATTACATACGTCAGGACCAAATAGCAGCGATTGGTTAAGTGATAAAAAGTACCTGTCTACCATAGAGTGAACGAATCCTATTGCTGTGTGATCAGACAGTTTCCATGAAGTGAAACCATCTGAAAGTGAACTCAGGCTACTAACTTTTAACTTAGGGTTCTAAAAAAAATACTTTTTACCTACCCTCTATCTCCACCCACATCAAATGATTCTAGTGAAGGTGTATGGAGTTAAAACACAGTGGAGCACTTCCTGCATTACCACGTGACATCACAATGTGGAACAGAGTGTTTTTTGTTTGAGAGAAGAACTAAACGTAAATATGCAGAGTTTGTGTTAAACGTGTGACTGAAACAAACACAACTCCAGGTCTGTTTATGATGAGGAAACAACATTATAACATAAATCAAGAATTGGTGTAATATTGGTTTGGCTTAATAAATATAATGATTTAAGTTTGATTGATTTTCAACTCAGTTCAAATCCCCCTACAGTAGACTCAGGAAAAAATATTTGTACTACATAACATGATTGATTTATTGTTTTATCCTCAATAAATAAATGAGCTGTGTCAAGGTCAGAGAGGTTGTCTTCTGCTGTAAATGCACTGTAGCATTATCAGACCAGCAGCAGATAACAATGAAGGTTTCATTCAACTCAAAATATATCTAAGAAAGATCAGCTGTTTGTTATTATGAATAGTTCTTTTCTTGTTATACATTTTTGTGTGGCCTTTGTTTCCATTATTTTCTCCATTATTGCACCTCTTCGTACCATATGACCTAAATAATGACATACAAAATTCCTTTGTTTTGACTTATCATTGTCCCGTGATGGTCTACAGATGAGCTGTCCGAGGTTTCTTCAGACGTTTTCTGACACTAAAATAAGAAAGACTTTCCTTCCTGTGTTTGAGGTCAGCTTTAGTAACACTGCTACACCCAGTCTGACACATTATCATAAGATCTAGAGAACTGAGAGGGCAGGCTCTTAAGCATCTCCCTCTCCAAGTGGGAAGAGGAGAAACTGAAACCAACAGGCAGACACGAGCAGCTCTTATTGATACTTAAGCTTTAAAATCTAATGACATTTGCTCTGTGGCACACTTTAAGCAGACCTATTCTGCAAAATCAACTTTTAAGAGATCTTAAAGTTCAGAATTTTGCACATAGTTACATCATTTCTCATAGTTACGTCATTTCATCATTACATATAGTTACATCATAGTTAGATCATTTCCTAGTTAGCCAGAGTGTTGGAGACGTGTGGAGTCACTTTTTTATTCCGTCCAGTTCTTGTATTTGCAGAGGTTGCTGGTGCTAGGCTAGCGCATGTCAATGGCCATAGTTATCCTGCCACTAAAAACAGTCTTACCCACTCCACAAAACACCCGAAGCAAATCTATTATTACTCCAGACTCTCGATGTAAATGTCTGTGTTGATAGAACAATGTTTGAAATAAAACTAACCTTGCATCGCATGAATCGTCGCATGTTGAGGGACTATTTTCTCATATATCAGTCCGCCACTTCCGAGCTTTCTATCAGGAAGTACAACTCGCTGCTGCTCAGACAGAAATCCTTCAAATGCAAGGTTGGTTTTACTTCTAAAATTATTCTATTGACACAGACATTTACATCGACAGTCTGGTGTAATAATAGATTTGTTTCGGGCCTTTTGTGAAGTAGGTAAGACTGTTTTTAGTGGCAGGATAACTATGGCCATTGACATGCACTAGCCTAGCACCAGCGACCTCTGCAAATACAAAGACTGGATGGAATAAAAAAGTATCTCCACATGTCTCCAACACTCTGGCTAAGTAGGAAATGAGGCAGTACGTCCAAAATTCTGAATTGTCCCTTGTTTCCCTTCACCATTTACTCACCTGAAGTTGTATTTGGAGTGATTTGTGCAGGCTTGAGCAATCTTTAACTGCTTATTTGTTTATTCAAGACACCATTTTGCCACCAGTATATGAACTTGCATATTTACTTACTTTATTGTTCAATTCAAAAATCTGTTACTCCCTAGTGTACGTGCAGCTATCCATAGGAGAGGCCCACAGCACAGTGCTTTGTCGTGATGATGTTTGGGCACATCAGTCTTTTGATGCAAAAGTCAGCACTCTTTTTTCTTTTAAGTAATTTTAGAATTACAATACATCTAGAACTGTGCTGCCTGCTTCCGCACCCGCTCCAGAGACCACAACACTCCGGTCCTCAAGCTCCACTGACTCCCCGTACAACACCACAACACCTACAGGTCCCTCCACAACCTGGCCCCTCCTGATCTCACTGACCCGTCCTGTTTGCACCGTCCCACCCGCCGCCTCAGATCAGCCCACACCAACCTCCTCACTCCCCTCATCGGGACAAAGCACCGGACCTTGGGAGACCGAGCCTTCACCACTGCCGCCGCCCCCTCCCTCTGAAATTCACTCCCATCCAATCCATCAGGAACTCACTGCAGCACTTCAAATCACTACTTAAAACTCACTTGTTCACGCTGGCATTCCCTCCATGATTTCCTGATGGTTTCACTTTGTATTTGTTTGTAAAGCGTCTTTGAGTGTCCAAAAAAAACGCTAAATAAGTGTGATGTATTATTACTATTGATATTTCAGTGTAAGATTATAACTAGAAAAGCACTCCGAGAGCGCAGACCTCCGCCAAGGACTACCCCCATTTTTTATATAAATTGCGATAAAGTCTTCTGGATCAGATCCGGATCAGCCTTTGGAATATGAAAGAGGATCCCATTGTCCATCCCTGAGTCAAATTTCATGGGGTTTGGTCAATAATTAACCGAGATATTGAGAAACAAATTTTTTGGCCCCATTTACCACAATGTTAACTAAAATTTCAAAGTGATCCAGAATCCAGGATTTCTTCCGGATCACCCCCAAAATGAAATCAGTTCTTCCTTTTCACATTTCCAACAAATCCTGAAAATTTCATCAAAATCGGTCCATAACTTTTTGAGTTATGATGCTAAAAGACAAACAAACAAACAAACAAACAGACAAACGCCGGCAAAAACATAACCTCCTTGGCGGAGGTAACTATAGAGCAGACACAAGCACAGTACGTTTTTGAAGCCTTTTAAACGTCTTTGGGTGTGCTGATACTGCCAATCACCTGCCCTAGTGTGAAGAAAAGGAACAGTGCAAATACAGCCTCTTTTATTTAGTTATTTAACCTGTATCTTCCTCTGTTTTTATGTCATGTTGTTGTGTTACTGCTATAAGTCCTTCTGCACTAATACTGTCTTGTACTGTAGCAGGGGTCTACAACTTTCTCCAAAGTTCTCCACCCCCTTCCAAGTAGCTCACCAGGGGATTTCTGAATTCTGTGCATTGTGCTAAACAAGTAAACTCTGATTAATTGTAAATGTATCACTTTGATGCCTAACTGTGCACTAAAAATAGATAATGGTTTGTGTTTTATAGCCATCTAACTGCTCCTCGTCTAAGGTTCGCCGTGGCTCTTATGCACACTTAATTTCTTTGTGACTGCTCAATTTTGTTGCTCTCTGGTATTTTCGTTTTGTAAAGGCAGCTCACTGGAGGAAATAGGTTGGAGACCCCTGCACTACAGCCACACTAATGTTAAATTATCTAAATAAATCCTTGCAGCTTGAGTACAGACAGACTATGCGCAAAAGCTTTCACATGAGGTGAAATCGCAGAACCTCCAGAATTCTCTCTTTGAGCTGCAGAGGCTGCACCAGCACTGACTCATGAGTGGCTGCAGGTCATGGGGTTTAGATAGAAGCCATTCAGATCAGAGCGAGGCATTTTTTTTTCAGCAAGTGGCAACTCAAATGAGACAGTCATGTGAGGTTCATTCTGCTTTCTGATTGGATAATGATCTTGAACCAAAACACAAGTTATCAGAAAAAGCTATATTTGTTTTAATTCATTGGTCAAATTAACATTGCTGTGCCTGGAATGCTCCACAGCATAGCATTAAACTCTATGGAGATAAACAGGTGGCAAACTATCCACCAAAAGAGTGCCTGCACCTTTTGCATATTGCACCTTTAAAAACTTCAAAACTATAAAGCCATAAACAAAATATGGTCGTCTTTATGGGCACGATAAAGAGATAAAGAGATAAATAGATCAATAGATAAACATGAGGATTACCCAGCGTGCCCTGTGCCACTGCAGAGAATCCAGTGAACATTGAGCCAAAGCAAACAACCACTGCTGTATCTTTCACTTGGAATGATTTATTATTTTATTCTCAATAAATAAATGAGCCGTGTCAAGGTCAAAGAGTTTGTCTTCTACTGTAAATGCACTGTAACCTTATCTGACCAGCAGCAGATAACACTGAAGGTTTCACTCAACTCAAAATATCTCCAAGAAAGATCAGCGGGTTGGACTTTTCCTTCCAAGAACCATCTACGAAAAGTGCAATTATAGATTCTATGTGTGTTATGAACCTTGACAATTGACTTTACTACAAGCCTCGACATATTTTCATCACTACGTTCAGACTGCAGCGACTCAAATGCGACCCAGGTCACTTGGATATGTGCTCCTAAAACCAATACATATCCGATCTTTTGACCTGCGACTTCACTCCGAACGGCCAGGTCACATTCATCCCACCTACACATCAGGTTCAGAGTCTGGACAATGGAGGGAAAGCGAGGTTAGCGAGTTTATTAATATTTGGAGGGATTCAAGCCAAATTGGCGGGGTTTAATCTGAACCGGGCGGAAATGTCCAAACACGGCTACAGGCGGTCCTGGCTCCAATGTCAACAAAAAATAAAGAGCCTGCCAGCCAAATACAAGGAGGCTAAATACTTAAACAATCGAAGGGGCCGTGGATGTGTGACTTGTCCATTTTACCAAGAACTGGACTGTATTTTGACAGATTAGCTCAACATTATTTCCATAAACACTGCGTTTAAAGTTCACACTGGAGATCATACACAAGTCGCATTTAATTGGAAACGCGAACGACCTCGCAAAAAAATCGGATTTCACAAAAAAATCTGAATTGAGCTTTAAGTTCTGCAGTCTGAATGTAGCTTAATATGCACTTCATGTGGTAAATATTGATAGTGATAATTTTTTGTAAATAACTGATATACTACATGTATATATACTATATTTTATTTTTTTTTATTTTACTTGCACACATACATTTAAATAATTATGCCACCAGTCTCTTATTATTTTTGCTACTTATTTTTTTGAATTTATTATATTTATTGTGATGACCTACTGTGTCCAAATAATTTCCCTTTTGGATCAGTAAAGATTGTCTAAGTCTAAATTTGCAAAATAAAAAAAAAAATTTAAGTACCACCAGATTTCCACAGTCCGGCTGCAGATCTCCATCCTCATGTTTCCTGGCAAATGAATAATAGTTTTGATCAGTTTTTGCCTTAGTTCAATGTTAAATGTTATAACATTTTTATTATTTTTTTTCACTTATTAGTGCTTCAAAGATTGATACATTTATAAAATTGTCCTACTCTGCTCACATAAGGAAATTAGCCGCTTGAAACATGTTGTAACAAATATCACAACATCACAACGTAACATTCTGTCCTTGAATATGCTGCCTTAGGCCCTGTGTGCGGTTAAGATGAGGCACAAATGCTTAATGATTAAGGCCAAGGAAAAGGTTTTGGGCTTGTCAGCTTATGTAACCTTACATTAAACGGTCTTATTATTACTATTAAACGGGACTTTGGCATGTCCGCTGTTTGTTTACCTTTAGGGACCTGTGGATCGAGGTGAGTCACATGGGTGTCCTCTGGGTGGAGGTCTGCAGCCAGATTGATACTGTTCAATACTTTACAAGATATGACTCCTGAAGAAGTCAAATCATAGCTCCTATAGCTTCTTCACCTTTGGAGCTACGTCACAGGGTCAACCATAAGAGTCGTACGCAGAGAGGAAAAGGAGCTTCAGCTGCGTTTGGAGAATCCCACCATCCCAACCAGCGGCGGAAACAACGGAGACGCCACATGACGCTACAGCTTTTAAAAATCGACAACGCTCACAAAACGGACTACAATAAGCGCTCCTTTTTCTCCTCAAATGGTCTAGTTTTAATGCAAATTTCAGCGTGACAGTGTTCATACAAGTTTGCACATAAGAAAGATCTGCTATAAACCCACAGACTGTACCTGAAAACATGAACCACCTCCAACATCTCCTTAATCGCTCATGCCAAAGGCTGCATGTATGAAAAAGTGGACAAAGCGAGTGTGGCGTCACCCATAGTTTTCGGCTCCACTCAAATGAAGCTCGTGATGCTGGCGGTTCCAGGGGCGAATTTGGGGCCAGGCCCTTGCACAGAAGAGAATAAACATATTCTCCAGACTCACCATCAGCTGCAGCCTCTGCTCTGTCCTCTGCTCTGTCCTCTGTCCCAATAAAAATGACACTAAACTCTTTCCTTTAGTCTGTTAGTGATGAAGCGTAGAGCGTGCACAGGCGCCATCAGTGGAGTTATGCAAATGACCTATGTAGCTTTAATTTTGGTTTCAATTTTTTTTTTACAAATTTGGGGTCAAATTGGGTCGAATTTTTTACAAGTATGGTCACTGGTGAATCTTCAAGAGTTCAGCTGCAGTTTACAAATGCTTTCAGTGAGAGCCGTCCCAGACTGATGACTCACTTCGGACTGACACACATATCAATTACTGCGTATACATGCCACAGTATCCCAGTTACTACCAGAATATACCAGCTACAGTATCCCGGTTTCTCATTCAGGCCTTACTGGAGATACTAAAACCAGGATACTGCGTATACCGATACTCAAAAACCCCAATCATAACTGGGATACTGATGTGCATGTATACTCACTCAATCTGTCATGAGCCAGGTTAGAATCAATGAGCCAAACTCTAAATTTGTTCATCTGAGAGGAGAGAAATGTCATTCTCTGTGTGTGTATGTAAAAAATGCAGACTGATATCATTTTGGATTCATCAGACAACCACCAGATCTGCACCAGACCTGTTATCAGACTAGTCCAGTTCTAAATTAAGACTCTCAATTAAGCTCTAGAACTAGAACTACAGAAGATCCAGAGAACCATGAGAATGACCCCATACTACGCACCGCTGTTTGAGAACCAGTGTTTGGCTTGAGCCCAATTTAAAGCAATTTTCTTCTTAATGGCCAGAGCGTGCGGGCCACAGCTTTATCTTACAGAATACAAAGCAGAAGTCATAAATTAACGTCAATACTTAACATGATAATGATTATTTAGATAAACTCAAATCAAATTACCGGTGATGTGACGTTCGTGAATGAGTCGGCTCTTTTGAACTTAATGTGAATGGTTGGAAACAGCTCTCATTTTCGAAAAGAGACCTTTTTTGTTTTGTTTTGGTTAGTTTTTTTTAGGTTTTTTTTCTGTTTTGTTTTTGGTTTTTTAGCACAAAACACAGATTTGGCAGTTGTTTTTAAAAAAATGATTATTATCATTGTTTTATTTTGATTTTGCATCATATCAAAGGTAAACTCACTTCCACTTCACTTCCACTCTCAGTTTGAACCATTTTAAACAGGTCTGAGTCTTGGTCATTTGTCTCTGTGATTGATTTCTAGCCTAAATGAAATGATTGTCTTGTGTCTTTGAGACCTAAGTGGGGGCCTGTTTGTAGTTGCGGGTAAAAACGACAAAATATTTTATCGGAAGTGCCTTTCGTTTAGACGGTGATGGCGTTTTTGGGGCTTAAAAAAGCAAAAATCTGAAACCACCCTCCAGAGTGGATAAATTGAATACGCTCCGCCGTAGCATTTCCGTCCACACTGTGGCCATATCAGCTTGTCAAAGCTTGATCCTGTCAGATCTCAGAAGCTAAGCAAGGCTGGGCCTGGTTAGTACTTGGATGGGAGACCACTGGGAAAATCACATGCCACAGTGGGGCGCCAGTCACAAAAACTGCCATTGTGTCCTTAGGCAAGACACTTCACCCACATTGCCTAGTATGAAAGCGGTGTGTGAGTGATGTTGATGATCGGAGGGTCTGATGGTGCCGACTGGCATGGCAGCCGCGCTTCCGTCAGTCTGCCCCAGGGCAGCTGTAGCTACAATAGTAGCTTACCATCACTGAGTATGGAAAAAAATATATATATATGAATGCTCTGTAAAGTGTCTTTGTGACATATGTTTGTGAAAAGCGCTATATAAGTAAAGACTTACTTACACTGCCCAAGATACAAAACTCTGGTCATATCAGTTTATGTCACATACATCACCACCTAGCATCAACCCAATCGAATTCCACACACTTCTGCGTCACCGTATGCACGCAGATTTCCTCCTGAAAACACTCGTCTAAACGCATAATAAAAAGTGAAGACGCAACGCCATTTTTGCATCTTCTGCTCAGACCGTCAACATATAACATAACCTAACTAAAATTTTAAAAAGAGCCAGCCTTTTGAACAGCTCTTTTAAATGAACTGATCCAAAATCCTATCACTAGTATTTACTTGATGCTAATTTATTATAAGCCAAAATGTTCCTTATGGATGAAGGTCCTGGCCTGACTTTTTTCCCCATGTATTTGAGCAAAATGTGTCTTGTCCCAGTACAGATATATTGTGTAAGCAGCTTGCGGTCCAAATAAGTCTGCTGTGTGCTGTTTTCATTTAATTATAAAGTGTGCACTGTTAGCATGCTAGTTATTATTAGCTTTATAGCCAAACTCTACTCTGGCCTTGAGTTGTGAAAAGTGTTTATTAACTCACAATAGTGAATAATTAGAATGTTCATGATGCTTAAGGTAAGTGAGGAATAACTAACTGCACCACTTCAAACCATTTAATATTAACTAGATGTGATTCATAGTTAACTCTGAAATAATAAATTAATTCATGTTAGTTTCCAGGCTTGAATAGAAATGTCAGTGCCCCAGCATGACACACAGCATCGGTAAATCCTCTTGTTTAAATATTATTTTTTATGTAATCAGTTTGACCTGGCCCACCTCACTGGTGCGCTGCCTGTTTGGCCATAGCCCAACCTAAACCTGGAAAACTACACACATGGTGACTCCCCAAATAACAACACACGTGTGAATGGGAAATGCCTGTCCAAAGTCAAAGGAGTAAGTGGTATCAGAGATCCGAGGCAGAAGCCGCCCATCCGTGAGGAAGAGAGATCAATAAGGTAAACTTCGTGGAAATCCAGTGACCACTTAGTTGAACAGAAGTTAACTTTGAACTTATGTAATGTCACCACAAATTTTGACTACACTTTCATGTTTGAGGTAAAAAAAATAAAATAAATAAATAAAAATGATAAAAGAATAAAAAATAATGTATAAGCAGCTCAAAATAAGCCCACTGCATGCTGTCTGCATCTAATTAGAAAAATACACTACCGTTCAAAGGTTTCAGAACACCCTCATTTTCCCAGTTATTTGATTATTATTATTACATGTTATTTTCTAATGAAGAGCTTGAAATGGAAAGAAGGAAAGTATTGAACAGCCAGAGGTTAAAAAAAATAACAAAACAAACTTTGCCAAAACTACCTCAAGAAAAAGAGAAAGATGGTAAAGCTTGAAAACATGATGTGTCCAGCACAGTCTCCAGACTTAAACCCCATCGAGCTGGTTTGGGATGAACTGGACAGAAGAGTGAAAGCCAAGCAACCTACAAGTGCCACACATTTATGGAAACTTCAACAGACTTGGGAAGAACTTTCTGAAGAATATTTGATTTATGTTGTAGAAAGAACGAGCCACGAGTGTGTTCAGTTGTTATATCTGCCAAAGGTGGACACTTTCATGAATCAGGAAACTGGAAAAAGTGTGGTGTTGTAAAACTTTTGACCGGTGGTGTATATTTTTTTTAGCTTTATTGTCTAATAATTAGGAAGTGTGCAGTTAGCATGTTGCTTGTTCACAACATAACTCCAATCTGAAGAGGGGTCAGCAAACATGCCATACACTCACAGCAGCTTTTGTAGCGTCTCCACACTCATTCATTCACCTTCTGCCGCGTGCTGGCCCCCACGGCTTTGAGGGATTTCCCCAGTTTGGATACATTTATTGGAACCAAGCGGAGGCTGGAACTTGGAAATGATGGAAGAGGAGTGATGGGTGGAGCAGCGATGGGCAGAGGAGTGATGGTTGGAGGTTCGATGAGGAATTTTCTCGTGAGTTGCAAGAGCCACCATGAAAGAGCCGTTACAGCGTTTTACTGTATGTCGCTTAAGTTCTAACTGTATGAATGGCCAAGGGACTGTTTTATACCAAAGAACATTTTGAGTCAAATTATGCATTAATGAGCTGCATCAAAAGTACAATATCAAAGGCAGTTTATAATGAATGAGTAAAAAATGTGCAGTATCACGTGACTGTGATGGCGGTAGCACATTTGGGCTATGTTTTATGTCTGAGCTGAAGATGCAAAAGTGGCGT
Organism: Boleophthalmus pectinirostris; assembly: GCF_026225935.1. NCBI lineage: Eukaryota > Metazoa > Chordata > Actinopteri > Gobiiformes > Gobiidae > Boleophthalmus > Boleophthalmus pectinirostris. Next base: position 30,358,479 of record NW_026571095.1, on the reverse strand, counting down.
CACGTATTCACTTTTTATTTCATGGAAATCTGTGTGTTAGGTTTATCTAAACATTATAAACAAGAAGAAAGACAAGAGATTAATTCAGTTTTACTCATGAGGAGAACGGGCAGAGAGTGGGCATCAAAACCAACAGTCTCCACACGTTCTGATGCCTCAAGGCTGCTCTCCTCCTTTTATTTCATTAGGAGGCCCTAGTTACAGAATGATAATTCTCAAGGGGAAGGGGAAACCAGCAAAGACATTATAAGAAACTGATGCAGCTAAGCATAGTATAAACACATAAAACATGATTAACAATCAGAAGGTGCCTTAGGTATGGACAGACACCATCATAACTCTTGCATGTGTGACAGTGGGAGTTGGCTTCATGTGAGGAATCATCTCGAGGTTCACTAGAGCGACAGGACACTGCACACAGTTGTCAAACACAGAGAGGTTATTCAACAAGTGACAAGTGATTGGTACATTATAAATCAAAGAATTGTAGTACATAAATGGTTAACTCATAGGCCTAGAATATCACACAAGTATTTAGCAAATATGGGATAATAAAATTATTCTGACACTGTGTGCATACGATGATGCAGAAGTGTGTGGAATTCAATTGGGTATACAATGCCAGGCGACAAAGAAAAAGTTGTCCCACCATCGACTGGTTCTCCCAGGTCTCATCCACATCCGTCTGGCTCGCCTGCGACAACATCCAGAATTTGACAGAGGTGATTGCAGATCCTTCTCTGTTCACTAATGGTATCTCTACATGTTCTGTACATTTGCTGGGATGTCTCCTGTAAGTTTATTAGAGCTGCCAGAGCTGCTTGAAGGTCCGACTTATGGAAATTATCCGTCATGTTTGTTTCTGTGTACTGTATGTATGTGAAGTAAACGTGTACGCGACCTGAGCAGATATGATCAGAGTTTTGTGTCTTAGGCAGTGTAGACAGAAACGCTACATCGGAGCATATTCAACTTTTCCACTCTGGAGGGTGGTTTCAGATTTTTGCATTTTTAACCCCCAAAGACACCATCACCATCTAAACGAAAGGCACTTCCGATAAAATATTGTGTTGTTTTTACCCACAAGCGTTCTCGTGCAAACAGGCCCTTAGAGGGATGAACTTCTCAAAGTGTCAGATGAACGTTTGACGATCCCTGGCCTAAGGTAAGTGAAGGATAATAACTGCTGCAAACCTATTAAAATGAAATGGGTCAGTTTTTCATGTTTTTAAGAGCATTAAAATGAATTCTAGCGCACTTTGTGACATTTCTGGTGGAGGGTGCAGCATCTGCTTGGATGGAGCTGGACATGGACAGTTTGTGGTTCTTCAGAGCTTATTGTCCTTGGTGAGCACATTGGAGCTGGTGTGTCACTGCTGATGGCTCGACACTGGGCCCACTCTCTTTGTGTGAAGTGAAGAGTCAGCACACGCACACACTACTGTTAACATGCCTGTAGCCTCACTCACATCCACACCATGGAAACAGAGCTCAGTACACCCAAGCAAAGTGCAGAGAAACAAAAGTGCATAAAAGGAGTAGGCAGAAGCAAAGAGAGAGTACCACTTAGTTAGAAAAATACACTACTTTACATCCAAAATGTTAAACATACTGCAATTTGATCATACTGTCTGAAAAATACTGTTCATGAAAAATACTGATTAAAAACTGTACATTTTAACAATGTTTTGAAAAGATAATACTAATACATGGAAAATTATATCATAACACTTATGTCAGTCAATGGTGTAACACAAAGCCACAAAATGACTTCTAAATGACTTGGACCAATGATGTACACTACCAGTCAAAAGTCTGGATACACCTTCTTTTTCAATGCTTTTTTCTGTAGAAACCGTCAGACCTCGCAGCATTGGGATTCGTTCACTCGAAAGTCGACGGGTACTTTTTATCATTTAACCAATCGCTGCTATTTGGTTGTGATGTATGTGATGCGCTGCTAACAGGGCTATCTGGTATATTAAGCTTTTCCCAAATCCCGTATGAAGAAGGGCAATAACGTCTTTCCCCTTGATGAAATTCACCAAACATTCTCTTTGTTCCGGCTTTTAATCCTCGATCTCGGGAACTGTTGCCAACAGGGAATATATGGCTCTTCGCTGATTGGCTGGTGTCCAAACTTGCACTTCCAGGGTTTTTGCGAACTGTCTAGTGTATTCTGATTCCTGACTGACACTGGAGAGAAATGAAATTGAGTGGAGGCACTAGGTGGTGCCAGCCTGGCTACACTCAGACCATGTAGAGCTGCTGTTTGACACGTTCTTATGAAGAGGCAATTTGGATCAACTTCAGTGACATGTCTCCTGGAGTCTGGGTCTGTCTGTAGATTTGTTCTATAGTACAAATGAAAGACTCCATTAGCTCTAGTGACAACAAGCTTGTCATATTCACAGGATCTGTCTGCTTAAAGCATGTTGTTGTGTTCCATATGTCTCATCATTCATAGTTTTGATAACAAATCTACAATGGAAATAATCATGGAATTAAAGAAGAAACATAAATGAAAAAGTGTGTCCAAACTGGTCATGTAGGCAAAATAACCCTAACCAGCAGCCGGGGCTCAGGAACTCAGAGTTCTGACCTTGACTCTGAGGAACAATGTTCTATTCTGTTCTATTTCATTATTTCATTATTTTTGCAATAAAAAAACTGAGTGGCCCCTGGTGAACTCAGGAACAGAATAATGATTCACCAGGTACACAAGGTTCAGGAAAATGATTTTCATAGTTTTAGTCTTCAAACATCATGTGGGTTTGTTTTTTGTATCGCCAAAGGCCACTGGTGAAGTGAATATTGACTGTGTAAAGAATGTATTTAACTTTTCTCCCTGCAATAATTACAGTGAGGACAATTTCATTTAAATGTAAGCTAAATATTAATTTTAACAGCTTTACTCAAATATGAATAAAATGACTCACTATTTGACTGCATTAAAAGATCAGTTTAATGTTGCCGTTTCTGAGAACTGGTTACACATCAGAAGGTGCGGATCTGGGGATAAATAATTATAAAAAGTTCATGTTGAGCACAAAGGGATGGGGTTGTGGCTCTGTGTGTAAACAGAAGTGTCAAACAGTGCAGCAGACAGTGTGTGTCTGCATCTATCCAAGGACTTGTGTTTGCCTGTAGAAATGAGAAATGGAGCTGGAGTTAAACCTCAATAAGATGATAGTCTTTGTCTATAGAGCACCAGGCACAAATATCGAGGCATTTTAAGAAACTCACAGAGTTAACAGTACTTTACCAACCCAGTCTGTGCTGCTGTATGCTGAGTTTAATATTGACTTCATGAATCCACATGGTCTCTCAATAACTCATGATTTTATGAGTGAAATACAGCAGTGAGAGTGAGTACACATGTAGAGTGACTAGAGTGGCAGGTCCGGGTGCCACCTGACCTCAGTGATCATCAGTTTTAATTGTCTCAAATTAAAGACAATGAAAAATACGAATGGAGAAGGACATAAACTCATTTAGAAATGACCTGTTGGACCAAGACTGGGAGAAGATGTCTGTGGTAATAAGGCCTTTGAAGAGTTTGTGAATATTTCTATAACCCTCTAGAATAAAACCTGCCCTTTAAAATTAAGTACAAGGAACAGGTTTTGAAAAAAAATGTAGTTACTTCGTTCTCCAGTTTTATTTTCTTAATTGGTGATACGCCTAAGATTTGGTAGTACTGCAAAGTCTTGTTCATACAAAGTGTGATGTAGTGACAACTACACGGGTCTTTGTTGTGGCGCTGTTTACAGTGACATCAGCTCACACTGGGCACCGTAACAATACCAGCAAGTCCACTGATCACCCTTAGAATGTATTTTGATCTTTATGCATTTTGAGCACAACTAGCATGATGACAGTGTACTTCCTGATTCCCATACAAATATAATAATATGAATGATAGTATTGTGAATTCCCATATGAAGCCGGTGTACATCTTGTGTTATTTCTGCCGTGACAGCACAGTAGCAGTGGCCTTGACTCTGTTTACCAGCACTATCGCAGCTTTCAGGTAACCGACCATGGACCCTGGTCAAGGCCACATGCAAATCTCAGCCTCTCGCAAAGAAGAGCTCTACACTGCCAAAAACACATTTTCTACATGATATTACAGTATGAATAACAATATGAATGTTTCAATACATGTGTTTCTTGTTGTGTGGAAAATAGTCTGCCCTAGTCTGATCTGGGATGACATTTTACTTTATTTTTTTATAAAAGTACAGTATGTCACTTCTGGAGGTGGCATCACCTGCATGACTCTATGGAGATAGAACATTAACACCATACTTATGCTATTTTCTGGACTATAAGTCACTCTGGAGTATAAGTTGCACAAGTCAAAAAACATTTCATCTTGGAAGTCAAGTTCTAGAAATAACAATAGAACAGAGAACAACAGACTGTTAACGTCACATATGAACAGTTCTTCAGATAAATATAACATAAACAACAGATCAGAACAAGTTTACCAAACTCTCCATCTCACTCCAAATCACTAAATCCATTGAATTCTTCATCCTCGGTGTCACTTCTGAGCAACTCCGCGACTTCCAGAGGTAAACAGAGCACCGCTTCCTCTTCTGTGTAGCTGTCGTCAGACTCAGCATCAGTTCCAGTTAGAATTATTCCGGCCTTTTGAATCCCGACAGGATAGTTTCGGTGTCACTGAAGTCCAGGCTTTGTCGATCCATCCAGTGACTTCCAGGAAAGTTGCATGGTGCATCCTCCCCAGAGTCACAAGTTTCTCGCTCACTCCAAACTTTCTTTCTGCTGCTCGATTATCGTTTTCAGCTGCATATTTCACTTGCAGTTTATAATCTGCAAAATATGATTTTCTTTTTGGGGCCATTTGTGTTCATTTGTCTTTATAAGTTTGTAAGTTTATAATCCAAAAAATACGGTATGTTTTCAACGTAGAGGAGACTTCCTCCAGGCCAGGTCAGGTTTGTGGAGACTAAAGCCCACTCGCAGTTGGGCTCATTTTTTTAGTTCAATAAAAACAACCAAAAAACAAGAGATGTTTTTCTTTTTGAAATTTTGTCATTGTCTTTGCCTGGGGTTTGATTATTCATTTAAACAGAAGTGTATTTGTGACCTTAACAGACTGCTGCTTTATAAAGTCAAATGTGGAAAAGACAACAATGCTGATCTGTTCAAGTATATATCTGAGTGAAAACTGAACACAACAGTAGGTGATGTGTAAAAGTGTGTCACTGATGAAGAACACGAGGACATCCTGGTGTTTAGGTGGTACACTCTAAGTATAAGCACAATGTAACTGAGCTCTTAAAACAAGCACTGATCATTAATTAATCATTTCAAATAAACATCCATAAATATGAAGTATAATAAAGCACACTGTGTTTAATGAGGAGAGCCTTAATCAACACAGTAGCACTTTTTCATAGATTTTTAGCAGTCAGGAAGAATATTGGAGCTCTAGCGCAACTCAGTAAGAAAACTCAACCTCAATTAGGACTCCAGAACATCAGGTTTACTTACTCTTTACAAACATGCAGGTCCACATCTGGAGCGCTGGACTCTAGCTTTTTTATTCGTATATTTGCTCAAACTAGAAATGTCTCATGCAGTAATAAAAAATTCTCTCCCTGTTCAAACATGTAGTGAAGTAGAAAGTACAGATAATGATTGAAGTAAAGTGAAAGTAAGTTGTCTTTACTGCATTTATTTTGTTACCTTCCACCACTGCTTCCGTCTCTATGTTTCATCTCACAGCAGCAGAACCATGAGCCTCCTCAGCCTCTCCACCTCGAATGTGCAATGAACTGTCTCCCTCACCACCTGACAAAAAGCAGAGTGTTTATCTGTATTATTCAGGTTGTGCTGTGTGGCCTTTGTTTACAGATTTTCATTGGTTTATGGTTTTATTAGTAATATCTCGGTTTTATTAGTGTTATCTCTAGCCTTGGTAAAATGAATTAAGTGTTACCAGAGGGCAGAGAGTTTGTGAACTCATCAAAACACACTAATTCTGAGTGAAAATCATATGCACTGTTTTGTTCTTCAAATGTGGAGTTTAAGAAATCATGTCTGTACCAATTATTTCAAAATGTTGAGCAAATGAATATACCGTATTTTCCGGACTATAAATTGCTCCGGAGTATAAGTCGCACTAGCCAAAAAATGCATAATGAAGAAGAAAAAAACATATATAAGTCGCCCCAGACTATAAGTCGTACTTTTTGGAGGAAATTTATTTTATAAAATCAGAGACCAGGTACCGACATTTCATCTTGCAAGTCAAGTTCTAGTAAAAACAATAGAAGAGAGAACAACAGACTGTTAACGTCACATATGAACAGTTCTTCAGATTAAACTATAACATAAACAACAGAACAGAACAAGTTTATCAAACTCTCCATCTCACTCCAAATCACTAAATCCATTAAATTCTTCATCCTCGGTATCACTTCTGAGCAACTCTGCGACCTCCGGAGGTAAACACTTCTGTGTAGTTGTTGTCAGACTCAACATCAGCTCCAGTTAGAATTATTCCGGCCTTTCTGAATCCTGAAAGGGTGGTTTTGGTATCACTAAAGTCACTTAAATTTTAAATTTTCAGTGGTATGGAATAATGGTGCAATCGACTGACATGATACAGACAGGACAGAGGCTCTTTCTGCAGGAGACATGCGCAGTAGAGCCAAATGACAGTGGTACAGGAGGAACAGGAGCAGCAGATACTGACACACAAGCCTAGAGCCTCTCACAGCTTCAGTGTGAAAATTTTAATACATAAGTCGCACTGGAGTATAAGTCTCAGGAAACACCCAAACCATGAAAAAAGTGCGACTTACAGACCCAAAAGTAGAGTATTTTATTTTTCTTAAAGGGCCCATATTCCACTATTTTATAATCTGTTATCATTTTGTTTACTCATCTCACCTGAGTATTTCTCTCAAACAGAAAGCAATCTGTTTCCCCTTGTGATGTCATGTGGTAATACAGGTGTTTTTAAACTCCTACATCTTCACTGGAATCAAGTGGATGATTTCAGTCCTGGAATTGCAAGTCTCTACTGAACAAAAATTAAAAGCTAGGTGTTATTTTAAAAAAACTACTGCTTTGTGACATCACAAGGTGGAACTGAGTATTTTGAGCTTCCGAGCTCGAGACAGACTGATAATAAAAGATTACTCAAACATGTGTGAATGAAACACAACTCCAGGCATGTTTTTGAGGATTTTTGAGGAATTATGCTTTAACCATTACTATACATTTTTTTATATCATTTAAAGAATTTCTTCAAATGCAATTCCCCCATAGTGACACAAGGATACGCTCTTAGCACCGACACACCAAACTATTAAAGATATCCAAAGTCCCTTCTGAATAGTTTTTAGTGTCCAGATATGACAACAAAAAGAAGCAAGACATTAAACCTGAGTCTTTTCATGTGTCTGTTTTCCATTATTTTTATTTGAAAAAAATGATGAAACATAATATATATATGTAATACAGGAGACATTTCAAAGTGACATCCTAAAATTTAAAATGTTGTCCTTTTCACCTGCAGTATCTTGTCTTGGGTCACAACAACTACTATGTGTGAAAATCTTACCTTCTTGTAACCCTTACCCTCCATCAACAGGAATAATAATGTTCGATTTCTTTTATGCACTGGTTTATTACGACAGGAGCAGTAGTTAGTTTTCAATAACTGTCGTAATCATTAATCATGTTGCAAATATTTGGTCATGCCGCTGGGAGACTCCTTTCTCTGTGCTTCTCTTTCATGTTTTGGTTGAAGGCTTCACTCTCCACCTCATTACCTCCTCCTCACCCGCTCACCTCCTCACCTGCTCGCTGACCTCCTCACCCGATTAAATCTCTCTGTTACCGAATAATTGGCCGATGTCCATGTAGTTAAAGGTTGTATAGACGATTTTTTAAGAAAAGAGAAATACAGCGACAGTCCTTTTTCAAATGTTGTGCATGCGTGACACCACCTCCCTCCTCCACAGGTCCCTCTAGAAATAATTTAGAGACCGACACCTCAGTTTTTATACCCTTTGTCTGCTTCAGTCATGCAACCACTGAAAGGAATCTCCAAGAATCACCTCAGTTTGTCTTCGCTCCTTTTCTCCTTCTATTCTTTTCAGCGACCTCAAAAACGTACTTTCTTTCGCAGCGAACTGGTCATGGATTCTCGTCCGACATCGCAACAAACTGCGAGGAAGCTACAATTAGAAAAAACTTCTAAGAACAGTTTCATAGTTACCCTAGAAACATAGGGAGTTTGATTGACATCCTAACAGCCAATAGAAAATGAGGTAGCCTTGTTTTCTATTGGCTGATGTTTATCTGGACTCACCACGTCCACAGTTGATAGATTTTCATTATTTTTGGGGGGGGTCATCATAATTACAAGGCTGCTGCAGCTCTGTAATGGCATTTTAAACTTTCATTGACAATTTGAAACAAAACAAAAAAATCCTCCATACAACCTTTAAGACTAATAAGGAAGGCTTCATCCTTGGTTAGGCTTTTACCCAATATATTAAAAAAAAAAGTAAAACCAACACATTAAAGGATTAGATCATATGTGTCACATGCCAGAGCTGCAGCTCCGGAGGTCAACAAGTTACAAGTCAACAATAGTTCTGAATTCATCAAATTGGTGTCTAAGCTCCTGGCTCCTTCATCCAAAACCAGTAACACTTTATAATAACTACACCTTATTTAGCCTTAATAAAGCATGAATTTGTACTTAATTAGCTACTAATTAGTTACTCGTGCTCTGCTACACTGGCAGGGATTTAAACCATTTTTTTAATCACACGGGGCAGGGTACAGGACGACCAATCAAGCCTCTCATTATTGACCGAAGTGACTGACAGGTCATTATTACGGTGCCGTGTTGGTATCGGGTGACACCAAGTGCTCTAAACACTCCACAAGTCCATACCGCACTGTACATACCGCGCTTTTTCAATGTGCATGTGTTTCATTCAATGTCTTGTACATGTTTGGGGGAAGATTCAGCGTGTACCAAATACCTGCAGGTCTAGTGGGCCCCATGGAGGAAAATACAAAGATTCAGGATGCACCACAAAAGATCGTCAACCTACATATTTTAATACTTTTATCTACTCTGCGCAGACTTGACACAAGCAAAATATAACTTTAACTCTAAATAATCAGTGCGTTGCTCTGTGCGTGCCGTTTTCTCCAGATGCAGCTCCGTAACCATGGCACAATGATTTGTTTTTTGGTTGGCCTGCAAGCAGACAGCCATAAAATATTTATTTAAATGTCATATTTCTAATAATTATTCTTTCTTAAATAGGATATGCCAGCATGCTGTGAATTTGGGAGACCAACACAGCCGTCCACCAGGCAAAGATCTACTGTATATTCTCACAATCAAAAGAATTGCTGAGAAGGTGGATGAGTTTCATGTACTGGTTGGTAAAGTAATTTAATATTGTTCTAAAACCATGTTTCTGCAATGCATCAAAAAGCATTAAATTATGCAAAATTAATTTTCGAGCTTTTACCCACATTATAATGTTGTTTTTTTTCCTTTTTTCCTTTTTCCAAGCAAATTTGGATGTGATAAATATGTTTGTTTATAACATTAAAAAACATTAGAACCATAAAAGCATCGCATATTGAAAAATCAGTATCTTTATTGACATACTTAACATTGGGTCTAAAACGGGGAGGGCAGGGACAAGGTGTAGGTGGAAAGTTTTAACTTGAAAGATAGCTAATATAGAATTGCACAAACATATATTTATCAACAAATATACAACTGTGACACAGGTAGAAGTCAGTTTAGCACTTTCTGATAGTCTATATAAATAATTATTTGTTGTCTTTTTTGTCTATATTAGGTTTTGTCTAGGGTTAAGACTGAAACAAATGGATTCAGCTCAGTAACACAAGAATGGCCAAAAATTAAGAGACAGCGATTCAAAGGCTGAGCGGACAGTACCAACGACTGGAGGAAGAAGACAATTTGTGCTGATAGATGAAAATCACCCCTCCTTGAACCGTCACCTTATCGTGGTGGAGGGGTTTGAGTGCCCGAATGATCCCGGGAGCTATGTTGTCGGGGGCTTCATGCCCCTGGTAGGGTCACCCAAGGCAAACAGGTCCGGGGGGACGGGTCAGACGAAGAACGGTTCAGAAGCCCCACATGATGAGTTACACACAGAGGCCAGTTACGTCGCCCGAATTGGCGTCACCGGGGCCTCACCCTGGAGCCAGGCCTGGGGTGGGTGCTCGTCAGCGAGCGCCTGGTGGCCGAGCCTTCCCCCACGGGGCCCGGCTGGGCTTAGCCCGAAGGAGCGATGTGGGGCCTTCCTCACGTGGGCCCACCACCCGCGGGAGGAGCCATATGGGGCCGGTGCAGAGAGATCTGGGCGGCAGTCGACAGCGGGGGCCTCGACGACCGGATCTCCGGACATGGAGACTAGCTCTGGGGACATGGAATGTCACCTCGCTGGGGGGGAAGGAGCCTTAGCTTGTGCGGGAGGTTGAGCGTTACCGACTAGATATAGTCGGCTCACCTCCACGCACAGTTTGGGCTCTGGAACCCAACTCCTTGAGAGGGGCTGGACTCTCCATTTCTCTGGCGTTGGCCGTGGGGAGCGGCGGCGGGCTGGTGTGGGCCTGCTCATTGCCCCACAGCTCAGCCACTGTGTGTTGGAGTTCACCCCGGTGAACGAGAGGGTCACGTCCCTGCACCTTCGGGTCGGGGACAGGTCTCTCACTGTGGTGTCGGCCTACGGGCCGAACAGCAGTGCTGAGTACCCGGCCTTCTTGGAGTCCTTGGGAGGGGTACTAGACAGTGCACCGACCGGGGACTCCGTTGTTCTTCTGGGGGACTTCAACGCCCACGTGGGCAACGACAGTGACACTTGGAGAGCGGTGATTGGGAGGAACGGCCTCCCTGATCTGAACCCGAGCGGTGTTTTGTTATTGGACTTCTGTGCTAGTCACAGTTTGTCCATAACGAACACCATGTTCGAGCACAAGGGTGTCCATAAGTGCACGTGGCACCAGGACACCCTAGGCCGGAGGTCGATGATCGACTTTGTAGTCGTGTCATCTGATCTCCGGCCGCGTGTCTTGGACACTCGGGTGAAGAGAGGGGCTGAGCTGTCAACTGATCACCACCTGGTTGTGAGTTGGGTTCGCTGGCGGAGGAGGAAGCCGGAAAGACCTGGCAGGCCCAAGCGTGTAGTGAGGGTCTGTTGGGAACGTCTGGCGGAGCCCTCTGTCAGAGGGACCTTCAACTCGCACCTCCGGGAGGACTTCTCCCGGATTCCGGGGGAGGCTGGAGATATGGAGTCTGAGTGGGCTTCATTCTCGGCCTCTATTGTCGATGCGGCTGCTCGGAGCTGTGGGCGTAAGGTCTGTGGTGCCTGTCGCGGCGGCAACCCCAGAACCCGGTGGTGGACACCGGAAGTAAGGGATGCTGTCAAGCTGAAGAAGGAGTCCTATCGGGCCTTGCTGGCTCGTGGGACTCCTGAAGCAGCTGACGGGTACCGGCGGGCCAAGCGTGCTGCAGCCCGGGCGGTTGCAGAGGCAAAAACTCGGAGCTGGGAGGAGTTCGGGGAGGCCATGGAGAAGGACTATCGGACGGCCTCAAAGAGATTCTGGCAAACCGTCCGGCGCTGTATTAGGTACGTCATTATGACTTGGTCATTTTGTAAGTAGCTTGCATGCTGAAAAATTGTGAGCACCTCTGTCCTAGAGGCTTGATGTAGAATGAGTCCTACTTTGCCCCTAAATCCTGTATAGTCAGTTTAATGAAAAATGTCAGGTTTGTGCTGAACTCCTCACATTGAAGTGACTGTACAGGCTGAAAGGGGCAACCACAGGTACCAAGAGAAGGGCTCATTCTGCATCGAGCTGGTGCATGAACAGGTAAATGCGTGTGAGTGTTGATAATGAGATGTTTATACCATGTTTTACAGTGAATTTGTGACAATTTGATTATAATTGCTCTGAAAAAATGAATACACACCCAGATAATTTGTATGTTTGTATGTTTCTTGACTTGTTGCCACCTCTGTTGAAGTAAGTCACTCCAAGCTTATGTAATGGCTACTTTAGTACCTTAAAAATATTTAATTGAGTACAAATATTATCATTAATTAATTTCTTGCATGTGATAATTTCTTAATCGTTATCACATACCTAAATAATGTGGAAAGTCTGTTATGATTAGGCTGGAATTTGGCCTTAACAAACCTTAACAAATCAAAAAAGACTTAACAGATAATAGCTGCAAGAATTAGCCTTTGCATTGCAGTAGTAGTAAATCATTATCTCATGGCTTACTAATCATTATTAAATGTTAATATTTGTACTTACATATGCATTTACAAATACACACACAAACGGGTAGTTCCTGAGTAACTAAGTGAAATAATTATGAGTAACTATTTACAGCACAGGCTAATTAAGTGCAAATGAAGTGCTAAGTGAGATAGTAATTAAGTAGTTATTAAGTCTCTTAAGTATTTTATCATGTTTATTAAGGCTAAATAAGGTGTTATTGTATAGTAAGGTGTTATTATAAAATGGATGTGCATCACCGTCTGCCATGATAACGACTGTCCGGATAAGTCCGCTGAGTTAGGAAGGAGTTAGGAAAAGGAGCCTTTATGCTTCCTTTTCTAGCTTCTGTAGCATTGGAACCTCTGGAGCTTCCAGACCAGCTGTAAGAAGCTATGAGGCATCCCACAATCCAGTGCGCATTTTCCTAGAAGGTTTCCCAACATGGCCGATCTTTGCTAGCCTGATTTGTCAGCTGGTTTCACTTCGTGGAAACTGTCTGACCTCGCAGCATTGGGATTCGTTCACTTGACAGTAGGCGGGTACTTTTTTATTTAACCAATCGTTGCTTTTTGGTCGTGACATATGTAATGCGCCGGAATGCTCAGTGATATCCAAGCACAACAGCAAACAAAGCAGAGAGTGAACATGTCTGTCAATGATCATTGTCGTTTCTGCAAGATGAACTTGTGAATTAAAAGTGCAATAAAAAATGTGTAGTTTGTATTTGTCAAAGGACGTCCAAAGGAGGATAGTGTAGGCAGTCTGCTATCGCAACTTGGGTTGCTTCAGCTATTCACCGGTTGGCTGGTGCACAGTCTACAACTTCCGGGGTTTTTGCAAACCATCTAGTGTATTTGATTCCAGACCTAGTTGCTGGAGAGAAATTAAATTGAGCGAAGGCACTAGGTGGTGCCAGCCTGGCACCTCTCTGCACCAAGAGTTGGTAATGCATTAAAATGTTCATTGCCTCAGACATTATATAATACAAGCACCTGCATAAACCCAACTTCATAAAAGAATGAGACAGAGCGTTTAGGGCCATCAAAGCTTCACACATTTTATCTGTAGACTACATAATGACATAAGGGAGGATCTGGCACTTTGTTTTATAATAACCAAACTTAAACTCACATGTTCACAGATCGTACAGTCCTCTCCACTCTGCAGGTCCCACTTAGTCCAGCTCGTTCTCACTCTTTTGTTGCTATTTTTTAATACCTCAGTCACATTCATCTGAACCTAAAGAAAAAAAAAAAAAAGGGATTAGATATCTTTGTAAAGTGCAAGAAAAACATAGATGTAGTAGGGGTGGCAGTAGCTCAGTTGGTAGAGCATTCGCCCACCACCCATCTGAAGGTTGACGGTTCAATTCCAGCTCTTGACATAAACAGCACAGGTTAAGCGGTCAGATCCACTGACCCACAGGTTGGCTGGTGTGATTCCAGCTCCCACAGATGAATGCGGTCGTTGTGTCCTTAGACAAGATACTTAACCCACCTTGCCCACAGTGTCTGCGTACACTGGTGTGTGAATGTGTGTGTGAATGGGTGAGTGGTTCCTTGTTGCAAAGCGCTTTGAGTGCCTTGAAGGTGGAAAAGCACTATAGAAAAATGTGAGCATTTAGTAGTCTGATTCACCAGCCAGTTTCACTTCATGGAAACCATCTGACCTCACAGTTCGCTCGACGGTAGGCAGGTACTTTTTTTTATTTAACCAATCGCTGCTATTTGGTCATGACGTATGTAATGCGCCAAACCCCGTAGGAAGGCAATAACATCTTTCCCCTTGATAAAATCCACCAAACATTCTTTGTTCCAGCTTTAAATCCTCAATCTCAGGAATCGTTGCCAACACAGAATCTCTGTCTTCATTCACATCCATCTCGACACTTTGTTTACAGTTGTGCTGTACCACAAAAGGGACCCAAACAGGAGCTTGAGTTTGACATCATGGCTTCACAGCTCTTCGCTGATTGGGTGGTGCGCAGTCTACAACTTCTGGGAAAACCGGAGGCACTAGGTGGCACCAGCCTGAATGTGGTTGTAGTCCAGTGGTGGAAGAAATAAAAATTTTATTACTGAAAGGTACACTGTGTAACTTTTTAGTTGGGGGTTACATAGTGCACCTGCATGTTTCTTTGGAAATGTCATTGTTCTGCCTGTCATTTTCCACAGTATGACATTAAACAGCTCTACCTTATGTGGCAACCGAGGGGTTCAACACTCCGGGAAATGTTAAGTTTTATGATGAGTTGCTGCAACAACGCCACCCCAAATCTAGTTTGGGGAAATGAAATCTAAATGTAAGGCACACAGGTAAGCATATCATTAAGGGAGAGAGCCAGGTTCCATCATTTGCACAAATCTTTATTTCTTTCTATTTTAAAAGACAGATTTAAGTGGTTTAAAAGTAGCTACGTCCATAAAAATCAGCAAACAGTAAAACACTACAGTGGGAGAATGAGTACACAATATTGAAAATGCAAAACGAAACCCCAAAACCCAAAGCAAAACTGAAGCAAAGCAAAACAGACGTAAAACAAAACAAAGCAAATGTGAAGCAGAGGTAAAACTAAACAAAGCAAATGTGGAGCAGAGGTACAACAAAACAAAGCAAATGTGGAGCAGAGGTACAACAAAACAGAACACAGCAAAACAGAACACAACAAACAAAACAGCAGAGGTGGTGTCCTCACGCCGCTGCAGGCCCCCGCTGACACCTAGAAAATTAAATTTTGGAATTAAAATCGGAGCCTGCAGTGCAAGGATCTGGGCTAAACATACCGTGGTTGAAGGTGACAGTGCGCAATCCCCAGGCTGAATCGAAGGCAACTACACAGAATAACGCCGTCCAGACGTGGTCCAAACAACGTGGACCGGCACACGCTACAAACATACAATTTAGAGTGGTTTGGCACAGGTAGCACGTGATGATAGGGTTTTGGTTACCTGCCGCCGCGGTTTAAGAGACACGGCGGCGCACCGCCAAGCGCAATGGGGAGGGACTCGCTCGGCTCACCCGTGGAGCTACAGAGAGACACCGGTAAAAGTATGGGCACGGATGAATGAGTGGAGGAGTATCGGGCGTGCATTACCTTATCAGGGGAGATGAAAGCGCGCCCTAGGTGCTCCGTGACTCGGAGGAGCGAGGGACTGATGTGGTGCAGAGCACCGGCCAAGCAGCGACACTGAGCTGGAGGACAGAGCGGCCACAAGGAGAGGCCCGTTAGAGCGTGTGAGCCAAAAAGGGGGAACGACTGAGAAGGGAGCGCTTAAATAGCCCACCAGCGCAGCGCCACGGAACGCCAGGTAAGAGCACCTGCAGCCTAGACCCCCAAAGCCGGTCTTGCCACACTTACATTTATTCAATTACAGGTGGTAAGATAGGTATAAATACCTAGAAAAACAGACTTTCTGACTGTGAGCGCTATAGTACTATACAGGTGCATTGTGTAACTTTATCAGATCTGCTTATAGGTTTGTATTTTTGAGCTATAAAGCCATCTGTAATGGAATAAATGTAAGGCAGAGCTGTTTAATGTCATACTGTGGGACATTCGAGGCAGACCAAAGACTTAACTATGGAAACAAGCAGGTGACAAACGTCCAAGCAAAAAACTACACAATGCATCTTTAAGTAAAGTACAGATACCTAAAACTTTTAAGTACAGTACTTTGCTTCTTCACATAGTGCTGATGGTGGAGCAGAAGCGGACTTCGTGAAGGCCGTTCACCTCTTGCACAGTAGAATAGTTCATAGTTTTACAGCCCTGCCCTCAGTAACAAAGAAACATTTTCGTCATTAATCGCTCTCACACTCCTCCATTTGTAACATTTTAACACATTAAAAGCAGGTACAGCGTGTCCAGATGCACCCCTGCCCTGACCCCTGAAGGCTGGCTCGGTGGAGAATAGCACGCCACCTATTTCCCTTCTGGACTAAAATAAATGGCAGGGAGTAAAGTGAAGGACAGGGAGGAGGAGGAGTATTTGGAGTGAGCGATGACGGCTGAGGAGCAGGTCAAGAAGCAATGAGGTAGACGAGCGCTAAGTGAGGTCTTAACTTGACTTTTATGTGGTATTAATTATGAACACATGACGATCACTCTGATTTTTGACGCTCTGAGTCTTACCCCTCCCTTTGCTCTCCGTGCTAAATAACTCCCTCTTAACAGCGCCATCACGAAAACAGTCAGTGTGCATCTATTGAAACTATTGCATAGTTGCTGTGTACAGTTTTGTATCATACTTTTGTATATTAATGGAGGACTGTCGTGTTGGAGTGTGGGGGATGTAGGCTTGTGGACGGAGCCTTGTACAGAATCTTACAGCTAACTGTAAGGTGGGTTCGAATAGGGCTCAGGAGAGCTCACTAGATTACTCAAACATGCATGGATGACATCTAAGACCTCTTCAAACAACTGTATAACATAGTAGCTAAAACAAACAAAAAAACATTTTGTATAATAGCTTAAGCTATTAATGTATTTTTACACAGATATTTTTCTTTCTTTGGTTTAATTTGAATGATTCAGCCGTACTCTCACAACGATTTGGGCCCTTGTTAACATGGAATTTAATTTTCTCTACACATGACATGTCTGCTGCCTGTGTCTTGCAATGCACAGAAAGATGGATTCTCTGATATTTGTGAGTTCACAAACTCATGAGAATCCATCTTGGCATGTGCCCCTGGTTAACCGACCGTGTGGACCAATCACGTTGCCAGAGGCAAAGCTCCCAGATGAACAAAGACAAACGTGACAGACATACTTCAGCCTATTTTAGTGAAAATGTGGATTATTTAGTTTGTGAAAAGGTAAGAGCTTTGATTCTTACCTTGTTCCACTGTTTGACCAATCACACTTTGACCAGTCAGATTCGGTAATGGTCATGATATGTGATTCTGATCGCTTTCAGTGATCATCAGAGTGATAAAATGAAAACAGAAAAATATGGTCATATTTTTAGTAAAACCTTAAATATAATGAGCAGAATAAACAGTTTAGATAAAGTGAGTAGTCTGCCCTGTCACTCACCATTCATGTGGTTGCATCACGTTGCTCAAGCAGCAGGTTGTATTGTGGTCTATGCGTTGGAGCTGAGGGGGCGGGGTTTGGGGAGTGTATTTAAACGTGTAGAGCGTGTGGATGTCACTCATTCACAATAGTGTAGCTCACAGGGCAGCTTTGCTTTTAAAGAGACAGTGTGCTCTCTCTGTCCCCTCCTGTAGAGCTGTAGTAGATCTGTGCTCCTGTCGAGTTGTAGAGCTGTGTTGTCTTTGTGGACATGTTCCTGAGCATCGCTCTGATCTGGGCTGTGGTGGTGGGCCTCTGCTGCCTGCTGTGGCTCGCTGTGGGCATCCGGCACAGGTAAGAAAATACAAATAAGAAATATCTAAATACCTATTTCAGTTATTCAAATCATGAAATGAAGAAAAAAATATTTGCTGAATTATTTAGCATGTATTTATTTGTGTTTATTTATTTGTGACACTTTTAAATTTTTATATGCAATTTCTTTTATAATGTTTTCTTTGCTATCATTTGCAATAGATTTAGATATAAAGCAAAAGTACTAAATGAATGCATGGAAAGTATGACTGGAACTAGTCATCTACTAAAATAATCATATTCTGATTGTTAGAATTGTTATCTGGACACTAGACAACACATGCCAAAATATATACAGAGGTATTATTAAAACTAATCATTTACTAAATAAACTAAAAATGAATTAATTATCCTCATTAAAATGACAAGTATGTCATTATTAGTGCATGAGCAGTGAATAAACATTTGTAAATTGTTTGTAGATGTTCCTTATTAAAATTTTTGAAAGTTTTATTCATTAGTAGGTAGAGGTTTTTGACTTGTCCATGGTTGTAAATGAATATTAAACACTTGTTAATGAGAAAGTAATTTTTAGCAAATGAAGAGTTAATGATTAATAAACATTTATGCAGGATTTGTAGGTATCCCTCATTATAAAGTGTGACCAAGTGTGTTTGAACCATTGTTTGAATGGTCCATTAAAAAAAAAAAAAAAAACTCAGTTACCTCTGAGACTGAAATAGAAGTACAGATAACAGAGGAAAAAAAAAAGTACCACATGAAAAAATGAAAGTGCACTGTTTAACTTTTTTTGGTGGAGGGTTCGTCAAATGCTTTTCGTTCTATCTTCACGAAGACCAAACTAGACAAAGATACAGGTCAGATCTGTGGAGAGGCGACTCCAATCACAGTCCAAATGTGTTTTTCTGGGTATTTGTGAGCTTTAAAACTACCTGTAATTGAGTAAATGTAAGGTACAGCTGTTTAATGTCATACTGCTGAATATTCCAGGAAGAGTAATGATATCTCCATAGAAACAAGCAGATGACAGACCCCCAACCAAAAAGTCACATAGTGCACCTTTAAATAAAAGTTTTAAAGTACCCATTTAAAATGTACTTCGTGTAGATTTAGAGATCTAACAGAGATTAAAATGTAGTTTTTTGATACAGATTTGTGCAGAATTAACTATCAGCCTTTTCTGCAGCTCTCAAACTATAAAAAAAAAACTTTAAAATAATAAATTACTTTTCAGTTCAGTTAAAACATGGCGTAGAAAATATAGAAATGTGCTCTCAAATGTAGTGAAGTAAAAGTAAAAAGTATCTGCTTTAAAATGTACTCAAGTAAAGTACAGATCTGACATGTAGTGTAGTATAGTGCCTGTCCCCCTTGTTTAATCTACACTGTGGAACATTCTAGACAAAGTAATAACATTTCTATGGAGACAAGCAGGTAGCGAAGCCGCCACCAGAAAAGTTGTGCAGTGCAACTTTAAGTACAGTACTTAACCACTGCTGACTCTTTAAATAATGTGTACTGCATATTACAAAGTGGGCATGTATATATTGCATGACATTTGCTTTATTTATTTAACAGCTGTACACTTTTACTGAAATATGCCTTAAATAAACCTATACTTTTATTTGCTCATTTTCAGCACCTGCAGCACCACCAATGCACAAGAAGCGTGCGGTATTTTTATAGTGTCTGGTAATTACAACTTCGATGTGTTTAATTGAAAACTCATGCTTGTTAAGGCTGAATGCCATACTTCACCAAAATTACAATTTGAAAGGGAAAAAAGGATCTTAAAGGCCCTAAATTGTTATCCTTTATTATTAGTCTGCATCTCCAAAGCTCAAAATACTGTGTTCCATGCACCTTCAATAGAATCATTTGAGTCATATCAGCTCTGTAATTGTCAGTCTCTACTGGCCAAAAGATAAAAGGAATTGTTAACTTGGAAACTACCGCTTCATGACACCACATCAGCATTTTGAGCTTTGAAGATGCAGACAGAGGATTTAAGTAAAGTAGATTCTCAAAAACTCAAAAACACAATTCTATGCATATTTTGATGAGGTAACATGACTTAAAACTCACAAGAATCAATTTTGTGTAATACAGGACCTTTAAACAGAACATAAGCTGCTGGCGTTTTGTTTGCGTACCCGTACTGTACTATGACCTAAATAATGGAAGCTTTTACCACGATATATTTCTCAAACAAATTTAGGGAGCACTTTGAAAACACATTAGATCCCAATTTGAAAAAAAATCGGTTTAATATCTATACAAATATGGACAGGGCAATGTCTTGGGAACAAAAGGATGCCTCCTGTTTTAATGGAAATGAACAACAGGAGCACTAGAGCAGCACCAGTGAGACAACCCCTAAAACAGGACTGGTTTTACATGTGAAGGTCATTTCACGTTTCTCGGTTGGTTTTCCCTTCGTGCTGCTTTGGCTAGAGTGATTATGACTACTGGGAGTATGAGGCCATTCCTTAACCCTACAGAAGCTGCACAGATTGTCCAACTTCTCCAGGACGGTACATCTGGACGTGCCGTTGCAGGGAGATTTGAACAGACAGGAAAGCTGGACAGGGCCGTAGAAAGTCCTTAACCCATCAGCAGGATCCATATCTGCTCCTTTGTGCAGATTGACCTCCAGCAGGACACTGGTGTGAATGTCTCTGCCCAAATAATCATTAACAGACTTCATGAGGGAGGCTTGAGGGCACAACTGCAGTGGGCCCCGTAACCACTGCCCAGCATCATGGAGCTCCACTGGCATTTGTTAGTCAGCACCCGAATTGGCAAGTCCACTACTGGTGCCCTGTGCTTTTCACAGATGAGAGCAGGTTCACCCTGAGCACCTATGATAGACGTGAAAGAGTCTGGAGAAGAGAAGGAGAGTGGTTCGGTGGTGGGTCACTGATAGTCTGGGGAGGCAGATCGATGGAGGGACGCACAGACCTCTGCAGGATAGAAAACAGAGCTCTGACTGCAATTAGGTATCGGGATGAAATTCTGGAACCCACTGTCAGACCCTACGCTGGTGCAGTAGGACCTGGGTTCCTCCTGATGCATGACAATGCCTGTCTTCATGTGGCAAGAGTCTGCAGGCAGAACTTAGAGAATGAAGAAATCGATACAATTGAATGGCCCTCACGATCACCTGATTTAAACCCGATAGAACACCCCTGGGACATTATGTTTGGGTCCATCAGACATCGCCAGGTTCCTCCTCAGCCTCTGCAGGAGCTCAGTGATGCCCTTACATAGATCTGGGAGGACACCATCCTTTGTCTCATTAGGACCGAGCCATGACGTTGTCAAACATGCATACAAGCACAAGGGCCCCACACAAGATGTAAATGGACCAGCCTGCCAAATCATTATTTCACTTTGACTTTCAGCGTGTCTATAAAACTGAACACTCTGTAGCCTGAAAAATATATTTCCATTAAAAGAGGTGGCATCTTTTTGTTCCTGATGATCAGATGCGTTCGAAGTGTTTGAGCAGTGTAGTTCATAAAGCTAAATACACAACCTGGGAAGAAGTACTCAGTTTTGAAAGTGCACTGTGAAACTTTGTGGTTGGTCTTTCACCTGCTTGTTCCATAGTATGACATTAAACAGCTCTACTTTACATTTATTCAGTTACAGGTGAGGCACAGGTACAGCTGCATTGGCAATTTTTGCTGAACAAGGTGGAACAGAGCATTTTGAGCTTTGGAGATGCAGACAGACTAATAATAAAGAATTACTCAAACATGTGTGATTGAAACAAACCACAACTCCAGCTCTGTTTTTGATCAAATAACAACATTCTACCATGGCTTAAACCTCACAAGAGTGTAATTTGTGTAATATAGGAACTTTAAGTACAGTACTACTACTATTTTTACTTTGTTACGTTCCACCACTGCATATACACGTTTCCAAACTTGCTTAAGATTGTGTTTTGGTTGCGTCGGAACACTGGCTGCACTGTGCTTTGTCTGCTGCTCTGGCCACATTCACAAGACATTTCATCACCTGCTTTTCACACGTGCTCCTGTCACACTTAAAGCTCCTGTATTTCACTACTGTGACTCTTGTGAGCTTCAAGTCATGTCAGAATGTCATTTCCTCATCACAAACAGACCCGGAGTTGTGTTTTGTTCCATTCGCTTATGTTTGAGTAACACTTTATTATTAGTCTGTCCACATCTCCAAAGCTCAGAATGCTTTATCCCAACTTGTGATGTCATGAAGAGGTAGTTTCCAAGTTAATGAGCCCATATTACACTATTTTGTGATCTATTTGATAATGTTGATTCCTTCTGAAAAACATACTTTGAACTGTGTTTTGTTTTGTCATTCACACATTTTCTGAAACTTTTTACAAATTTGGCGCTTTTCAAAGCTAACTACAAAGACACAAAACTATTCAGAATGTTTGAAAAAATTTTACTTTGTGAAAAAAAGCAAAACAGTCTTGTAAAAAGGTAAATTTGCGATTCAGATCCAAACACAGTCATCAGTAGGGCTGGGTATCATTAAGAAGTTGCTGATACGATACATACCTCGATACATAAGCCTCGATACGATACAATTTTCTATACAGAGCACTTTCGATATGATGTATTTCAAATCGATTCTATACAGTTCAGTGAAAAAAGGCTAAATCATGGGTGTGGTACTAAAAGTCTACGAAAAGTCTATTAAAGCCACTAAGTTTGTGCAAAGCTAATATGAAAAAACACCCATTTTACTCATCAAAACAGTGAAAATTGTGGCACTTACACAAAATAATTTAGTAAAATATACCTAAAAATACTCTTGGCGATATATCAATACAGCAGCCCATGATATCAGTACTGTATCATCAAATTAAACGATGCGATATATTGATATTTCTGTATTTTTGCACACCCCTAATCATCAGATTTATAAACGTATGTAACCGCCATCCAGACAGTGGGCGGAGAATACGAGTCATAGACCTGTAGGACTTGTATCACACTCTTTGGATGGTCTGAAAGTGCGGTAATTGTAGTAACTATATGTACAATATTACATTATTATTCAGACTTGGACCTCAAAGTCTCTGAGTAGTTCACACTGGTTTTACGACAAGTATTTTATGATTTTTATGTTTTCTTGCGCTTCTGTGTCCATAACCAGGCCCGTCGACAGAAATTTGGGGGCCCCGGGGCAACAAGCCTCACATGGGCCCCCCTCTAATGTAAATAAATAGGAAGAGTGTCCAGTTTTGTCCCTCCCTGTAAACCCTTGTCCCTCCCCTGTCTACGACCCCATCTATAACATACAGTATCTTCATATTGTGATTGGTGTGTGTTCAGTTTTGTTCTTTGTGTCTTTGCTCTATGGACTCTGGTGGGAGTGCGCAGCGTTTATAAATATAGCACGTGCAGAGAGGGGTACTACTGTGATCTGTGTTTAAATAGTTTATCATTGTGTTTTTGTAGTTTTGATCTGAGACTTAAGGCTTGAAAATGGTGA
>NW_026571095.1:30105288-30332788 GCF_026225935.1 Boleophthalmus pectinirostris | reverse complement strand
CCACTCTCTTCTGTTTCCTTTCCTCTCTCTTCTTTCGACACTCCTCTCTCTTCTCTCTCCCCTCCTCTCTCATCTCTCTTCTCTTTCCTCTCCTCCTCACGTTCCTCTCTCCCTCTCTCCATTCTCTTCTTTCTCCTTCTCTTTCCTCCCCCTCCACTCTCTTCTCTTCTCTCTCCTCTCTCTTCTCTCTTCTCTTTCCTCTCCTCCTCCCGCTCCTCTCTCCTTCTTTCCATTCTCATCTCTTTGCTCCTCTTTCCTCTCCTCCTCTCCCCCTCTCTTCCTCCTCTCCTCTCCTCCTCTCCTTGTCTCCTCAGACAGCCGGGTGAGCCTGCGGTGGAGAATGGTTTGATTCCGTACCTGGGCTGTGCTCTTCAGTTTGGGGCGAACCCTCTGGCGTTCCTGAGGAGCAGACAGAGGAAGCACGGACACATCTTCACCTGTAAGATCGCCGGACAGTACATCCACTTCCTGTGTGACCCCTTCTCCTACCACTCGGTCATCCGCCAGGGGCGCCACCTGGACTGGAGGAAGTTCCACTTTGCCACGTCTGTCAAGGTAACACCGCCGTGAGCAGGGCTGGATCGACTCAAAGTACAATACTAGAGAAAAGAAATACTCGAGTAAAACGAAAAGTATCACATGAAAAAATCGTCTTAAAGGTGCAGTATGCAACTTCGAAGCAGGAGGGTTCTCTACTTGCTTGTCTGGAGATGTTATTTCTTTGCCTGAAATGTTCCACAGTAGGGCATTTGTTCAATTAAAGGTGTTGTATAGCTCAGAAATACCTTAAAAAAAAACATGAATTCTTACTATGTGCTGGCTTGCTTCTCCATTGACCTACCTCCATGTGATAACCAAGTTTATTTCTATACTGTGGGATAATCAAGGCAAAATAGTAATACCTCCACGAAGACAAGTAGGTGGTGGACCCTCTGATGGAAAATTGTTTAAAAATGTACTTCAGGATTAAAAACTAAAAGTATTTTGTGTATATTTTGAGATTTTACAAAGCTTCAGATGTAGTGATTTCGATACAGATTTGTGCAGAATTTTGTGTAATAGTTAATTGTTCAGTTTTATTTGTATGTTTTAATTTATTCAAATTACAAATGTGTTAAAAATAAACAGGCAGGTCTCATACTATAATAAAAAATGAAATACTTTTGCTTTTCAGTCCAGTTCAAAAATGTAGTGGAGTAGAAAGTACAGATACCTGCTCTCAAATGTAGTGAAGTTAAAAAAAGTAAAAGTATCTATTTGAAAATGTTTTAAGTAAAGCATAGATACCAAAAATTCATACTTTAGTACAGTACTTTACTACTTTTACTTTGTTACGTTCCAGCTCTGAGAGTGTAGCATGACTACAAGGTCACGGGTTCGATTTCCAGGCTGGATTACTTCTGTTTCTCTTTAACGTTTGACACTGGTGGTTCGTTACCTGTCCAGCCAGAACCACAGGCTTTCACAAAACTTTGCAAAGACAAGTGGATCTGGAGCTGTGTCCTGTCTCTGATTTCAGAGGGTGTGATTGACAGGTGGATTAACCAATCAGAGAGACACATGGGCCATTCATGTGAAAAACAAACATGGTCATTTACACCTAAAAATAGCTAGAAAAGCAATTCAGTTGAAAAAAAAGCAGCACAAATCTGTATCAAAATCACTACATTTGGAGCCTTATAAGATGCCAAAATATGCACAAAATATTTTTACTTTTTACTTTTACTTTACTGAAGTTTTGAGTACATTTTTAAACTTTAATACTTTTATTCAAATAATTTTTTTCATGTGATACTTTTACCTGAGTGTCTTTTTGCTCTGGTATTTATACTTTTACTTAAAGTTGCATTGTGTAACTTTGCTGGTGGAGAGTCCATCAACTTCTTTTCTCTGTGGAGATGTCATTGCTTTGCCTGGAATGTTCCACACTATGACATTAAAGAGCTTTACCTTAAGTTTATACAATTACAGGTGGTTTTATTGCTCAAAAATACCTAGAAAAACAGGTATTCTAACTCTGAGCGGTATTGCCTTTTCACAGATCTGACCTATGAATTGGTCTGGTTTGGTCTCCATGAAGATAGAAAGGTTTAATGTCATACTGTGAAACATTCCAAACAAAGTGATAATTTCTCTATGGAGTAAATCATTTGATGGTCCCTCCACCTGAAAAGTTACACAATGCACCTTTAAGAAACAATAAGTAAATTGAGTACTTCCTCCACCTCTGGTTTCAGTTCAGCTTTAGATCAATATCAGAGCATCTTCAGTAAGCTCCTTTCCTCTCGTAGGCATTTGGACACGACAGCTTCGACCCTCGGCATGGCCACACCACAGAGAACCTGCACCAGACCTTCCTGAAGACCCTCCAAGGAGAAGCTCTGCCCCACCTCATCCAGACCATGATGGGCCACCTCCAGGACGTCATGCTGCGCTCTGACACCCTGCACCCCAGCACCCATAGCTGGGAGGTGGACGGCATCTTCGCCTTCTGCTACAAGGTCTGGAGACTTAAATGTTTCAGATGTTTGGTCATGGAGCGCAGCACTGACGGAACTAAATTTGTAATTAATTTTTCCTATAGACTTACCTGAAAATAATCAGCTACATGATGACTAATGACCACAAGACAGAATTTTATTAAAGTCTGTTTCTGACAGCTTATAAACCGTAAAGTTCGAAAAGTATTTTGCAGAATCTTGTCTTTGAACTCTTAATATTTGAATGTTTGGAAAAGTTTATGGGAAAAATTAATGAGAAATATTCTGGAAAAGGAGCAGGTCACTGTTGAGCTCCATAGCTGCTCCATAGCTGCTGGGTTTACTCCTCAGAAGTTTGAAGTCCTGCTTGAGACTCAGTCCTGGAATAACACTTTTCACACTGATAGACATCACACAGAGCATCACATTGCAAAGCATTATGGGATACACCCTTAGACAAACAAACACTAAAGTAAAGACACTGTGTCTGTCAAAACAAACGAATGCTTTGATGCATCAGTGAAGAGTGTCAGTCAAAACAATATTTTTGGTCATACTTGTACTGCGCATGTTAAAAGTACATTATGTAACTTTCTGGAGGCACATCACCTGCACCACGGAAATGGAAAATTAAAACCATACTGCGGAACATTCTCCTCGAAGTTTTATGCCATACTATTGGTAGATTTTAGCCAACAGAACAAGGAGGCCCCTTCTCCAGGCCAAATAAGAGTCAGGTTTATGGAGATGTTAGCCCAGTTACAGTTTGTTTGCAATTAAAACAGCCAAAATTAAAAGAAACATGCATTTAATTTAGTATATTTTACCTTAAAATTTTTCATACTGTTGCTTTAAATGATATGATATATACTATATTTTTCGGACTATGAGTCATAACAGCCAATAAATGCATAATGAAGAAGAAAAAAATATATATAAGTCACAGCAGACAATAAGTCACACTTTTTGGGGGAAATTTATTTAATGAAATCACAGCCCAGGAACCAACATTTCATCTTGAAAGGCAAGTTACAGTAATAACAATAAAACAGAGAACAACAGGCTGCTTAATGTCACATATGAACAGGTTTTTCAGATAAACTATAACATAAAAAAGAGAACAGAACACAGTTTAACAAACTCTCCATCTCACTCCAAGTCAATAAATCCATTCAATTCTTCATCCTCGGTGTCACTTCTGAGCAACTTCATTGTGGCTGTCATTAATATATAATTATATGTCATTAATATATAATTATATGTCATTAATATATAAGTCACACCGGAGTATGAATCGCCGAACCACCCAAACCAGTGCGACTTATAGTCCTAAAAATACGGTACAGTACTTGCAATCTGTAATAGTCTGCAATAATGAAACAGCGCTTTTTATACTCATGTACGTATGTGTAGTGTTTCAGTTTGCGTTCAGTTTCCGTTTCAGCCTGTCCTTGTTGAAAGGTCTCTCATGTACAGTGTCTGTAAGCTCTGCTCTGCCCGTGCTCCTCAGGTGATGTTCGAGGCCGGGTACCTGACGCTCTTCGGGAAGGAGCTGGGTGAAGACAAGTGTCAGGCGAGGCAGGCCGCTCAGAAATCCCTGGTTCTCAACGCGCTCGAGAACTTCAAGGAGTTCGACAAGATCTTCCCCGCTCTGGTGGCCGGGCTGCCCATCCACGTGTTCAAGAGCGCCTACAGTGCCCGAGAGGTGGGTGAATGTGTATATTTAAAGACCTATCACCTCTTACAGTTTAAAAACTGTGCTACAATCACAACTGAACCTGTGTTGCCAGAGCACTTAAGCTGCAGCTAGAGACCACAAACAAGTTTTTCTTATTGTCAGTATTGATCGTTTGTATTTGAACCAAAAGTTACACCTTTAAGTATCAATATTTTAGAAGAAGAATGGTTCTAAATCAGTGTCCTCTTGCATCCCACAGAACCTGGCGAAGACGATGCGGCCGGAGAAGCTGTGCAAACGCGAGAACGTGTCTGACCTCATCTCTATGCGCATGCTCCTCAACGACTCCCTGTCCACTTTCAACGATATCAGCAAATCACGCACCCACGTCGCTCTGCTGTGGGCGTCCCAGGCCAACACGCTGCCCGCCACCTTCTGGAGCCTCTTCTACATGATCAGGTACCACACGCTTTCAAACTGCGCCCTAACATACGGCAAAGGTTTAATACAGTTCAGTCATTTAAACCAAGACACACGTAAGTTAAGGACAAAAAAAAAAGTTGAATATCATGTAAAAGGTTTTGTAATTGTGAACAAATTAAAAACATTGTAGTCGTCATCCATGCATGTTTGAGTGATTTGGTGATCTCTCCCAGGGCCCTATTCAAACCCTCCTTACAGATTCTGTGAAAGGCTCCGCCCACAATTCTCCATAAATATACTGTACAAAAACAGGATGCAAAACTGTACAAAGCAACTGGACGAATCTGATGCAATAGCCAAAGAAGAAATTAAATTTGCTGGTTGCTGGTTTTGGTCAGACGCTGGAGGACACTGCCTTAATTCTGTCTGAAGGGAGGAGCTAACTACACTGAAACTACTCTGGAACTAACACTGTTTCTGTTAGACCGTTCAAACTGCAATACTCATTTCGTATTTTATTGTGAAACCCAATATTTCTGCAAGGTTGTTCACATTTCCAATTAAATGCAACTTGTATGTGACCTCCAGTGTGAACTTTAATCGCCCCAAAAGTGTCCCGATATGTGCTTTGGAGGACAGGACGACGTCACACACAGCGAACATGCTCAGTGTTTACGGAAGTCGCCTAAACGCTGGGCTTTTTTCCAAAAACACGGTCGAGTTCTTTGTAAAATGGACAGGTTACATGTCCACGGCCGCTTCGTTTGTTTGAGTCTTTAGCCTCCTTGTATTTGGCTCGCACGCTCTTTATTTTTTGTTGACATTGGAGTCAAGAACGCCATTTAAAAAAACGCCTGGTTTCGATAAGACCCCTCCAATTTGGTCTGAATACAGCAATCCCCCCAAATATTAATAAACTCGCTAACCTTGCTTTCCCTCCATTGGCTAGACTCCGAGCCTGAAGTGTAGGTGGGATGAATGCGACCTGGACGTTCAGACTGAAGTCGTATGTCAAAAGATCGGATATGTATCAGTTTTAGGAGCACATTTACAAGTGGCCTGGGTCTCATTTGGAAAAATCAGATCTGTGTCATTCAGACTGTCATTAAAAGATCAGATACAGGTCACATAGGGGTGAAAAAATCGGATTTCAGTCACTTCAGTCTGCAGTTTGAACGTAGCCTAAGTTAACTAGGCCTATCAATCTTGCTCTGAGTGTGGGGTCATATTAGCATAATCATTCAAGGCCATAATGGAGCTTTCACACTTCTGGGCCTGATCTGGCTATCCCTATTGTTTTCTTTGTTTTGAGTTAGGCTTGAGGATGGAGGAGAAAGATGATGATGAAAGATGAGGCCACAGGCTCTTTAAGAGATAGATATTTACTACAAAAATGCATACAGTCTTGCAGGATGAATTTAGGTGACAGCATTTGTTCCTATATTTAAAGAGCTCATATTACACTATTGTCTGATTTATGTTATAATGTTGTTTCGTCATCCCTAACAAACCTGGAGTGGTGTTTTATTTCATTCACACATGTTCAACACACAAACCCTGCATGTTTAGATGTTTAAATCAACTTGGTAATCACAATGGGGACAGGTGAATGATCAGATCTATGGAGAAGCAAGCATGCACATGGTAAGAATATATGTTTTTAAGGGATTTCTGAGCAATAAAACACACATAATTAAACACATGCAAGGGAGAAGTGTTTTAATGCACCACTGTGGAACATTCCAGGCAAAGAAATAACAACAATCCACCTCATAAGTTATACAGTGCACCTTTAACTTGAAAAAAAACACAACTTCACTACATCACAAGGTGGAGCAGAGCATTTTGAGTTTTGGAGATGAAGACAGACTAATAACTCAGGATTATTCAAACATGTGTGAACGCGAACGAACTAAACACGAGTCAATTCTGTGTAATATAGGACTTTAAAATGTAAGTGAACTATAAAAAATGAAGTGAAAATAGAATTACAATTTATTATTTTCTTCACGAGCAGTTGAGAGTGATTCAACTACACCCACCCGTTTTAAACCTGTGTAGACTGAGTCAGCACTCTCACCAAGGTATTACATAAAAGCAAAACAAAATCACTCACTGCCCGCTCAAGGAAACATAAAAATATATTAGTCATGCCCACACGGAGCTTCTAAGACGTTTAATGGCTTGTAGAACAGGTTTGAGATCAATGTGAGGTAACAAGGAGCACTCCAGTTGTAAGGAGGCGTGTCCATCGTTTTTTACAGTTTTGCTTTGCGTGAGTTTAAAAGTAGTGCAAGAATTGTGATTTTCTTCTAGAATATTTCATAAACAAATATCTGGTTTGAAATTTGATAAACCTGACCTATCTGTGTCCCCCAGATAGAGGTAAACATGTTAAAATCTAATATAACTTCCACTGGTGACAATTGTTAAGATGATTTATTCTCAATTACAAAAAAAATTGTCATTATAATTTGGTTTTCAAGACAATTATTCAAGCAGAAAGCAGAATGAGCCTTACTGAGAATGCAAGTTTCAGTCTTTGTGATTTGATAATATTTCTTCAACTCAGATTGTGATTTTAATTTAATTACAGTTGTAATTGTGCAGACCTACTTTTGGATGTTGTGTGTGTGTCCAAAAGTCGTGTCCAGACAGTGCCTTGTCAGCACATCTGTTCAGTATCTGTGCTTATCGCTGGTTCTGGTTATCGTGTACTCTTATGTCACTCTTATCACTGCAGGACTGTACGTATGTGTGTGTGTGTGTGTGCATGAATGAAAGGTTAGCTGTGTACAAGACCTGACATGCGAGCTAATTGAAGAAGAGCAGAATAATAGTGATCATCATGTTTTTGACCCATGAACTAGACAGCGTCATTTGAAGTTAGTCAGACGTGTTCATTGCTGTAAAATGAATGCAAAATTGTTGAACTTACATGTAGGTCTGACGTTTACAATAATGAAATAAGGCAGGGGTCACCAAATGTTTTTCTCTGGGGGCCACATTATCGCTCCTGATTGTGATGGGGTCAGGGAGTCATATAACAGAATTGTATGACCCTGACGACGCAGATTATGATCTTTGAAACCCGCCACACTTTCTTTACATGTCAGACAAACTGCACGGTCCTTACACTGAACATAAAATAATCAGTCGTCCATTGTTCTTTGAAAACTCGACACTCTCTGTCAACTTTTGGTACTTTAACACTTGTCATTTTACTGTTCTTAACTGCACTACAAAACACGTGCGTTGACTGTCACTGTTTGATCTTCAGTTTGTCAGGTTACAAAAATTTGGTGGCAAATGTAAATACGTCATATAATTATTTAAAAATAAATACAAATACTTCATATAAATATAATGTTTTAATTGAAAAAAATCAACAAAATGCAAGATGCAGATGTGTCATTATTTGCGAAAAAGATTGCCTCATAGGGCCAGTTCAAGTGGAGGGGGGCAAAGAGGCTGGGGGGTCGGTCAAAGGAGCGTGGCGGGCCGGAGTCAGGCCATGGGCATTATTTTGATGACTCTTGACATAAGGTGTTATTGCAGTATTGCTTATATTGCAAATTTTTAAATGCATGAATAGCATAAAGTTGCATAAACCTAGAAAAAATGTGTTGAATCAACACAACTGAATAGTAAACACTTGTTGCACACACAATATTTGATTTGGTTCTATGTGATACAATAGTGTTAAGCCAACAGTCCATAATAGTGTTAAATTGACATGATGTTTTGCAGGAACCACTGTGTCACAATAAACTCACTCATGCAAGTCACTGGCAACATTTGATGGAGAAGAATCGACCCAAATAAGCCATGTGCAACAAGTGTCCACTATTCCATTATGTAAACCCAACAAGCGCTTTGTGTTCTTTTGTATTTAGTGTCGATTCAACACAATCCAAACAAAAGAACGTGTTTGTGACAAAGACAAAAGAGAAAATTGTGTCACTTCAACTCAAAGATATTGCTCAGTGTGGGTCCTTACTGTGAGGGGGCTTGCATCTCCACAAACCTGACTCTTGGCTTGGAGGAGGGTGTGTTCCTGCTTGTTTCCAAGGAAATGTTCCTTTGGTTATTGGTAGTTTTCAGATTCTATAATGTGATGATGTTATGCTTCCAGACGGGGGCAAAGCGCCAGTTTTTCCTCTTAACGATCTTGTACTTTGCCATGAAATATCAGAAAAGTAAATGCCCAAACATCAAACCCAATCATTTCTATTACTGACTAGACCCAAGACTATGCTATATTACAAAAAAATCTGCAGATGAACAATTTTTATCTGCCCATCATCTGTATTAAATAGCATTGGCCTATATATTGCTGTGATGTCATCTGAAACCCAGCAATAATATTACAGTGTGGCATAAAACGTGTCCATCTCCATAAAAATGTTCCAAAGAATTATTTTAACTTTCTATTTCCATGGAATCTTGCAAGTCCTGTGCCACCTCCACGATGTTACACAGTATGACTAATTAATTGTTATTATGTTTTATTATCATGAGTACTGTTTTTTAATGAAAGTGTTTCCTTGTATCCGCAGGAGCCCTGAGGCCTTGAAAGCCGCGAAGGAGGAGGTGAAGAGAGTTTTGGATGCAGCCGGTTTGACCCCTGACCCCAATAACCCCACCCTCACTCTGGACCGCGACCAGCTCGACAATATGCCAGTCCTGGGTACGCAATTCTGAGCTCTACACCATGATTCAGATATACATGTGTTTATGAGATGTGATTATGAGATAGTACTGCGATTTCTCTTCTCTTATTGTTATTATTATATCTTATGTTATTCCTGGGTTTCATCTTTCTGTTTATAGGCTCCATTTTGAAGACTTTTACCCTTCAACAGACAGAATTTTTTTTTTTAATGTGTTGATTTCTATGAAAATAGTCTCACATTTTCATCACAATTCTACAATAAGCTATGACTGTGTTCACACTCATCTTAGGCCCCGTCCACACTAGTACGTATTGGAGTCGTTTTCATTGCAGATGCAGTGTTCATCCACACTAACCTGATGGAAAACGGCTCCAGAGACGAAACGATCTGGTGCTGCCAGCTCCCATGAATTCAATTGAGTACGACTTTGAAAACGCTGATACGCTGATGTAGGTCTATGCACCGCGAAGTAATTCACGGCTAAAACACTAAGAGGCTAGAATATATGTCCATTCATATATACGGTCTATGCGTATGATCTGCAGACGTATAATCTCTGAAAAGTTTAACATGAACCATCTCCAACACGACAGAAGCACAGAACAGACTCACCATCAGCAAAACATCCCTCTGCCACAGAAAGAACACTGGTATTCCCCTGAGTCATGTCCTTTAGTCCGACAGAACCGCATCAGCGCACAATAGCGAGTTATTTTTTGAGTGCTTAGTTTATGCAAATTAGCCATGCAGTTTTAAGTTCTGTTTCTGTAAAACGTAAACAAATATGCTCAAAGCTGTGTGGATAGGGAAGGATTATGGACACAGAAACGACGTGTCTGGACACAGATCGTTTCCAATACGGTGATACAATGATACAGTGATTCATTTCAGTGTAAACATAGCCTTAGTTT
Source organism: Boleophthalmus pectinirostris (assembly GCF_026225935.1). Lineage (NCBI taxonomy): Eukaryota > Metazoa > Chordata > Actinopteri > Gobiiformes > Gobiidae > Boleophthalmus > Boleophthalmus pectinirostris. The sequence goes on along the minus strand of NW_026571095.1, from coordinate 30,322,620 downwards.
GGCCCCGGTTTTTTGTTTTGTGATATGGGCCTGGTTTGAGTCCCCTCTAGTTCTGTTTTAGTTCCAGGCTTAGTCCCAGTTTAGTCCTCGTCTTGATATGGATTTCTTGGCCTAACTATGTATGTAGTCTTGAACTTTATCTGCACTTTCCAAGTATAGCTTTAAGGAACTCTCTGTCACATTTTAAATTTTCATTTTGGTTGTGTCTATTACACAAACATGCATTCTTAAGAAGAGTGGGCCTGCATCTCCACAAACCTGATATAACCTGTTATTTGATCTGGGCCTCATCCTCCTTGTACACACGGAAATGTTGTTCCACAGTATGATATCTATCTCCATGGAAAACAATCCGAAGTAGTTTCACTTTCTATTTCCATGGAATCATGCAGGTGACGTGCCACCTCCAGAAAGTTACAAATGTATTGCAATGTTGATTTCCGCCATAGTATTCTTCACTGAGATTTCACTTTGTTTTGGTACAGATTTGATCTTTTAGTTTTATTTTTTTAGTTTTCCACTCTCAAATGCAGCAAAGTTACATTCATTACATAACAATAATGTGCATATCTATCCTATTGTTTCCACAGACAGCATTATGAAAGAAGCCATGCGTCTGTCCAGCGCTTCCCTCAACATCCGTGTCGCTAAGGAGGACTTCCAGCTCCACCTTGACAACCAGGAGTCTTACCGTATAAGGAAGGACGATGTCATCGCCCTGTACCCGCCCATGCTGCACTACGACCCCGAGATCTACGAGGACCCTTATGTAAGAGACATTATCAGAGTTATGTCAAGACAACAAGTGTGTTATATAGGCACACATAAGAAGAGGTGGTAGTGTTAGAGTATTATTACTGTAGTATGTGTGTAGAAGTGTAAATGAACTGATTTGTATTTTAGAAACAATGTGACAAGACAGGTAAAACACTTTCTTTTTCAACCGCACCACCTCTGACAAAAACATTAGTTAGGCTGCACTCTCAGTGTTTAAAGAACGTTACTACAATCACAACTGAATCTGCGTTGCCAAAGCATTAACCTGCAGATAGAGAACATATCCAAGTTTTTCTCATTCTCACTGGGCTCTATTCATGCGATGACAACTTCCGTAGGGCTCTGTTCGTGGTAGTAAGTCTGACAAAATCTAGGAAAAATTTGAAAATGTCCCCGTTTTCTTCATATCCATGTCATTGTAGTGTTGGGTTATGTCCGGCTAATCAACAATTACAACCATACTTCAGTTTTCATCATTTCCTCACTGACACACAACTCACATGCGATTAGAAGAGACGTGGCGCCAAATTCAAGATGATTCCAAAAAGCACATAAGTATGCAGTCTTCATTTTACCGCTGATCACATTTACTTCAGTGGGTTTTATCAGTCGGTGCCCAGTGTCGGGAACTACACCAGAAGTTGTCATTGCATGTTTCCAAATGTCTTCCTGGTTTGTGACGTAAGCGGGAATAGAGTCAATATATGGACAGGTCATGGCTCATGTGAAAACTCAGAACGTCCAGAATTCCTGCACTGATTCATGACTGGCTGCAGGTCCTGGGGTTTAGGTAGTGACCATTCAGATCAGAGAGAAGCATTTTAACAACTTGGTCCTCATGTCCAATCAGCATTAGAATTGTCAATAAAAACTACATTTGATTTGGAAATTTTTACCTCTTATCTGGGGACACAGAAAGGTCATGTTTATGAAATTTTAAATAAAAATCTTACAAAAAGTTACTCTGAAGGGTCCATATTACGCTGTTTTCTGATCTGTGTTATAATGTTGTTGTTTTTTTCATCACAAACAGACCTGGAGTTGTGTTTTGTTTCATATTTAACACACAAATCCTGCATATTTAGGCTGAGTTCTTCTCTTAAACAGAAAACACTGTTCCACTTTGTGATGTCATGTGGTAATACAGTAAGTGCTCCACTGTTGTTTAAACTCCATACATCTTCACTAGAATCATTTGGATAATTTCAGCTCTGGAATTGCCGATCTCTGCTGAACTAAAGGCAAAAGGAGCTGTTACCTTGAAAAGTACCGCTTCATGACATCACAAGGTGGAACAGAGCATTTTGAGCTTTGGAGATGTCAACAGATTAATTATAAAGACTCAAACTCTGTATTATGTGTGAATGAAACAAAACACAACTCCTGGTCTGTTTTTGAGGAAGTAACAGTCTTCTAACATGACTTAAAGCTCACAAGAGTCAACTTTAACAACATTAGTCATATAAGAACAGTGAATTGCAATTGTATTTTTTTTTCTTGCAGGAGTACAAGTATGACCGCTTCCTGGACGAGAACGGTCAGGAGAAGACGGTGTTCTTCCGTAACGGCCGCCGCCTCAGATACTTCTACATGCCGTTCGGGTCGGGCGTCACCAAATGCCCCGGGCGCTTCTTCGCCGTCTACGAGATCAAACAGTTCCTCACCCTTGTACTGTCCTACTTCGACATGGAGCTACTAGATCCCGCCAGCAAAGCTCCGCCCCTCGACCAATCCCGCGCCGGCCTGGGCATCCTCCAGCCCACCTACGATGTGGACTTCAGATACAAGCTACGGTCCGCGAGCTAAACAGGACATGACTATGGACACTAAAGAGGACGCTAAGAGTGGACACTGCACTGTAAAAATGGATCTCTGTGTTAGTTGTTATTTTGTTTTACATGTTTATTTTGTAGTTTTGACAATAGTTTTTAATGAATTAACTTATTTAAGCACATTTTCCAAAGTCTGTGAATCATGGTCCTATGTAGGTGTTTCATTTCCAACAGTTTGTGACTGTAGGAGAGTTTTTAACGGCACAGATCTGTTGTAATTTCAACTGAATTCTTTTTCACGCCAGATAGTGTTAAAAAAAAACTTAGATTAACAGATTAAAGTCTACGTTGAGTAACAGAGCTTCAGACAGAGCAGCACATCCAGTCAGCATCACACCCCCAGTAAATGTTAGCCTGATTCATCAGCCGGTTTCACTTTGTGGAAACCATCTGACCTCGCAGCATTAGGATTTGTTCGCTCAACCGTAGGCCGGTACTTTTTTTATTTAACCAATCGCCACTATTTGATCGTGACTTATGTAATGCACCGCTTACGGGAATAACTGGTATATTAAGCTTTTCCCAAATCCCGTAGGAAGAAGGGCAATAACATCTTTCCCCTTGATAAAATTCACCAAACATTCTCTTTGTTCCGGCTTTAAATCTTCGATCTCAGGAATGGTTGCCAACACAGAATGGATGGCTCTTCTCTGATTGGCCGGTGCCTGAACTCGCACTTCTGGGGTTCTTGCAAACTGTCTAGTGTATTTCGATTCCTGACCTAATCGATGGAGAGAAAAGAAATTGAGTAGAGGCACTAGGTGTCAGTAGGTGTAAGGATGACATCAGCTGTAAAGTATCAATACTTTGATAACCAATGCCAGCCAATGCAAACTAGTGCAGAGACAAAGTCAACATAGAGTTAAAATTATAAATTGTATACTAATTATTTAATAATGCAATACTATTATCAGTGGGGATGCACTGATACAATACTGTTATCGGATATCGGTAAAAATTTGGGTGAATTGGATATCAGTTCCAAGAAAATATTTTAGTCGATATCCCATTTTGCTCTACAGACTGGTGCAGTAAGGCAATTTAGTGGAAAGTATTAAGGAAATAAATAATATTTTCAGTCTCTGCTTTAGTCTCGGTTTGGTATTGGGAATCTGCAGATACTTAAAACCAAAGTATCAATGTTGTTAATGTAATAATGTAGACCAGACAACTGAATAGAGCCCCAAGACGACATTCAACTTCACTGACTAACTGTGTGAATTTTCATTTAAAATGTTGCTTAAGGCCCCAGTGTTTTTGATCTATTTAAATTTTCAAGCAAAATCTTCTGTCTGTGAACAAAGAAAGGTGCAGTGAATACAAATAGTAGCTTATTTACATTGTCAAAAGTTTTTAGTTTTTTTTTGCAGTGTAGAGTGACTGAATATGTAAATAGTGTTTATATGTACATAAGAATTGTATGTTTTGCATGTGCATTAATTTTCTATGAAGGCAATAATAAGCTTTTTGTATCAGACTAGAGACTTTTATTTTGTTTTGTTTAGCTGTGAAAACATTCAACATTTCAAGCAATAAACAACAAGTGATACTACAAAGAATGCACTTTGTTGTTGTGTTGTATATTTACTATTTTGGTCACGTGACGGAGGGTTGTGGGTTTGATTCCCCGATCAACAATCACATCATTTGGCCTAGTTTCCCCTAGTTTGATGATTTTGGAGGATGTTTTTACCTTCCTGATTGGACAGGGGCAGCAGATATAGTAGTATATGAGGATGTAACTCTATAACCTGCAACAAGTTTGTCTAATTTACATAACAGTAAAGTACAGCATCTTCTTAAAGTCAAATTTAAACTACAGTGGGAAAATTTAATGGAATTTTGCATTATTTGTGAGTTTTGTGAACCTTTTTCTCTACACTGTGCATAATTATTAGGCAAGTTGTATTTATGATTCATTTTATAATTGAAAATCTAAAGTCAATCCAAAATGTTAATAAACCTCAAACCTGAATATTTAAAATCAATCAAATGAAATCAGTCTTTAATGTCATACTGCTGTACATACGACTGTAGTGCAGGCAAGATGAAATAGCGCTTCTCTAGGTATCAATAAAAAGAACATAATTTAAAACACACTCATGGCCTTCTTTAAGTTCTTGGACCGAGGAGAGGGAAACTGATTACTCTCTCAGCTCCCTTTACTAGCCTCTGCAGAGCTTTTTTGTATAACATACTGCAGCTGGAGCACCATTTCAGTTGGCACTTTCAATGCTGAAATTCAGTTGGTAAACCTAAAATGCCATGAATGAGTGCTTGTGTTAGAGCTAGTGCAGCCTCTATTCCTGCAAGATACTGTGCAGTACTCTCAAGCTCCCAGGCCTCTGATAGAGAACCTGAGCTGGATGAGGATGAGAGAGAGATTGCCTTCGGAGGGTAAAGAAGAGATTTTATACATATGGCAAATGCTGTGATCCACTTTTGGGTCTTGACTTACCAGTTCAGAATGACTGATTTGTTTGAATCTTTTCGAAGGGCCTGAATCCCTGTAATTCCTGGATAGCATGCGCAGTAGGAGATAGAAGGGCCTTGAACTTGGCTCGGAGCTGCTAGTTTTTCCTGTTAGCTAATCTGACCTTCACCTGTTTATCTGGAGCACTATCACACGAGCTGTTGGCTATAGTGCTTCCACCGCACGCTCATTACAAGGATAATCTTTATGACCACTTCCACCCAGCTTTAATCTACATGAAACCAACTGTTGTGTTAAAAATTTAAAGATTTTATTGGGAAAAAGGCACGTTTTATAGTATTACTCCATTACACATTACCACAAAACACGAGGGCAAGAATATTACGATGCACTTGATGTTTTCTAGCTCAGAGTTAGAGTGTATATTTTCATGTTCATTTTCATTAAAAATAGAATTTTAAAATAATAATAAAAAAGAAGAGTTCAATTAGTTTAATTGATTAAGCAAGGCAATATTATCTTCATCAAGACAAGCCGATTGCACACCTCCTACAAAAAAGTAATAATGAACTTTTCAGGTGTGCATCATAAACAGATGGGGTGATTGGGGCGATTGCAGTTTGGCTCGACACTCGACCTCGACCTCTGGAGCCAAATCACCAAACAGTGAGATACAGATACAGAGCCAACAATGAGCCACTGTGCACCAGAACAATGAGCCGCTCCTCCTCCTGATTCTCTAACAGAACTATGCGCTTATGCAACTTTGGTCAATCCAATTTGAAGTCACAAATGATTCCACAGCCTTCTCTTGTTTGCGCCTAAACCTGATGTCATTTAAACTGAATGCACTTCTTTGTCAAATATTAGGAGGGAAGAAAAAGTGTGAACACGTGTTAGTTTTCAAGGAAATGTGTGTAGCCCAAGCATCGTGTTGCCAATACCTTCACCTGCAGGTACAGTCATATCCAATTTTGTCTCAGTATACAGTAAAGGTCAGGCCTCATGTGAAAGCTCAGGCTGCACTAGCACTGACTCATTACTGGCTGCAGGTGCTGGGGTTCAGGAAGTGACCATTCATCAGAGAGAGGCATTTTAGGTTTAAACCATCTGGATTTTAGCATTGAAACTGGCAACACAAATGAAACTCATTCTGCTTTCTGACTGGATAAACCTCTTGAGAAAAAAAAAAAAAGACCAACTTATAACATAAAAAATGGGCCATCATTTACAGTGTTGCTGTCACTAAGAATAAATCAACATTAGAAGTGTTATCAGTGAAAGCTATTTCTGATATGAGCAGGTCTATCTCGTATCTGAGGACACAGATATAAGGTCAATGGGATTTATAATCGAAATCCTACATACTGCCCCTTTAACCCAGAGTGAGCACCGGCGCAGTGTCACTCAGTTCACACGTGGACAGTTCAGGGTCCACTCCACAGTCAGAAAACAGAGCGCTGCAGGCTGATGTTATGACATAAGGGTGAAGCTGCTTATTACGCGTGGAATCCCAGCTATGTGTATGTGCGAGAGTCACTGCTATAGGTGCACTTGTCTTGTTTTCATAGGGCTGTGTAGAACGGTAGAGGAACAGAGCGGTGATCCATGATCCATGAGGACCAAGGAGGTACTACCTCCTAAGGGTCTTGGGACTTGGGAGAAGGTCGCAGAGGGTGAGGACATCATCAGGATGGCAAAAAACAGATCTACACAGAAAATAATTATTAGTGTTATAGAGGTGCAGAGAAGAGAAATAAATGCAGACAGTCAACGACGATAAAGGAAATAGCCTCATCTCACAGCGGCACAAACTCAGAATTTACTAAATATGTCTTTGTGAATCTCTGAGATCGAGTATAATTAAGGTATGGTTTAGATTGTATTTCTAAAGTAAACATTTGTAACATTTGGGTGACATCAGTGTCCCACACGGTCTATGCCCATCTCTGCCCTGGACCGGGGCCTGGAAAGATAATCACCACTCCAAACAGCTCCCACTCCAAGCAGACCCGCTCCAAAACACCCAGCTCCAAACAGACCCGCTCCAAAACACCCAGCTCCAAACAGACCCGCTCCAAGGGCTCAAGTGAACGCTGCAGAGGAAAAGAGATTTCAGTCACTTTTCTAGTCAAAGTCCGCTTCCTTCTCGTCTCCATGGAAATCGAATTGCTTTGCCTGGAATGTTCCACAGACATTAAAATTATATACTCTGCATTTATTCCCCTGTTCTATTCAAAAATGTCTTGCAAACATGCATTGTTAGAATAAATAGAATCACCTCTCAACAGATCTGATATGTAATTTGGTCTGGTGGCGCCACTTGCTTGTCTCCATGAAGATAAAGCAGTAAAATATGCATAGAGACAGGCAGGTGGCAGACCCTCCACCATGAAAGTCATATAGTAGTATTATACAGTCTATATTGTGAATACTAAGGGAGGACATTGAGGAGTCTAACCCACAACCTCCTTACTGAGAGGAGACAGGATAACCCTCTGACACAGTACGAGCTCATTAGTTTGCTATAGTTCGTGCACATAGGTTGTAGGTTTATGTCACGTTTTTCTTTTTTTTTCCCTGAGCAGGTTTGGACCGGTTGTGGCAGTAAATACAGATAACCTGACTCACCCTCGCTTCACAGACCGACGGAGTAGAATAAAAAACTCTAACTGTGCATATACCATGGGGCAACAGTAGCTCAGTTAGTAGAGCATTTGTACAGTGATCTGAAGGTTGGTGGTTTGCATTCCGCTCTTGACGTGAACATCATTGGTTGAGTGGTCAGATCCACTGACTGACTGATACTAGTGAGGTTAATTCTGTTTTTATGGCTTTTATACTTTAAGACCGAACATGAGTTAAATGAGTATCTGCAGATGGCACAGTGAAGAACAGATTAAATGAACACTTCAGCAAATCAGATATGAATATGAAAAAAACATGTTTAATATCTATACAAATAAGGACAAGACAGTGTCTTAGGAACAAAAGGAAGCCTCCTTTTTCAATGGAAATGAACAACAGCTGCACTAGACCGGCACCAATGAGACAACTCCTAAAACAGGACTGGTTTTACATGTGGAGGTCATTTCAGGTTTCTCCCTCCTTCTCCTTGTGCTGCTGCAAGGAGATTTAATGTGTCTCCCAGCAACACTCTCCAGAAGATGGAGTAGATTTCAGGAGACAGGCAGTTCCTCAAGAGAGCTGGACAGGGCCGTTGAAGGTCTTTAACCCATCAGCAGTACCCATATTTGCTCCTTTGTGCAGGAGGACAGGTTGAGCTCTACACGTGCTCTACAGAATGACCTCCAGCAGGACACTGGTGTGAACAGACTTCATGAGGGAGGCTTGAGAGCACAAATGCAGTGGGCCCTGTTATCACTGCCCAGCATCATGGAGCTCCACTGGCATTTGTTAGACGACACTCAAATTGGCAAGTCCACTACTGTGCTTTTCACAGTAGTACAGAGAGCAGGTTCATCCTGAGCACCAGTGATAGACGTGAAAGAGTCTGGAGAAGGTAGGGAGGACACACTGCTGCCTGCAATATGGTTCAGCATGAGCGGTTTGGTGGTGGGTTTGTGATGGTCTGGGGAGGTAGATCCATGGAGGGAAGCACAGATGTCTACCAGCTAGAAAACAGCACTCTGACTGCAATTAGGTATCAAGATGAACTCCTGGAACCCATTGTCAGACCCTACGCTGCTGCAGTAGGTCCTGGGTTCCTCCTGATGCATGACAATGCCTGTCTTCATGTGGCAAGAGTCTGTAGGCAGAACCTGGAGGATAAAGAGATCGATACAATTGAATGACCCTCAGGATCACCTGATTTAAACCCAACAGAGCACCTTTGGAACATTATGTTTCGGTCCATCAGACATCACCAGGTTCCTCCTCAGACTCTACAAGAGCTCAGTGATGCCCTTACACAGATCTGAGAGGACATCCCAAAAGACACCATCCGTCATGTGATTAAGATCCTGCCACAACGTTGTCAAACATGCAGACAAGCACAAGGGGGCCACACAAGATTGAGAAGCATTTTGAGATGCAGAAATTACATTTTAGGAAAATGGACTAGCCTGCCACATCCTTATTTGTTTTTCAGGGTGTCTATGATATTAAGCAAATGAAAAATGTATTTCTATTAAAAGAGGTGGCATCCTTTTGTTCCTAAGACATTGCCATTTCCATATTTGTATAGACATACATCCAACATATTTTTTTATCTTGAGATCTGATGTGCTTTCAGAAGTGTTCCTTTAAATTTTTTGAGCAGTATATTTTACTCCTGAGGCCTGAGGAGATGTTGAGTTAGACCTGTGCAGATTTGACTCGCTCCAGTTGCGCTCAAACATGGATGTAGAAGAATGGACATGTGGCATTTTGTGTTTTGTGCTTGTTCATCTTAACTTTTCTCTTATATACACAGAAACATTTCTCATATAAACAGAAACTTTATTCTCTTTGTTGGTACCAGCTGACACCCACTGCATTATTCATAATATGTGTTTTTTGAAGGCTAATGCTAATAACTATAGGAAAAAATCCTGGCTATATCCTGGCTATATTATATAACTATAAGTCTGTGGTTCAGACAAGTTGACAGCACATCAGACATAACCACCTGTGACAGAGATAAATAGCACATAACCTTTCTGCTGTTTCGCTCCTAAATAAAGGCGTAACCTGGAAAATTCCAGTCCTAAACTATTTCTTGTTATGAAGTTATAATATGGACCAAATAGCAGTGAAGTCAGGGGGAAATCTGATGAGTTTGTGGCATTTTATTCTTACATAACTTACACAGCACCTCCTCGTCCTGGGGCTGGACCACACAACATTTTATCAGAAAAGAAATCAAAGCGTTTATTTATTTTTTTAAATACTTCTGTGTAATAAAGCAGAAATACTGTATACATTTCAACTAGAATATAAATTATAATTTTAATGTTCACAGTTACATAAAACACATACACATACATTTTTGGAGATGGTGGTACCAGATTAGTTCACATATATTTGAGCAGTACAGTTATATTGTACAAGCAGCTCTTGAGGTGTACTGTTTAATTATAAGTATTTTGTTGTCCAGTAAACAGTAAGTGCATGGTTAGCTTGCTTGTTGTTGTTAGCCTTATTGTGACGTCCAGACGTCCCTCTGGCCGTTTAAAATGAACTAGTTCGTAGTTCTCTTTTGCATGTTTCTAAGACAGTAAAAGTCAGGTAGAGCATCCTTAAGTCATTACAGTACTTGTGTATATGTATTTCCAAGTGCAGCCCTCAGACCAGTTATTGTTGGCCCTCAGAGGTCTTATAACACTGAGGCAGAGTGAATGCCCCAGGCCAGGTCCTCTGACCCAGCCACCCTCAGGAATTTTAAACTGGTCACCCTGTGTACCACCTCAGTGCCATAGAGAGAGGTTGGTAGTCAGTGGTTCACACAAAGTAGTCATGTATGAACAGAGTGTAGAGCAGGGGTCGCAGCACGCACCCTTGGGGGACCCCAACGAGGTGGAATGGGCCCTTTTAAGAATCATAGTCATTTATTTTGGATCAATACCATCGAAGCAGGTGCATTTAACTTAATTCGGACGGGCCCCTGGTCTCCAGAACTACAGGAATTATTTTTTACTCAGATCAATCGTTGCACTCTGTGTGTCATCCAGGGCGGACTAAACTGCCCTGATAACAGACAGGTGTCTCTCTTACAAACATCTGGCTGCAGGGGCAGAGTTTGAAGTGTGGATACCTGTTAGACCAATCACACTGTTCCTTATGTGTCTAGACTCCACCCCTCCCTCATCTGCTGCCTCTGTCTGATCAGGAATTAAAATTATAACCCTACACGTACACTGCAAACGGTGCAGCTCTGAGCGAGAAGTGAGATTACAGCTGGACCTGCTCCAGTCTGCACAAGGCACAAACTCGACTTTAATTTAAAAACTAGACAAAAATAGGCAAGAGAATAGTATAATCTTAAAAATAATGATATTACTCATGTTGTAGTGAGATTCGTAGTCCATAGTCATAATGCCCTTATATTTATTCATTTATGTCCCTAAGGTTCATTGCCGTTAAACAAATTCGGCCCATACAGCGTTTTCCACAGAGTCCTCACAGATGGTCCAGACGCCAAAATTGTGATCCTGCAGTCTGGCTCCACAGTCTAACCAAATCATAGAAATACTAATGTGGTAACAACAACAGACAAGAGTGTGCCTCTCTCCCTCCTGTCAGCCTCACCAGGAACAGCACAGAGATGAATGAGGTCACTTTTTCATAGGTGCCTAACTTGGGCTTGTGGCATCACCTGCTGGTCTCCAAGGAAATACATTTAATTGCATACTGTAAAAAGCAATAACACTAGAACATACATGTCACAGAATTGTAGTTTGAGGATCACTGGTTATTAATACACAATGTATAATAAAGTCAAATAAAGTTTTTACAATCTCTTTGACACATTTGATATTTAACATTTCTCTATTGAAAATTTATATTTTCACACAAAATCCTAAACAACATTTTATCTTGGCAAAATGCCGTTTTAAATTCAAAGCTGATAAATCATCCCCCAAAAGCAACATTTATCACTAGAACTATAGCTCTTAAACTTTAGTCATGGGTTTTCCTGTGCTCTTTCGTTTATTTGATGTACATAAATGCACACATCACCAATTTCAGACTAGGTTTTGCAATATTTAATCAGATATGCCGATGAAAATGAAAAGAATTGCAAATTCATTAACACTTCTTTATGTTTTTTATGTAAAATTGGACATGACATATAACTGGATATAGTAGTAGGACAGTGTGCTCTGCAGAGAGACACTTCTGCCTGTTTGACTCACTCACTCTTAACATCACTTCATATAAATCAATCAAATTATAGTGAAGCGTTGAATAACCCTTATGGTGTGTGGTACAAACAACTTCCAGAGCTGTGTCAAGTTTCTGAGAAAAAGCCTGAAAACCGTATGACATAATGAGAACTGTAGTCCTGTTCAGATACCTATTTGAATAAAATTATCAAACTAAACAAGGGGAAACAACAATAATGTAATATAAATTAGCTCATCAAATAATCGTTGTTATTATTATCACGTTTTTCTCTTTCATTTGTGGCTATTAGAAGTTAAAGTTTGTATGTCAGTCAAAAGTCAAGGCTGAGAAGTTGTAGTGACAAACGACAGCCACCAGAGGCCCTTAAATACCTATTGATCCTTTAGTCGGTGATTTACGTCCTCATTTTTAAATTGACAGTTTTCCTCCTCTAAATGTTTTATTTTGTACGTATTAATTTAACAGCGTACTGATTTTAAATAGAAAAACAACTGGTTAAAAAAGTATAATAATTCAAAATAATCGGAATTCTTCTTTGTCTCTTGTTTCACTACGGACACAATAACAAATCTGAATTCCTTCATATTTCACTGGCTCTGATTGGTCGACGCAGTGGCTTTTCTTTGATCTGATTGGCTCAGACCTGAACTATACCGCCCCTCGGGCCTTATTGACCAATCAGATCGCTCACCGGTGTCTCCGGCGCACGGCAAGCAGCAGGTTATCTTTAGCTTTTCTGTTCCATGGCGCCTCATTATTATTTGATATTTTCGCACAGTTTGGTCCAGAAATGCCTTTAATCGATTCTTAAGGTTGAGTTATAAAGTGAATATGAGCTCCGTGCCACTGAAGAGGAGATACAAGAATCTGCCAGTGTGGATTGTAGAGGACCACCACGATGTAAGATGCAGAAAATAATTTCTCTTAACATTAACAGTTTTGGTTTTAAAATTATGTTTTAAATTGACAAAACTTGCATTCACAAGCGCATTTATTAAAGAAAGTCTGTGTAAAATGTCGTTTTTAAATTCATAAACACGACCTATCTGTGTCCCTAGATGCAAGAAAGACATGTTCAAATCAAATGTCAGATCCTCTGCCACAGGGTGGCGCTAGTGGTACAAACTGTCGTTGTGTTTTTAGGCAAGAAACTTCACCCACATTGTCTAGTAAAAAAGTAGTGTGAAGTTGATGGTGCAGATTGGAAGCCTCACTTCCTTCACTTTACCCCAGGGCAGCTGTGGCTAAAATACAGTAGTAGTTTGCTATCACTGAGTGTGGAGTGAATGAATAATGAACTGTAAAGCGTCTTGAAAGGTGTTATATCATTAATTTATTTATTCATTCATTAAATAAATTCATATGAGGCATGGCCTATCCATATACTGAGAATGAGACAAAATTATATGTGTCCTTTATCTGCAGGTTAAGGCTCATTAACAGGTTCAGCTGTGATTGGAGTAACTTTTTTTTTTTTTTTTTCTCAGTCTACATACAGTTTGTTTAAAAAACTATAACTAAACTATAGGAGAATTTCAAATATGAAACACTTAAAAATGGCAAAACTGGGGAAAAAAAAAAAAAAAAGCCATTGATCATTTTCAATCTGCTTTGTGCTTCATGTTTTCATTTCATCTAAATAGTTAATAAAATAGTAATTCAAGTTGAAGCTCTGGATGCCCAGTTATAGGCACAGAGAGATACTAAAATTTGGCATCCATGATTATCATCATAACTGCGAGTAACGGTTATATCACTTTTATTATTAAAGTTGCTGATAGTTTAAACATGTTATGGATATTAATAATTATATGAGTTTATATTTTATAGATGTGAATAAGTTCCATGTTCAACCAACTGTTATAGTGTTTTACTTTATCAGTGAAAACATCAATGATCTAGAAAAGAACATGGATGAGTATTTTGTCATCCTGGTGACACAATGGTGATTATCTTTGTGATTATGACGATTATATAAAATGCCCCATGAACAGTTATTGTCAAGTTTTGTTTTTTTTTATTATCATTGTAGTATTGTATCTCTGTGCTGTGTACTTTAGGTGGTGCAACACATTTACCGCTCCATCGCCTCCCGACACCTGCCTCTGAGCGGGATACCCATGGTTCACCTGGACTCCCATCCAGACCTGCTCATCCCAGTCAACATGGCTGCCGACACAGTGTTTGACAAGGACAAACTCCTCAGGTCAGTTTCTCTGGCTGAAAATGTGGAACTGTTTTGTCACAGACAGAGTTACATAGGTGAGTAGCCACGTATTCCAGTGGTTCTCAAACTTTTCACATCACACTACTACACACACCTCAGTATTTCTGGTAGTAACAATATATCAGTAACAATATTATCTTAATTTATCAATATATGAGTCTTGATCTAAGAAGACTGGATAAATGTGTTTAGTTCTAGCAGTTCTTCTCTGATGCAGTGAAAGTCCCGCCATGTAACTTTCAACAATAACTACAATAAAAATAAAAATAAATTGTTTTTTTATTGTAGGCAATATTTTAAACTGATTCCCCATGGAGAATATTCCAAAGTGGTTTGATATCTCTGTTTCCGTAGAATCACGCTGGGGACATCTCCAGAAAGTTCCACACTGTTTTAAATGACATGGTTTAAATGACACACATGTTTATACCCACACTGGCCTCTTGTTGCAGTGAGTTGAGCATTGAGAACTGGATCATGCCCATGGTGTACGCGGGGCACGTGTCCTCTGTGGCCTGGTTACACCCGTACTGGGCCCAGCAGATCTCAGAGGGACACCACCAGCTGCATGTGGGACGAGACAGGTCCACCACCACCATCAGGTACAGGAACATTATAACTGTGAATTAACATTTTGTTAATTATAGATTTTTTAAAATTTTTGTAATTACATATAGGTTTGATTTACACATTATTAAAGTATTCAAATTTTAAATTGAAAATATTATTATTATATTACTTAAAGGGACAATGCATGTTTATACCTTTTTGTGTGCCAGCATTTGCAGCATTTACTGACTAGATCAGTAAGATCTAGTCACTGGGCAAGATGGAAAATGACAATAGAATAGTTCTGTGCTGTTTGTTTGAGGATAAATACTGATAACCACTAACCACAGTCATGTATATAACTGGGTTTTTCTGTTTGTTCTTCGGTTAAATCCAGGGTGACGAGTGCAGAGAACTACTTCCTGAGTGACGGCCTGTATGTGGCTGAGGAGCAGCTGGAGAACAGTAAACCTCTGAGGCTCAGCGTAGTCAGAGTGCAGCCAGTGGAGTCCGGGCACCTGCCACTGACAGGTAAAGACACATGCCTGATTTTTGCAATTATCATTGAACAGAATTCACAAACAGGAACTTGCTTTGCTTTGCTCTGGTGCATCATTAAACAAAGACTAAAAATAGGACACATAAACTATGATATACATTAACATAAGGTAATTAAAAATAGACTTTGACTGAATACTGTAGGGCAGAAGAATGCAAAACACTGAGTGCAAGAAGATGAATTATGGTTTAGTATGTTCTTTAAAGTGGAGATGAGCCCAACAGCAGAGGGGAAGAAACTGTTCTTGTGGCGAGGGCTTCTGCCCGACGACAGGTCCTGGAGAGATGGGCACCTTCAGTCTGTGTCTGCTCCTGTGGTCTCGGCAAACCACACCAGCCTCCCACAGGTACTGACATTGTTCTATCTTGTTGTATGTTTCAGTAAAGCCTGGAGTGCCCACAGTGAAGAGAGCACGATCAGAGAGTAGCAGTGAACCTGGGTCCAGCTCCTGCAGTGACACACCAAAGCCACCAGAGGACACTCCAAACCCCCCTGCACAGAGCACACAGGGCAGAGGAGAGGGGGAGGGCGCCCCAGAGTATGTAGTGAACAATGTGCTCCCTCTACTGGACCAGACTCAGCCCTACATCCTGGACATAGACCTGGACTTCTTCTCCTGCAAGAACCCCTTCAGAGAGCTCTACAGTCAGGTACAGTCCACAGAGCACCACACAAGGACATTAAGAAAATGATATAACTCACAATCGCACCTGTATGAAGGAATATTCTATTTTTAAATATTGTCAACATAAAACTTTTTGAATGTCACATCCTTACTCTTGGCAAAACTCAGTAGTAAAAGATACAGTTGATCTTACTACTGTTATGTGTAGGTCAGCATTAAATTTAATGTACCAGATAACTACACACAGAAGGAGCTCAGAGTAGAGCCGATGCTCCTCCACATATAGAGAGGAGCAGCGGCTCTACTCTGGTGGCTTGGGCATCTGTTCCGGATGCCTCCTGGGAGGAGGTCCCAGGAAAGACCCAGGACATGCTGGAGGGACTGTGTCTCTCAGGTGGCCTGGGAACGCCACAGGATCCTCCTGGAGGAGCTGGAGGAAGTGTCTGGGGCAGGGACTGCTGCTGCCACGATCTGGCCCTGGATAAGCAGAAGAAAATAAATGGATTTTTATTACAGACAGTATACAGTTACAACTGGGGCTCAAACGTCTGTGTCTCCACTCTTGTATCCTTTTTTAAACTAATGAAACACGAGGACTAACTGCTTCAAGCACAGTGTGCAGAAATGTTTAAAACAAAGTCATGTGAAATATGTGAAATATATTTGTGTACTTATTAGTCCAGTTGTTATTGTCTAGGAGGAGTATGCCATCCTTCAAGAGTTGTACAGTTTCAGAGCACCAAAGCCTGGAGCTGATCAGGTACCGTACTTTAAATCATCACTCTTTTGGACATGACACCTGGTGGTGTGGTGGAGTTACTGCAGAGACTGTGAATAATCCAGCGAGTACTGTGTGGTGTTTTCAGGAGGAGCTAGAGGAGTGTGTGGAGAACCGGGTGCGACAGCTGGAGGACCTGGAGGCAGCGTTTGCAGATCTGCTGGAAGACGATGGAGAGGAGACGGTCACTCGATGGAGCAGGAACCCAGGGTCAGAATCACCATTAACATATGTATTATTACCACATACCCGGTCTAAGTATATTAAGCATTTTTGTTTCTTTTTCTTTTCCTCACAGGATGGCATCTTTAGCGGCTCTGGTTTCAAGTCTAAAGTCAAAAAACCCCAGTCCAGACTATGAAATGGTGAGACTGAGATTAAAATACTTATGTTATTAGTTTACATAGATGAGCTAAGAGGTAAAATTGATTCTACCATGTTATTTTTGTTCCCTCATCAAAAACAGGCCTGAAGAGGCTTTAGATGTCATCCATACATGTTTGAGTAATTTAGCGATCTCTCCCAGGCCCTTTTCTAACCCTCCGTACATTGAGCTGTAAGATTGTGTGAGATGCTCCACCCACAAGCCTACGTCACCCAAACTCCCACACGACATTTCTCCATAAATAACAAGATGCACTCTAATTGTGTTGATAGCGCTCTGAAGGGCGAGTGATAACATGGAGAGCAAGAACAGGGAAGAGAGAGAAGCATCAAAAATGAAAAGGAAACATGTTTTCGGCAAATAGCAATAAAACAATACAAAACAATAAACGGTAACATGGTGATCTAAATATGTTAGCAGATAAAACACCATAGAAGTGGTGCAACGTTGGAAATGTATCAGTGAAGAGGTTTGGACTTCAACAGCAACAGCCAAACCTGCTTTTAGTTTTGTAAAGTAAAACAATCGTTTACTTCCATTTAGAAGGAGAAGGAGAAAATGTGTAAATAAATAAAAAATGACTCAAACAGCACAGTAGAGTCAACAGGTCATGTTGTTTGTGGATGTGTCCTCAGGTGCACCAGGCCGGGCTGACCTGTGACACCGTGGAGCTGCCTCACCACATCAGCAGTGAGGAGGAGATCCAGAGTCTGCTCCGAGCGCTCACACTGCTCCTCAAACACCTGCCCAAGCCCACCATCGTCACCATGTCCAGGTACACAGGATATGTTTTTTTCTATTATTTTTTAGTCTAGTTTTAGTATAGCACATTTGGTTGCACTGCCTAATGGACAGAATTGAGATAAAGTCCTTGTTTTTTAAGTCTGCAGTTTTACATCCTTTTCAAGTCTTTATACCAATGGTCGTTCTTAGAGGAGGGAGGACAGGTGCCAGTTTGTACCTGTAAAATGAAGCAATGAAATGACAACAACTATCACCTGGACAGAGAAGAGCGTTGTAAAAACCTGGAGTTGTTTTCTTTCATTCATATTTGAGTAATCCTACATTATTAATGTTATTAATACTATATTATTATCTCCAAAGGTCAAAATGCTCTTTTCCACCTTGTGATGTCATGTAGTGGTGGTTTTCAAGTTAAATGTTATCTTTTACCTTTTGTTCAGTACAGATTGTCCAAGGCTGAAATTATCCAAATGATTCTAGTGAAGGTGTATGAAGTTTAAAAACACAGTGGAGCACATCCTGTATTACCACATGGCATCACAAAGTGTTTTCTGTTTGAGGGAAGAATTAAATAGGCGAGGTTTGTGTGTTAAATAATACAAAAAAATGTATGTTTTTAATGAGTAAACATTATACCATAGATCAGAAAATAGAGTAACGGGCCCTTTAAATGTTAAGCACTTTGGGGCAGTACTAATGTTTGATGGTGATTGGTGATAAAATGAGATGAATGTAAACAGCCGGGTTTGCTGTGTTCAGGTCCAGTCTGGATGAGTACTGCCCTCTGGAGCAGGTGGAGTCATTGCAGGCCAACGTTCTGGAGGTTCTGGAGGAGATCTTTGGACCACTGGAAATCCACAAGGACTATGAGACCCAGACAGAGCAGAGCCCAGCCTGCTGACCACTACATCCATGAGCTGTGTGAGAGAGAAAGTCCTGACCACACCTCAACACTGTGAAGAACCCTCCGATACTCACACACCGAGCAGTGTGTGTGAAATCTAAAGCAGCTGCAACAAAGCAATGCATTTAGATCAAAAACAGGACAATATCTGAAGTTCTGAAGGTTCTGAAGTATCAAAGTATCAAAAATTATTTTGAGTTAGAAATAACTAAAATAATATTTTGTCTTAAAAGTGTGTTTTTATTGTCATTGTGGTATAGAGTATTTGTTCATATAGTGCAATTAATAATTCTTTCAATTTAGAGAGTGATTAATGTTTCCATTAGTCGACTTGTCAAACTGTTATTTTTTTGTACACTCAGATTTAAAAAAAAATATTACTACGGTCCTGAGCTTTGGGTAATGACCGAAAGGACAACATCGCCGATACAAGCAGTCGAAATGAGTTTCCTCCGCAGGGAGTCTGGGCACTCCCTTAGAGACAGGGTGAGGAGCTTAGTCACACGGGAGGAGCTCGGAGCACAGCCGCTGCTCCTCCACGTTGAGAGGAGCCAGCTGAGGTGGTTCGGGATGTCTTAGATCTGATTTACATAGTTTTCGGCACAGTCTTACTTCCAGGAGAGGAAGGACAACAGCGCCCTCTGCAATCCGACTTCTTCAGAACAGTATCCCAAGTGTGGGAAAGCAAGAACACCCCCTCGTCTCGATCGGTTTAGTGTATTATGGACATGTTTACAGATTTCTGTTGCCTCTTTTATCCAGTGATGATATTTATTGTCTTCTGTCCTAGTAACTTTGGCTCCTTCCCAGTCCATAATGTGATTATCCCTTTTGCAGTGGTCTGAGATGACAGACTTCAGATGTTTTTTTCTGCTTTTCAATAAAAAGGCAACACATTTTTACAGTGGCCTATTAATGAGTAACTTATGTTTATGGTAATACTACTGCTTTTATATTTGGTCATGTCAGTCATCATGTTACATTTATAGCATCCCTTTGAATTATTTTGAATTTTTTTTTGTCATGAACACTTAAAGTTAACGAATGGTTGATTTCATAATTCATTTCTGGAAACAATTCAAGGGAGAGGTGTAGGAATTAAATAACTGTAGAACCCAGCTGTCCGGCATTCTTCTTCTAAACGCAGAGACACTTGCTCTTGTGTCTACTCTGAAGCCCATCGCTGAGTAACACCAGATGTACATGTAGTTTTATGTGAAAATGTTCTTCATTCCTCAGATGGTTTTAATCTGTCCATGAACGTGTCTTTCACAGTACAGAGAGAGCAAGAGGGAGGCAGAAAACTGTGTAAAAACAGTTCATAATCACATATTTGTTGCTAAATCATGACTGATAATGGCATGATAAGGAGTGTGTGTGTTTACTTAAACTCATCTCCCATTTTATGAGCAGACTTACATTTACTGTCCTGCATTTGAGGACTAATTAAATTCCAAAGTTATGTAATGAAAAACTATCAATTATAAGGCCACAAGATTAATCTCAATTGAATTTACGTAAAACTGCTAACCCTGTAGTTTAGATCTGTACAAATATTTTCTGAAAAGTGATTTTTGTTTTAGTTTGTCCGTTCCAATTTCAATCTTTTAGTCAGTTTTTCTGGATGTTTAAAATGTGAACTTTGAACAGAATCACAATGAAACATAAATTACAAATCACAATCATAATATTTATCAGAAAAAAATCACAATTCGATATTTTTCCCAAATCGTTCACTGCTAATAAGGTGTCTCCATCTATGTGAAACTACATGCCTGGCCTACTACATTGTCTCAAAGTATGTATGTGAAAGTATGTACAAAAAAACATTAAATGGATAAAGTTTTATTTTTTTTTGTGTTGTGATGGTAAAGTGGTCTCTTACTATTAAAAGTAATTGTAGATAAATTAAATACATCCAAACTTGTCAGAATACATTATATATGTGCTTACGTAAAACAAAAGCACACACATTTCAAAACACGTGTACAAAGTATATATAATTATTTTTATGTAATTTTTTTTTTTTTTTTTTTAATTAGTCATACTCCCAGTTGGGGAACCAGTTATCTCAATTCTTTGTACTGTATTTTTATAATAATATCTAAAAGGAAAATTCACAAACCTGATCATTTCTACCAGTGACTAGACCCTAGAACTCGGTATATTACAACAGAAAACTAAGTTTTAGCTGTCCCAATCTGTATGAAATATTATTGGCCAGTACAAAGTAATAATGTCATCCAAAATCCCAGCAATAAGTGTAAATCCAACACGATCTAGTATGGTAGAGTGACAGACGTCCCAGTTTTAAGCCCTGTGTCCCTTGTCCCAGCAGATTTATCCGAAACCATTGATTTGTCCCAGTTTTATGCAAGAAATGTCCCAGTTGTCCCTATTTTTGACCAATTTGACACCTGCCAACATTTAAGAGCAGTATAAATTGTAATTTGTTTACACAAAATACAGAAAAGCTGCTTAAGAATGACCAAAACACAAAGAAAATGTGACTATACTGACTCATGTTGGTCATGTCTGGGCCGGGTTCAGAACATCTCTGCTGAATTAGGCAGTCGAGTCACAATTTTATGATTACCAACCAACCCAAACCCCAAACCAGATTTATTTTGAAAGTCTGGACACCCTAAACTATATCCTGGAACTCGCTGTATGAAATGTAAGTCTGAAAACCCAGCGTTAAGCCTCAATTTGACCCCTTCTAGTGTTGTCACATTATTATTCACATTATTCTAAGCAGCTGAGAGCACGTCCGTAAACACTGCTATGTTTTGTGGTTGTGTAAAAGCAAGGGGGAGGGAGTGGGCGTTTCTCATGGACACGTGAACGCTCCTTGGTCAAACGTGCCTGTGCGCTCCGCCTAGATCCATGTGCGCCTGGCTCCGCTGCGTCCGCTCGATCGCTTTTCCTCTGCTCTCTCCTCTCCCTTTTTACCACTACAACTAAAAAATCACCACGAAACTCTGCACGATGAAGGAGAAAAGCTGGCCCAAGATCTTTCTCATCATCCTGTGCGCTGTAGTTTACGTGTTTGTTATTCTCGTCAACGCGTTGGCTGGTGTTGGCAAGGGTAAGTCCCAAACTATTTTCTTTTTTTTTTTTTTTTTTTTTTTTTTCTTTTTTTGGTATTTGCAATGATGGTGCAAAGATGTCGGTGCATTTAAACTTTTTATTCATGTGTATAAATTTTCATACGTCGTGCTAGCTAAATCCTCGCGTTAACTAGTCAAATTTGTTATGAAACTATCGGGTGACTCCCAGTTTAACGATGCGCAGTTTTGTAACCACATTTGTCACACGCGGTATCTGATTATGGTTACGACACGAAAAAAACAAAACAAAAACGGAGCAGAAAAGAGGAAATCGACACCATTTACATGATTCAGATTTGACCTTTCACCCCAATACTAAAATATTCTGTTACCATGGAAACATAGCAATGCGCGTCCGATTTTCGCTAATTTGCTCCACATTGTTAAAAAATAAATAAATAAATAGTCGAATATGTGTAACTAAACTATTTTATTATCTATTATTTTATTTTTTCTTCGTTACATTTAGTCAAAGTTTGTCTTGTTGTATATGGAAACAAACTAAAGCTAAATACGGAGCGGTAACTGTGTGGTTACCATGGGAACAAACATCAGGGTCATTCCAGGCGAGGCTCGCGTGGCACTGGCATGATATAAGTTTTTTTCACTTCGCTTTTTTGGTATTTTTTGACTGTTTTGAGAAATATTATTTATAAAAATGTCTGTGTCATGAGTAGTTAAAGGTGCCTCATGTAGCTTTTCTGGTAGGGGGTCCACCACAAGCTTGTTTCCATGGAGATATGTATATATTTTTAGAGTCAGAGTTAGTCAGAGTTTTAAAAAAGGTTTGACGGCACAACATATAGTCTCCATACTTTCAGAACATGTACATTTAACAAAGAAAGAAACAAAATAAAGAGAACTAATTTGTTAAAAATATTCAATGTTCAAAAAAGGAATAAGAAGAAGCTTCTTATTTTTACAATATTTTGTCTACTTGATATTCAGTTGTTAAATATATTAAAGTGTATCTTTAGACATTTGACATTAGACAAATTAGATGAAAAAAACAAAACAAAAACACATACACAGATCACTGAAAGATTCCACAGTCTGGCATTAAACTCATCTATGTTGCATTTATTCAATTACAGATGTTTTAGAGTTAAAAATACATTGCAAACACATGCATTCCTACTGTGAATGAGCTCATCTCTCCACAGATCTGACCTGTAACTTGGCCTGGCTGATTGCGGACTTTCCTCCGTGTAAACAGATTTAATGCCATACTGTGGGGCATTCAAGCAATAACATTTCCACGGAGTATAGTATTTATACCTAACTTGGTTTCTTTGTTAGGTTCCTAAAAGAGACCAAAATGAATAAAATGTTAACTACCTTCTATACATTTTTAATAATTAATAAACTAAATATAAATAAACTTAATATACTAAAATTACTGCTTTATAACATCTTCATTAAAGGTACACTGTATGTAACTTTCCCGGTGGAGGGCATGCCACCTGCTTGTCCATTTAGAGATATTATTGCCTTGTTTAAAATATTCCACAATATGGCATTAACCTTATCTCGTTACTAGTTACTAGTTACTAGTTACTAGCAATAAAAATTCCAAAACGTAGATATGGTTAACATCTCAGCAGACCACTCACCAGAAAAGTGATTTATTAATGCACCTTTAACCAAACATTTTAATTTTTTTCTTTAGACAGTAGTTAAAAGTGCTGTACCTGATTTTTACCGTCTTAAAAACGTGAAAATCTAGTTCATTTCCAAGAGTTATTCCTATTTTATATCTTATGCATTCCTAATTATTCATCAAGATGAGTTTACAAAGACTTTCAAAACATCCAGAGACCAGAGAGGAGTTTTTCTCTCATAGTGCTTATGACAACTAGTATGCTAACCACACACTTCCTTGTTATCAGACAATAAAACGCCTATTTGGATGCAGATAGTACACATCGGACAATATTTTGACTTCAAGAGCCGCTTAAAGTATCTGTACTGGGGCAAATACATGAGAAAAAAGGAATCCTGAATACTGAACACCGACAGTGAAGAATAATTTTACTACTACTGTTGCTTCTTGTAGTAAAGAATGAGCACACAAACTTGTTCGATTTTCCTGTGTCCCTGTAGTCCAGTTCTTAGACTACTCCCAACATAAACTGTACTGATGTAAGACAATGAGCGGTGCTTCTGCCAGCTTTATAAACACACCATTTCCCATCATGCACTGTGGTCTGCAGGGACTAATAAGTACATGAGAGAGAAGGAACGGAGCAAATGAGAAGCTCCTGAGCCTACGCCCACAGTCGGGTGAGTCACAGAGGAAGAGGGGCAGGCACAAGATTTGGGCTGGAAACACAGATTGTAGTTTACTTGCCACTATTGTCTGTTTGAAAGTGATTTAGGTTCAAATCTTTTTGCAGATGCTTGTGTTTAAAATCCCTCATCACAAATAAAATATTGTGGAAAAAATGTCGAAACCCATATTGAAGTACTATAGATTGTAATGGATTAAAGCAGTGTTTCCAGTAACTTAACCCAGTGTTTCCCAAACTAATTTTTTTGGGGACTCATATTTTAAAAGTCACAAACCGTCATGACTCAAGTCAATAGACAACAAACAAAATGAAGGTGAGTTTGACCATTATTGAACATTAATGAGGATATTTTATTGTTGACTGATTGTGAGTGAGTGATCGTGTCTCTCTGTTTTAAACAATGAAAAACAGTAATTGAACCAGCAATAAAAGGATCCATACATCGCCTATTTGGACATTAAATGTACCTAGGGCTGTCACAATAACCGCAAAAATTAATTACCGCAGTACTAAGTGATCCACCGTGGTGGCTGTTGGGCCACCGTGATCACCGCACGTGACCAACGTGACCCGACCCAGAGTCCTGCACGGGTCCATTTGTAGAGACCCGCCCCCACCCGGACCCTTTAACATTCCACCTGTTACCGCCCATGCCCATGATAATCCAGAACTAACCCAAGACTAACCTAGGACTAAGGTGCGCCCGTGTAGACTGTCAGGTGACCTCAGGCGAAAGGACTGGGCAGAGCTCCGTGCCACACGGAGTTAAGAGCGGCCCTTGCCCGATCGTGCTTTACAGACACCTGCTTCGCGTGCTCGTGCTAGGGGCTGTCTCTCTTAAGTCCGCGGGTACTCGACCTGGTGCAGAACTCTGACTCGAGCTGCCATAGTGAGAGCTGGAGAGATGCAGCAGCACTTGTTCCAAAGCCAAATGTTACTTCTCCCAGGCTACACACATGACAACCAAGGTATATGTGCATCTGAGCAACAAGCACATCATCGGAGAGTTTTCAGTGCTGCTGGAAATATTGTAACTCCTGGGGATGTGGGGTGGGTGATGGGGTGAGATATCATTGCATACCGCGCTGTTGAGCTGCTATACCGCACCTCAGGGAAATTCCATAACCACGACAGCCCTAAATGTAGCAAATTTCTTTTTCTTTTCAACATCCAGTTGAACCAGCAATACTGGAACAAAATAATCAATAAAATAATTACAAAAATATTAGAAATTATACAAAACATGTCTCAACATTTCAACATTTCTAATGAGATATGTGGGCCTGTCTGCGATTTTGTCACGCGTTCTAGTCCTGGGTGCAACAGAAGAGCGCAACACGCATATCAGACGACCAAAAAAAAATCTCTTGTGACTCATCTGAGGGTCACGACCCAGTTTTTGGGAAGCAATGCCTTAATCTATAGGGAGAGACACTTCCAAGATTGTCTCATTCTCAGTTTATGGACAGGCCTCATGTGAAAGCTCAGAACCTCCAGAATTCCCTTACTGAACTGCAGAGGTTTAGAGACTCAGTCTATTTTAGCCCCAGTACAGACTATTTAGTTTGTGGAAAACATGCAGAAGGTAAGAGCTTTGTGCAGTTGTGGACGGGGAATTTCTCTGTCTGTGTCTGTGATTTTCTCTCAACTGTATTTAAATAAAGTTTGGTGTTTTGGTTTGTTCTGCTGTTGTAGTCATCATGACGTTCTGGTTTTTCCAATTACTTTATGTGAAGAACTCACTTCAGAGTGACACGCAGATTAGTCTGGTGTGAGCCGGGTTATGTAGAGGCTGCACTAGCACTGGTTCATGATTGGCTGAAGGTGCTGGGGTTTAAGTATTGACCATTCAGATCAGAGTGAGACATTTTTAAATAAACTGCATTGGACCTGGCAACCCGAATGAGAGACTCATGTGAGACTCATTCTGCGTTTTGATTGAATAATTGTGTTTAGAACCAAAATACCAAATTATAACAAACAGCGTTGGCCATCAATGTTTTTTCTGTTTTTAACAGTAAGAACTACATTTGATCTAAGCCTTTTTACCTTGTATATGGCGAGACAGTTAGCTCATGTTTATGGAATTTAAACTCTAAATCTTACATACAGTCCCTTTTAAAATAGCGATGAGTGATATGCAATAGCTTTAACTTTAGTCACAGGAGCGCTTTAAACGAAGACACTCCCTTTTTCTCTGGCTCCCTTGGCTGTGCTGTGCTGTTTTAATTTCAGATCTTTTATTGCCTCTAATTTGTTTTGGTTTTGTGTATTCAAATGTGTCATTTTCCTACCACACTTGAGGTTGCTTTTAGCTGAGTTGGAAATGTGTTTAACTTTACTGATTACAGATCTGACTTATAAATTGGGTTAGGATTATGTGGATTCTTTTATCTGAGAGTTATTGTTGTGTTTCCAGCTTCCAGGTTAGTTCTTCGGATCAGATTTTGTTAAAACGTCAGACAGAGCGATGCCTTGTTTTAGCATCACACCCCCATTTTGATGACATCAGGTGCAAAGTATCAGTTGCGTGATTTATAAATAAAATGTTTTCTTCTTCTTTCCCCCGACAGTTTTCTTCCACCATTCGACGGGGAACATCTCCGGGCGCTATGAGACGGAAATCACTCCCGCCGGGTGGACCTTCTCCATCTGGGGCGTCATCTACACGTGGCTCACCCTCATCGTGCTCTACAACACAGCCTACATCTTCAGAGGGTCAGCGCACACACAAACAGACACACTCACACACTCTACAGGCCTGCGCTACTCAGACTGTGCACTCACATCATTCTGGGGTGGTCTATATGTAGCACTATGGTGGATTGTTCAGCAGTTACCATGGAGACACAACGCACACATTAACAAACACTGTCAAAAAGTTTTGAGATATTTTGAATGCTTAAGAAAAAGTATGATTTAAACAGCACATTTTCAGGATTCAACACGAGTAGGGTTGTGCAAAAATATTGAAATATCGATATATCGTGTCGTTTAATGTGATGATACAGTATCGATATCATGGGCTGCTGGTTTGATTTCTCGCCATGAGTATAGATTAGATTTAGATTTATTGTTATTGCACGAAATACAACGAAACTTCAACAGAGCAAAACTTTTTAGCAGTAAAAATGAATAAATATAGACACATTCTCACATTCATAACAATAAATATTTTTTGTTATATTTTACAAAATTATTTTGTTACAGCGCTAAAGTTTTGTTGCTTGTTTAGAGGAAGGAAACTCATTTATGCGACACATTTGACATATTCACTGTTTTGAGAATTAAAATGAGTGTGCTTCATATTAGAAGAAGTGATTTAACAAAGACTTTTAGTATCACAGGCATGATTTAACCTTTATTTTTTATTGAACCGTATCGAATAATTTTGAAATACATCGTTTTGAATCGTATCAAATCCTAAGCTCACTGTATTGCGATATATATCGTAACATGGCTTATGTATCGAGGTATGTATCATATTCTGAATGATGCCCAGCCCTAAATGCGAGTGTTCATGATCCTGTTTAAGAGTTTGATTTTCAACAAAAAGGTGAGAGTGACTCACTGAAAAACTGTTGGCTAAATCTAGATTCCTTGTGACTGTAATGTTATTTGTGAGAGACTTGTTTAAGCGCACAAATCAGCTCATCTGTTGTATTTCAAGCTTTGTCAGCTCTTTCTGGTCAGACTGTGTTAAAATAAAGATTAGATTACAGTGTTATTTTATTTTATTGACCTTTATTTAACCAGGATAGTCCCACTGAGATTAAGAATCTCTTTTTCCTGAGCTCACAAGGGACCCTATTGTACATGTTTTCGTGTTGGAGAAACCGGAGCACCTTGAGGAAGCTTACGCAGGCACAGTGATGACGTGCAAATTCCGTAATAGAGCTTCTGACAGAGCAGAGCCTACAGTTAGTGCCACACCCCGAGATAGTGTTGATAATAGGAATCATATTATTTTATGTAGATTTAAAATTTTACAAACATGACCTGACTTTGTCCTTCAATAAAATCAAACGTGTTCTTATCAAGATAGATACAATAAATACTGTATTGATCCCAAAGGAAGTGTTCGGCTAGCCAGGCTGGCACCACCTAGTGCCTCCGCTCAATTTTATTTCTCTCCAGGGACTAGGTCAGGAATCGGAATACAATGGACAGTTCACAAAAACCCCGGAAGTGCAAGATCGGGCACCAGCCAATCAGCGAAGAGCCATATATTCTGTGTTGGCAGCGATTCCCGAGATCGAGGATTTAAAGCCGGAGCAAAGAGAATGTTTGGTGAATTTTATCAAGGGGAAAGATGTTATTGCCCTTTTTCCTACGAGATTTGGGAAAAGTTTAATATACCAGGTAACCCCGTTAGCGGCGCATTACATACGTCACAACCAAATAGCAGCGATTGGTTAAATTAAAAAAGTACCTGCCTACCGTCGGGCAAACGACTCCTGCTGCGAGGTCAGACAGTTTCTACGAAGTGAAACCGGCTGATGAATCAGACTAGTGTTCGGCAGCAAAAGCACAAAAAAGTGAACAGTCCATTCTCTTGCACTCATCAGGTGTAGCGGTGCGTTGTACATTTGGGACAAACAGCTTCATGATCCTTTCACCGAGAACAAATGTAATCTTGGTATTATTCCTAATTCCAAAAACACAATAACGCATTTTGAAACATGATATTTTGCCACACCGACATACTGTGATAAGTGATGCTACTGAAACTACTCTATGCAACTGACATAATAACAATAAAACAGGATGAGCCAGTATCATCAAAAGACCTGCGCTCCAACAAATAAAAAGAAGAATAAACCGATAATTAGCCATAGAAGTCACTTATCTAACTATAGCTACAGCTCAAATGTTAAATATCCAACATCTCCTCACTTTTATAAAGAAATTGAACATATGATAAATATTGAGCCCCAAAATATATTGTTCCAGCTTCGATATATTGAAGTTGATATAGTAATTATTGTGACAGGCCTATGCGATGGTCATGTTGTTTAGTTTTGTGTTTTGGTTTAAGGTTTCAATGCTGAAATCCTGTTGGTTTAAACCTAAAAAACCTCTCTCTGATTTGAATGGTCACTACCTAAACCCCAACACCCACGGAAATCATGAATCAGTGCTAGTGCAGCCTCCGCAGCTCAGGGAGGGAATTCTGGAGGTTCATGCCCTTTAAACTCATCAATTTGAAATTTTGAAATGTGCTTTATGAGAAAAAAAAAAAAAACTGAAAAACTCCTCTTTGTCGTATGGAAGACCTTAAAGAGATTTGGTCCCCGTCATCGATTACACATGTACAATAAAATGCAGTTTCACATCTAACCAGAAGCATTAAAGCACGTCCTCCCTTTGAAAATGTCAAATATGTGAACCAGACTCTTCAGTACAGACACCGTACAAAGACTCACATTTTTAGCAAATCTGTTTTGTATAAAGTGTCTCAGTTTGTTGCCAGTAGTTGAGAAAGTTGCCAATTATACACACTCGCATGGACCACAGAGATATAATCAGATTATTGTTTTAGGGAGAAGACCAAATAAAATGGCAAATGATCTAGTGTTATTGTCTGTCATTATCTAGTGTTTCCCATTTATACAGTACAGCACTCCCCCATAGTCAAAAATAACCTGGACTATTATTAGCTTTGTGCTCATCATATTATTATTAACTTTTAAAGGAGACTACACAAGGCAGTGAGTGACATTTATACTGTACACTTTGGCCCAGTCCACACTATTACGTTTTCGAGTCGTTTTCGTTGCGGATGCAGTGTTCGTTCACACTAATCTGATGGAAAACGGCTCCAGAGACGGAACGATCTGGTGCCGCCAGCTCCCATGATTTCATCGGAGTAAAGATCTGATCCGGCACTGTGTGGATGCATGAAAACGCTGATGTAGGTCTATGCACCGCGAAGTAATTCACCGCTAAGAGGCTAGAATATGTGTCCATTCATATATATGGTCTGTGCGTACGACCTGCAGACGTATAATCTCTGAAAAGTTTAACATGAACCATCTCCAACACGACAGAAGCACAGAACAGACTCACCATCAGCAGAACATCTCTCTGTCACAGAAAGAACACTCATATTCTAGTCGTGTCCTTTAGTCCGACAGAAGCTGAACCGCATCAGTGCACAATAGCAAGCTGTTTTTCTGAGCCTTAGTTTATGCAAATTAGCCATGCAGTTTTAAAGTTTTGTTTCTGTAAAACGTAAACAAATATGCTCAAAGCTGTGTGGATAGGAAAGGCTTGCGGACACAGAAACGACGTGTCTGGATGCAGATCATTTCCGATATGGTGATACGCGGATTCGTTTTAGTTCATTATAATCATACATGCACATATAAAAATACAGACCTATTCTGCATAGTCAACTTTTAACCATGCATAATTATAACATAATGATCCACAGGTGTCATAGATTATAACTATAGCGCACACACAAGCTCGATATGTCTTCTTTAACAAAGTCCATGGGAAACACTGATTATCACTCACCCCTAAAGGCCCTACAAATGTTGCTAGACTGTGCAGCGCCACTCTTCATATACACACATATACTTATACATATATACACATATATATTTATAAAAGTGTGTCATGGTTGAAGTCTGATGTACTGTGTTTCTGTGAATAGCTCGTGGGCCCAGCTCCTCCTCCCCTACTCCTTCTATTTCTGCTGGTTCATCAACATGCTGCTCAACATGATCTGGCTGGTGCTGTGGGACAGAGAGTAAGTCACTGCACACACAAACACACACAGAAACATACACACAATCACATACATACACACAATCACATACATACACACAATCACATACATACACACAAACGCACACAAATACTCGTGATGTGGTCAAGGTCAAGGTTTATTTACAGTATAGCACATTTAGAAATGGACAGTCCTGCCCCAAATTGCTTCACATTATAGATGAAGACGGAATATGAATCACAATAGTCCAGACGCAACGTGGTATTACTTTGTAGTACCAGTATTGCAGAAAAAAAAAATCCATGTGTTCTGAAACTAAAATGCTAAAAGTTGTATGTTTTTCTATCCATGGATTTCTGAGTGAACATGAAGATAAAATCCATGAAATGATCTTAGAAAAATTGCCTTTAAAGTGCATTTTATGTTGACAAAACTTGTGCTGTGGGGTCTGGAGCGCCTGTATTCACGCCCTCAGCCCCTGCCTCATCAGACTTTGTACTTCTACACACACCCATACTGTAAACAAGGACCTAACTGCACTATAGTAATGATTAGCAGGGGAGCGGACAAGGTGAGGCTAAAGGGTCTTAGGGGCCCATGTGAGGCTTCTTGACCATTGCGACAGGCCTCATGATTAGACAAAAACCTACAAACATTGACAAAACCTTAAATTAAGTTAAATAAAGGTTTAAAATGTTTTAAAAAGGCATTCCTAAATAAACTGTCCATGCATTTTGGATGGAATTTTCAGTTTTTATGACAGATAGAGGAATTCCTTTTAAGGACTCACCACTACTTTTTTTAGTATTTATGTGAATAACTACAAAAAGAAATTACTTTTTATTTGACCAATTGCATTTTAAAGAGAAAACGGAAACATACAATATGAAGATCATTTTATTACATTTTGTTACTTGTAAACTGCAACGCACGCAGTGGGTTTTAATTTATACATATATTTTTAACCCTACATGTATCGCCTGGTGTCTAAAATATTTGAATAAATACAAGTTAGCATGGGTGGGGATAGGGGGTAGGTGAAAACAGACATTTTCAGATTACTCAAGCCCTCACAATTATAATAAGATTAAACACTCATAAAGTTGATTTTGTATTTTGTAATATCTCCACTTTAATGTATCTCTCTTCTGTTTCCAAAAAAACCTAATTAAATTTACTCTTTAATTTTTTCCCAACCAGATTTTGAACTATGGCTTTGCTTGGTGGCTATGCTTGCACGTTCATTTTTGACCATGTTTTTTCAGGTTTAGGTTAGTGTTAGGAGCTATGATATGAATGATCTGAATATTTGGTACAGGTATTAATGTCCCACCAAACCAAAGTCAGAATTAGAAAACCATGAAATACCATAATCTTATGCACTTTAAACTTCACATGTATATTTGCTTGTGTCAGGGTGATGTTGGCTGGTCTGGTGGTCCTCATCTTCATCGCTCTGACAAACTACTGCATTCTCTTCTTCTGCTGTTGGGCCACAGATTACTACGGCCTGTGGCTCAAGACGTACTACCCCAGAGACCTCCGCTGCCTGCGCTGGATGGTACGTACTGAGGCTTTTACTCATGGAATAATGCCTCATCAGATATATCATTTTAAGAATCCAATATTATGCAAAATTCACTGTGAGATTTGAGCTGTTATAATGTTGTTATCACTTCAAAAACATACCCAGAGTTGTGTTTTGTTTCATTCACACATGTTTGAGTAGTCCTTTATTGTTAATCTGTCTACAAAAATTTCAACTTCAGTTTTCATGTTTACAGCTCTTTTTACTTTTTGTTTAGTAGAGACTGACCATTTCAGATCTGAGTTCATCCAAATTTTTGCAGTGAGGGTGTACCGCGGATCTATTAAAATAACTGGATAGGGTATTTCTATTTTAGAGCTGTCTGGAGTTGGCGTAGTGGTCACTCATCGCGAAAAAATCCCTCCTGCCCACAAATTATTTTTCCCATAAAGCACAATGTAATCATAAACTGCTCATGACAGGGCACCTACAGCTTCAAAAAGGTTGGATTTTTTGGAAATTTTTACCTTTTAAGATCATAAACTTTTTCTAAGCTTCAAAATCCTATCCTATTATCTTAAAAACTGCTTTTTAATCATTAGCTCCGGGTGTGTGAATGAAACAAAACACAACTCTGAGTATACAAAGTTGAAAAAGCTGAGGCACTTAAAAAGTATAAAATAATTAAAAGCCTTTCATACCACATGGCAGATAAAGTTAAAATCACGCCAACATGTGAAACTCAACTCTTTTTGAGTTTTGCCCTGTTGACTGCCCAAGGGCTGAATCGTGTTGGCGTAATTTAACTTTATTTGTCATGTGGTATTAAAGGCTTTTAATTATTTTGTACTTGAATTTGAGACTGGTCCCTACACTGCAGAGCACCAGAAGGACAATTTTGCACAATCTCTGTACATCCAAGTAGCACTCCTGCCCCTTAAAGTTTTGCACAACTCTGGGTATGTTTGTGTTTGAGGAAAAACATTATAACATAGATCAGAAAATAGCGTAATACGGGCCTTTTAAGAATTGATTTGAGTTCATAAAGTTGTTTGTACAAAGTTAAAACAAGTCCAGACAGCATCAAAAGTTTTTGGTTTTTAAGTGGAACTAAACACTACTTGAAGCAGACCTGTATAAAATCTACTTTTCAGAGCTTTTAATCATGTTATAGTTGTTTCCTTCTCATTTACCCTCTCAAAGTTGTATTTGGAGTGACTTGCGCGTGTTTGAATCATCTTTAATCGCTTATTTTCAAGATGCCATGTTGCAGATCAATCCCTGTTTTCATGACCACCGGTACACACCCACTGCTCTGTACTGCCTGCAAGTTTATTTTCTTAAATCTTTGATACACATACAGTAGGATTCAAGAGTGTTGTATAGCCATTACTGTACAAATAAGAATGAGTTATAATCTGTGCCCTTTAAATTAAAAGGACTAAAGTCAACTTTATTTGTTTGTGCAGGTTCAGAACGGCTTTGCGGTGTACACCACATGGACCTCCATCGCGTCACTCCTAAACTTTGCCATTGTCCTGCAGCTGTGGGGCGTGGCCAAGAGCACCGCCGCCACCGCCTCCCTCTGCATCCTCTTCGCTGAAGTCGTCACCTGGTAAAGGCTTCTATTAAACACACAGATTTCACACGTGTCAAGGGGAAATGCAGGGGAGAATACAACAAATGTGCTGGAAAAAATCTATCAAAAAATCTATCCATTCATGCCGATAGTGAGCAGAGGTCAGCGGTTAAATAAAATTGGGAAAAAAAAGGTTTCTCCAGTTTTTTATAGTAAAGATCAAGTTAACCTTCCCCGATTTGTGTCCAACTGCACATGCTCAGATACTTTGTGCAGGTGCTGAAGTAGTAACCTTACCTGGCCAACGAGAACCACACACTTTGACAAAACTTTACAAAGATTAGTGAGTCTCAAGCTGTATCCTGTCTCCTGAAAAACAGATTAACCAGTCAGAGAGAGGCATGACGCGTCTGAGTCAAAACAAACATTGCGGCTTACAATTAAAAAGAAAAAGAAACCGCTTAACCGTTATTTATCTCAGGTCAAAGAAGTGATGTATTTTATTTTGATTGATATGAGAATTTTTGATTGGAGATGTCTTTTACATTGGTGAGACACATGATACAAATTAGTGGCTGTGGTTGGAGTGTTTTTTCACTCTGTGGTCCGATTCCAGACCCTTCTGTATTCATAGTAACCACACTTGGGACACACCTCATTTTTGAGATTAGTTCAATCAGACTTACAAATGGAATATAAACTGTTTTACTGATGTTTACTTCAGCAAAAATAGGTGTTTCAGTGAAGATTTAGGATTGAAGTGAGATTAAAATGAATTTAAGTGGGCACAGGTTTGTTCACATCCTTAAGTCTACTGTTCATTTCACATTTGATTATCTGTCTTGATGATTTTTGATGATTTTGATGTTTTTGCGTCGCCAGGTTCATTCTGGAGAACTGGGTGCTGGACCGCTGGGTGCGTTACATCGTCATGGTGTACCCTGTGGTGATCGTGGCTCTGGTGGGAAACATCACCAAACACTACCACGCTCCTGACCCCACGCCCAACTCCATCTTCATGGGTCAGTCACAGCATTACACACCATGTTTATCTTGTTTAATGCACCTAGTGACAAGTTATTTCTAAGAGGAACTAAAGCAAGATTCCCAATTGAAGCTTTAGATATAACCAGGATAGAACCAAGTCTAAACTAAATCAGGTGTATATCTAAATAAGGACTGCAACTGGGACTATTCAAAGACAAAAGTGTGTCTGACTAATAACTATTCCAGGACCAGATCAGTTCCTTAACCTTCACTAAACCAGGCCTAAACTATTAATAATTATAATGTAGGGCCAGCCTTGCTTAGCTTCACAGATCTAACAAGGTCTGACTGAGGCTACTTATAAGGTTATTTATATGATGACGGTCTGACACAAAAGTGGCATTGCATCTTCACTTTTTATTCCACGTTTAGACGAGCGTTTTCAGGAGGAAATCTGCATGCATACGGTGACGCAAAAGTGTGTGGAATTTAATTGGGTATTTATGCCATCTACAGTGTTGCCATAGTTACTTTGAAATAGTAATCTGACTACTGACTACTGATTACTTCTTTAAAAAGTAACTTAAGTTAAGTTACTGACTACTTGCTTTGAAAAGTAACTTTTTCTGAAATAAAATCAAAATAATGTTTGTATTTCCAGCTGCAAAAGGCGTACCTCTCTCCCTCCATTGTTTACATCTGACTCGTGGAGCGGAGATAACGTAACATCATAGGAAACGTGTCACCATTTATACGATCTTTGGGGTCACATAACCCACGTCGCCCAAAAATAAAAATAAATAAATAACCTACGTTGCCCTGAAGAGCAAAAATAGTAACACACAATGTATTAGATAAGTAACTTAAATCTGACTACTGGTTTGGAAATAGCACTGCGTTAGACTACTTGTTACTGAAAAAAGTAGTCGGACTACAGTAACGCATTACTAAGTAGCGCGTTAGTGGCATCACTACATCTGACATGTTTGTTTCTGTGTACTGTATGTATGTGATGTAAACGTGTACGCAACGTGAGCAGATCTGACCAGAGTTTTGCCTCTTGGGCAGTGTAGACGGAAACGCTACGGTGGAGAATATTCAACTTTTCCACAGTTTCAGAGGGTGTTTTCAGATTTTTACATTTTTAAGACCCAAAAATGCCATCACCGTCTAAACGAAAGACATTCCTGATAAAAATATTTTGTCGTTTTACCCATAAGTGTTCTCACTCTAAACATCAGCTTTTTTAAATTCTTGAGTTTATTCTACTCCACATTAAAACTGGGACTAAACCTGAAAATAAACCTGGACAAACCAACTGTACATTTAGACTAAATCTATCTTAAACATGGAGTATTCCTTTGTCTAAACAGTAACTAAACTTGGTCTAACCCTGTCCTAAAACGTGTGTGTGTCCTTGTCCCTGCAGTTGCTCTCTTGGTGGTGGCGTGCGTGCTGTTCGTCTTCAGAGTGTGTAACGTGATCTGGAGGAACAAGTGGCGCCCCCTGCTGTCCCCCGGCTCTGCCCGCGTCATGGTGTCTCCACTGGACGTCGGCAGCAACTTCAGAATGATGCGCTAATCATGGCATTACCACTAGGGTTGCACTATATTTGATACTCCAAGATTTCTTACGGTTAATGCAGTACTCCCAGTAAGTTATTTTCGAAGGCATCTGATTACCACGTCGGCAAAACTCCGCTCTGGTCTCACAAAGTTTTGAAAAAAGCTCTTATAAACTTATTACAGTGAATAATTAGGATGATTAAAATGCATAAGGCAAGTGAGGAGTAACTTTGGACCACTGCAACCTGTTTAAAATTAAGTACTTCATGTTTTTTAAGACAGAAAAAATCAGGTACAGTGCCTTTATCTAAAATATAGGTTTTCATTTCTATTCAGTGACTAAATATTTTAGAATTTTACACATTCACAACACATTTTTACACATCATTTTAGTCAGTCTCTTGAAGTTGGATTACCTAAAGCCAATTGCATTATTTTTTTTTTATTATATAGATGTGACAGATATGACACTAAACAAAAATTGCAATATAGATTTTTGTTACACTCGTACTTTTTCAGAAAGTTTCTTATTTGTTTTTTTTACATTCCAATCCGTTTTATAATTAAATCCCCTTTTGTTACACTACAGTTTTCACATTTTTATACACAATACATACATACAGTCTGTTACTTTTCCTCATTTAGTGCACAAATACTGCTTGTACTTTGAACATAGAAGAGTTGAAGGAATCATTTTGTATTTTAGAATAGGAATATAGTTTGTTTTCGTGCCTTGTAACTCATACGGAAAACAGCATTGCACAAAATTGAGTTGAAGGAGCTATATACACGCGTCTTTATATAGCTTACAGCACCTGTTTACAGCGAAATATTTTTTTGTTTACTATTGAAGGATATTTTATTTTGTGTTTTACTAAAAGCATTTTACTATACAGTTATATCATGAGGAAATTATGCTTCTCATTGCTAGGAATAAATGTAAAAATAGTACAAATGGAAGTATATGTGCTAATGTTGCTTATGGACACGACAAATATACGTCCTTTTGTTTTGAGATTCTTTTGTGGATTCACTTTGTGCTTATAAATAATAAAAATACATGTGGAAATCAGTGTTTTATTGAAGTTATTACACTAAAGTTGGAGACGGTTAGTGTTCGTGTACAGTAATCTTGTCAACTAATGTACAAGAGTTCCTAATAAGAATGGAGAAAGTAAAAATTGTAAACTATCAAATGACAATGAGTGAAATATTGTCTATTATCGATTCACTTATGGGTCAGTCATAATCTGTGGGACTCCTGTTGGTGCATTTTTTTGCCTTATGGTCATTTTCAAGCGCTGTTTTCTGTATTTTAGTTAAACAACTATATGCCTCTCTTTACTGTTGGCAGGGATTGGATTTGTTTAAAATAGGGACATCTGGGACATTTCTTGTATAAAACTGGGACAAATCAATGGTTTTGGATACATCTGCTGGGATAGGGGACACAGGACTCAGAACTGGGACACTCCGGGGGAAATAGTGATGTCTGGGCACCCTGAGTTTCCCCAAAATAACATAAGCAAAGAAGAAATGAACTCCTGCTAGAAATAAACAAAAGGAGAAGTTCATTTTAAAGTGGAAACATATTACTTTTACTTCACTACATTTGAGAGAAGATATCTGTACTTTGTACTCCACTACATTTTCAAGTATTTTTTATGATAGTATTTTTAATATAGTGGGAGACCTGCTAAAAAGGAACGGGAAAGTCCAAGTCTCGTCTCGAGTCACTGGCCCATAAATCCATAGCTGATTTTTGCAATTTATATATATTTATATATGAGTATGTAAGAGTTGTAGAAATTATAATAATTTTTTTTTTAATGTCTTGTCAAGATCTTAATGTGAATGATTACAGTCAGAATAGAAAGAATTCAGATTTTCAGTGCTAAATAACAGTGATTTTGCCGTAGTAGTAGTCTGAACTGACTGAACTGACTGAAATGGAAGGATCATGTTCTGTGTTGTTCCCTCTGTTTTACTGTGTTGTACTGTATTTTACTGCAGTACATTTGAGGATACCATCTCACAGTACTTCTTTACATCCAAAGTAACAAATAGAGAAGTGGGAGAGACATGTTCCAGTTTGTTCCTGTTAAATTAAGCACTTAAGCATTTTCTAAAAACAAATATTTTTAAGAGAAGCATCAAGTTGGAGGCAAGTCCCAAATCTTAGTCCATTTTATCAAGTCAAGTCTCAAGGCTTTCTTGCTTAGACTGCTGCCCCCATGACTCGGCACTGGATAAGAATAAGAAAATGGATAAATGGATGGAAGTCTCAAGGCCTAAAAATAGTCAAGTCTGACTCGAGTCCAAGTCACAACTTTCAAGTCCCCACCTCTGGTAATAACAGCTATTACAAACAGTACATAATAATAATTTTACACAGTCACTCAGATTATTGAACATCTGTACAGTTGTAATGGTCTTTATCTTTATTTTGCGTATATTTTTTCTTGTTACTGTCTTCAACTAAGCCAACTTTTCTCAATAATAATAAAGCGTGGGCCTATTATTAAAATACTTGAGTGGGCGGGTCTTAATTTCGAGGAACGCATCTTTTTTTACTATTGGCTGTCAGGAGAAAGAAAGCTGTCAATCACCGCTAAGACTCCGTAGCCCCGCCTCCACGCGCTCGAGCGTCAAACCGAGAGCCACGCGCGACCAGACCGAGGGACCTGCACCCGCTTTTACAGAAGAGCGTCACGGTAAGAGAAAAAACTAACACACTTTATACTTTTACACTTTAAAAGAGCTTCTGACATGACGTTATGAGGAGAATTTGATAAACGTTAAAAAAAAAAAAAAAAAAAAAACAAAAAAAAAACGTGTTTGCCAGTCGCGTGCATATAAAAAATTGCGTAAATCACGTGTCATTAAAAGCATCAAATGTGCGTTTAAAGAAAATACATAAATTGTCAAGATAGCAGATCAAACTTTTAATTTCAGTAACTTTGAGCTTGTACTGCCAAAAAAAAAAAAAAAAAAAAAAAAAATGTGATCACGGTAGTTTTCTGGAAAGTGTAATGTGTAATTTTCCTGCAGACTGTTTAAGTGGAGTCTTGGGGTATAATGACAGTTTACGTGTTGTGTCGTGTTTTGGGGAGATGGTCCGTGTGGGTGTCTGTGGAGCCCTGGGTGGTGGTGGGATAATACCGTAAATCTGCCTAAGCTTCAGTTTCTCTGCTCGTATGTCTCCTATGGGCTTCCGTGGCTTACACAGACAAACGGAGGCAGGAGGTTTATCAGTCACCTACATGTCTGCTGTGGTGAGGGCATTGCATTATGGGCACAACTTGAGGGTTCAGATAGAATTAGGGACTGAGCACAGTGTGATATATCGTAAAAGTAACAGGGCAATAATCAATAACACCAACTTCTCCATCTGTAATCATGTTTTTTATATAGAGATTTGTTAAGTTTAAGGGTGTACAATCATTTTTGTGTGATATTTGGACATAAACTAGTAGGTTATTTTGGATTTTGGTGGTTTGGTTAACTTCTAAAATACTTGAAGAGAAGGTCTGCAAAATCGTATTCAACAAAACGACAATTTCTCTCACCTCAGAGTTTGTTTCACTCTTTGATTCTGCAGAAACGTGATGTTTTTCAGTGCCACGTGATATTTCTGGGAGATTCATTAATGATCAGACTCACATCTATGTAAAGATGTCAACTGAAGCAGCAGTGTATTCTGGATCCCAAACAATAAAAACATCAAGCTGCAGAAGAACTGATGAAAAAATACAAAGTGAGATAAAGTTACAGACAGAATAGACAGAATATCCTTGTAATTATTATAGGTGTTGCCTATTTAGTAACACTTTAGCTAAAATAAACAGTATGTAGCCTGTGCTTTTACAGTTTTTAAAAAAGTACCTTTCGCGTCTGAGCATGTGTATTGCCAGAGCTTTAATCTGCAGACAGAGACACATCCAAGTTTGTCTCATTCTCAGTTTATGTACAGACCGCATGTGAAAGCTCAAAACCTCCAGAATTCCCTTCCTGAGCTACAGAGGCTGCACTAGCACTGAGTCATGACTGGCTGCAGGAGCTTGGGTTTAGGTAGAGACCATTCAGATCAGAGAGAGACAATTTAGGTTTAAACCAATTGGATTTCAGCACTGAAACTGGCAACACAAATGAGAAACTCTTGTGAGGTTCAT
This sequence comes from Boleophthalmus pectinirostris, assembly GCF_026225935.1. NCBI lineage: Eukaryota > Metazoa > Chordata > Actinopteri > Gobiiformes > Gobiidae > Boleophthalmus > Boleophthalmus pectinirostris. Next base: position 30,281,989 of record NW_026571095.1, on the reverse strand, counting down.
TCTGCTTTCTGACTGGATAATCGTCTTGAGAACTAAAAATAATTTGGACAATCATGTTTGTAATGAAGAATAAATCAGCATTACAGTTGTACTCAGTAAAAACTGTATTCTATTTGATGTTTACCTCACATCTGGGGGCACAGTTAGTTCATGTTTATAGAATTTTAAATCAAAATCTTACATATGGTTTCTTTAAGGGACCGCACATTATTGTAATTGTTTATTAAGTGTGTCTAGAATCCCTCAGTCGTCCAGGTAGAGTCCACGGCAAAAGAGAAATTCAATTCCGTTCTGAAGAGGTAATTGTGTACTAGTTCAGCTATTCATTAGTATTTATAAAGCACTTATTAGGGATGTAATGATATCCAAATCTCTCGGTACGATATTTATTGCGATAGTGGCAAGTATAATTCTAGGTAGGACACTTTTTTTGCTTTTAAAATACCTTGACAAGATTTTGGTGCGAATTGTCTCCATCATAATCCCAAGAATTCAAGTAAAAAACATATTTCTTCATGTTGTCTGCACTGAAATGAATCATGGGATATGTAGTTCCCGATGTTTATTAGCCGTTCCTACTAAAGAACAAAACATTTAAGCAAAGGAACTTGTAATTCGATATATTGTGACAGCTCTCGATATTATTGTGAGACTTCTGGACGATACGATATCACGATATTTTGGTTACTGTTACAGGCCTAGTACTTATGAATGCTTATTAAGATTGGATTACAGTGTGTATGAACAAAAAAGTAGTTAATGACTGAATACTTAGGGATTAATATGTGGTCTTAAGTGTTCCAGTGTTCGTGATAATGAGCGTTATTAATGAACTTGAGCCTGTCTGTCTTCCTGAGGTGCAGCAGGCGCGGCTAAAGCTCTGAGCTAACAGTGAAGTGCCTGTTAGTGGAGCTGCACAGATGGAGATTAGTTTGGCCGCAGATTAGCTTCATTATCACACTGACGGACTCCTAACACACATGACTGAACGTCCACTCAAAATGTCAATCACTGTATAAAGGCGCTGGTGTTGTTGTTCTAAATATGACATTGTTGAAATAAAACAATCACAACAAAAGCAAGGTGATCAGATTTTCAAAATAAAAACCTGGGACGTCCGGGCTTTGAGGTGGTTGGTAATAAAAAAATTGTGAAATGAGTGCGTTATTAAGGAAAACTGTTCTGCACTCGGCCCATTCATCACTAAGATGAGTCAGTATAGTCACATTTTCTTTGTATTTTGGTCATTTTTAAGCAGGTCGTTTTCTGTATTTTGCCTAAACAAGTGACAATTTATGCCTCAGATATCAAACTGGTCAACATCATGTACCCCTAATTGCAAGTAACCATAGTACAGAGCTGTTATGTATTAATTCTGGTTGTGCTTACTGACCTCAAAACAATTTTCACACATATTTCACTGAGTCGTCTCCTTTAGTCCGACAGAAGCTGAACAGCATCAGTGCACAAGGAGGGAGTTGTTTTTATCGCTTATAGTAGTTTATGCAAAGTATCCATGTGGTTTTAAGTTTCGTTTCTGTAAAATGTAAACAAATGTGTGCAAAGCTGCATTAAACACATTATCGCTCAATGTATATTAGAGTCCTCCTCATAGGAAATAAAAAAAGTCTCAAGTCTCAATGTCATCTGTTTGTTTTATTAAATGTGCCTTATAATCCAGTGCACTGAAAAATACGGTAATACTAATTGTTCAGAGAGACACGATCACTCAGTCAACAATAAAATATCCTCATTAATGTTCAATAATGGTTACAAATATATTTTATGATTTACAAATAATGTCTATTGACTTGGGTCGCCACTTAGCCAGGATGCACATTTCTATACATTTCTATACATTTTTGCACTAAAAAATATGTATAGTGTTATTTTTCATGCATATTTTTTACTTTTACATAACAATTTTGGTATCAGTGCTTGTGATTGAATACATTATTAGCCATGTAACTGTACTTTAACTTGAGTAGGTATTTACACCTCTGTTTTCTTAAAAGCTTTATCATAATACTTTCCGATTTGGTCTAAAATTCCTTATGTTTTGTGGTATGTGTTCCAGGTGGTTTTGCTGATGCTGTTGTCCCTTTGGTCTTGTTGTGTGCAGCAGCTGGAGCAGAATAAGTAGGTCTGGACTGGTCTAAACATCTGAGCTGGACTCCTTTCTCCTTTTTCTTTTGACCCACTGCCCACACTCTGTACCAGGTCAGTGCTCCTCGTGTGTGTGCCACCGGAACAAAACCACGCCGTACGATTTATAACACTTTTGTCCCCAGCTCAAAGCCCAATGTTCAGCTCAAGGAAAATGAGTTATGATCGTGAATCACTAGTGTAAAAGTTAGGTCGTTTTCACACCGCTAGTTCGATTATTTGGTCCGCACCAGGCAATAAAATTGTTATTATGTAGCAAATAGACTCCAGTGTGGTCCGCGTTCACACCGGCAAACGAACCAAAACTGGTTCGATTGACGTGTCTCTGTTTCCCCGGTAAAAACAGCGATACTCCAGTTATCAACACCGATGTTCCTGTTAAAACCGCGGGCCGTCCTCCTCTCAAATTATCACCATGAACTCATAAAACAGCAACATGTAGAACTTTGTACAAACTCACCGCATCAGCCCAGAGTTCGGGTAACAGCAGCAGACAACAGCGCTCACAGTAGCGCGCAGCTCCTCAGGACGGGGCTGGGGTCTGGTCCTTGGTCTGTTACAAGCGCGTTGGTCAGATGGTCCGGAGGCTCTGTCCTCCATGTGCTGGTTCCAAACGGTGGCGAGCAAGACCAGTGCTTGATGGACTGAGTCCGAGCGGGTACGTTCCGTCGTCTGCGCGCTGTTTCCGTGCGGGAAAAGCAAGAATGCGCTGTGGACTACAGGTCCGGCGCACTGCTCCGGTTCTCCGCGCTCAAGAACCACGGCTGGTTCTGAGGTGGTGCAGCATCCGGACAGAAGCGTGAGTCCAGTTTGGTTTGTTATATGTTGTTCTGAGCTTCCGTCCTCCGCGCATTTGGTTCTTCCCGGGGAAAGCGCTTCCTCAGGTCGAGGCTCCCCGCTCCAGCTCCTCTGAGCCCGGACTGAACCGGAGCTGCCCCCGCTGGTTCAGGACTCTGGTTTGGATCTAGTCCGACTGTATTTCTCACACTAGCTAAAAACAGGGACTTTTTTAAGTTGTATCAATTGAATGGGCGATTGCCTATTGCCATGAAATTATTTGGTTAATTAAAGCCTAAAATAACAAATGTTGGTTGCTGCGTGATCACGGGGAACACCGGGTCGTCTCTGTGCGTGTAGGTCCCGAACAGGGGTGCGCACCCCCAATTTTGACTCACTCTGGAGCCACACGTTCGCACACTGATACTTGCTCTGATCTTCGTGTGTTTCATTCTCTGTATTGCCCATTGTTGGTAAAATGATTCGAAAATGAATCGCGCTGCGTCTGGACAACAATCTGTTGTGCGCGGAGGACGGACGCTCAGAACAACATATAACAAACCAAACTGGACTCACGCTTCTGTCCGGATGCTGCACCACCTCAGAACCAGCCGCGGTTCTTGAGCGCGGAGGACAGGAGCAGCGCGCCGGACCTGTAGTCCACAGCGCATTCTTGCTTTTCCCGCACGGAAACAGCGCGCAGACGACGGAACGTACCCGCTCAGACTCAGTCCATCAAGCACTGGTCTTGCTCGCCACCGTTTGGAACCAGCACATGGAGGACAGAGCCTCCGGACCATCTGACCAACGCGCTTGTAACAGACCAAGGACCAGACCCCAGCCCCGTCCTGAGGAGCTGCGCGCTACTGTGAGCGCTGTTGTCTGCTGCTGTTACCCGAACTCTGGGCTGATGCGGTGAGTTTGTACAAAGTTCTACATGTTGCTGTTTTATGAGTTCATGGTGATAATTTGAGATGAGGACAGCCCGTGGTATTAACAGGAACATCGGTGTTGATAACTGGAGTATCGCTGTTTTACCGGGGAAACAGAGACACGTCAATCGAACCAGTTTTGGTTCGTTTGCCGGTGTGAACGCGGACCACACTGGAGTGTATTTGCTACATAATAACAAATTTTATTGCCTGGTGCGAACCAAATAATCGAACTAGCGGTGTGAAAACGACCTTAGATTCACGTGACAATAGCAGCTTTTTTGAATCTCAATGTTTAAATAGGGATGTAACAGTAACCAAAACATCATGATATCGTCTCGTCAAAAGTCTCACAATAATATCGTGGGCTGTCACAATATATCGAATCACAAGTTCCTTTGCTTAAATGCATGGTTTTATAGCAGCAACAGCTTATAAACATCGGGAACTACATATCCCGTGATTCATTTCAGCACAGACAACATGAAGAAATATGTTTTTTACTTGAATTCTTGGGATTATGACATATAATTCACACCAAAATCTTGTCAAGGTATTTTAGAAGCAAAAAAGTGTCCTGTCTACAATTATATCAGCCTCTCCAAAATATCGCAATAAATATCGAACCGTGATATGCATATCGTGATAATATTGTACCGTGAGATTTGGATATGGTTACATCCCTACTGTCACACTGATTTGTAGATTTGAGCCCGTTTGTAGATAATATCTTTGTAATTACTGGGCCTGTCCACATCTTTAATGTATTCTCTGCAGTATAAATACACAAAAGTTACATTATTTTTTCACAGTTCAGAAAGTGGTGCCTTTATTCGATCCAAACTTGAGTGTTGTCAATTTGAAGGACTTTAAGATATAAGATTTGGAGCCAAACAAATGATAAATGATATTGTGTTGGCTGTTACCTTGGTCAGGTCTCTTTAGAAAAACAGACGCTGAATCTCAGTGGGACCTCCTGGTTAAATAAAAGTCAAATAAAAAAAATATAATAATAATAAACTAAGGTTAAGGTACACTTTATTGTCTCCATAGGGAAGTTTGTCCTCTGCATTTGACCCACCTTTTTCTGCCACTGTCTGGAGAAGTGGGACCCATCTCCAGATCTTGAGCTAGTCTTGAATTGACCTACTGCATGATGCATGTTTTGGGTTGGAAACCCACTCAGACACAGGGAGAACATGCAAACTCCACACAGACCTCATACGGAGAGTGTGGGGTGTGGGGGGTGCTGTTGTATTTAGATGTGGGTCAGGGGCCGGCCCTGGGGCCACACTCACTGCTGCTATTTCCAGGTCACCAACTGCAGACAGAGACCAAAGACCAGAGGCCGGAGACTCGAGGGAGGCCCCACTCAGACTGGACTAGGGACTATACCCCCAGACCCAAGAGGAATTTCACTGAAACTAGGCCTGTAACGATAACAGATTTTGCTGGATGATTAATTGACCAAGAAATTATTGCGATAAACGATAATATTGACATTTTGAGACAATTTTCAACTAATATAATGACCATGGAATAAAAATGCAAATACACCCTTTCAAAGATCAATAAACTTGACTTGCTAAAGAACATTTAACACAGGAACTGAAAGACAACCAAAAACAATAGGTTTATATAAAATAGACTTCTTTATAGAGTCTATGCCCCATGGTCGATGCTGACACGTTGGTTGAAGCATCATTACGCTAAGGAGACGAGAGGAGTCAGAGAGCGATAGAAGCCTTTTGACATTCAGTCTCTTTGGTAGAGACAGAGAGAGGAGAGAGAGACAAGGAAAACAAACAAGAATACAAATAGAAATGATCGCAGCCGTAAAAGTTACCGTACGATTAATTGATTTATTGACTATCGTTACAGGCCTAACTGGAACTAAAACCACATAACCTGGACTAACCAGAGTGTAGTGAAAAGTTTAACTACAGCAACTGTTATTCTAAATTAGACTAAAATACTAATGAGGTACTCAAAGTATCACAAACCAAGACTAATTTGATGGTTTAAAGTTAAAGCTGCAGTTAATTTAATACGGCTCCAATAGGACTAAAGTGACAAATTCTCTTACAAATTATACTGTAACTGCACAATTTTTGGAATAAAATGCATTTGTACAATATTTGTTTCATAGTTTACCTTTAACACATTCAGGTAGACTTTGAGAGAAGAAAAATTTGTTTTTCAGAATAGGTTTGTAGAATAAACTGCAGAACTGGTGCTATGGTCTAGCTTCGTGTTTAGACGAGCGTTTTCGGGAGTAAATCTGCGTGCATAAGGTGGCGCAAAATTGTGTGGAATTTGATTGGGTATGCTTGCCAGGTTTCTGTGTTTTCTATGAATGCAACGTAAATGCGTACGCAACTTGAGCAGATCTGACCAGAGTTTTGCGTCTTGGACAGAGTAGACGGAAACACTACGGCGGAGCATATTAAATTTTTCCGCTCTGGGGGGTGGTTTCAGATTTTTGAGTTTTTAAGCTCCAAAACGCCTTCACCGTCTAAACGAAAGGCACTTGTGATAAAATATTTTGATGTTTTTACCTGAAAGCGTTCTCGTGTAAACAGGCCCTAAATCAGCATGGAGAATTGTTTATTGAAAATGACTGCTAAATAAAAGACCGCCTTTGTAATTCACTTTTTTTTTCTCCTCAAAGGCACTGTACCTGATATTTACTTTGTTAAAATGTGAACGGTTTGCACTGGTTCAAAGTTATTTCTCACTTACTTAGGCTTTCTGCATCTGAGCAATTATTTACTACAATTTTATAAGCGCTTTTCACAACTTTCAGAGTGAACCAGAGTGAAATTTTGCTGTTATGGTAAAGATAACAACAATTAGCCTGCTAACTGTGCACTTCCTGATGATCAATAATAAAGCACTTTATAATTAGATGCAGAGAGCTCACATTGGATCTTAAGAGTTGTTTTTACAATTTATCTGTAGTGGGGCAAGTTTCATTTTGCTCAAATATATGAAAAAAATCTCCGAGCTCCAAACCACGATTACACCACAGACAAAACACAGTGATGTCAGGACAGGACTGACCCACTGACACAGTTAGTCATGTGACCTCGGAGGAAGTAACACACTCTATATCACATGTAAAAAGACAGAAGTGACAGGTCCAGCTGCTCCTGTTACTGAGAGACAGGTGCAAATCATATTGCCTTTATTTACCCTCTTTATGTAGAGTGGAACTTTTAGACGCTTCCTAAAATGTGCTCCTGACATGAACCAGGCGACCCACAACCGAGAATAGACACACATATATCAGGTCTAAAACAGGATTTAAACAAGACTAAACCAGGTCTCGGTATCTAGGTTGAGGGATTTCTCTTACAAGGTTTCCAGGTTTTCCACTTGTGTACATTCTGTATCAAGACCAGGATTAACTGGAGATCAGTCCTAGTGCTCCTGACAGGTTTCTCCAGCTGGACTGAAGCATGGGTCAAATGCAAAGAACAAATTTTCCTATGGGGATGATAAAGGCTAACCTAACTGAACTAAAATATAAGTCAGAAACTGCTTAGAATTTGATAAAAAAAACAATGTAATCAGTATTTGGTATTGATCCACCCATCACTAAGAGGAAGACAAAAGAGATTTATGGATCTAGTCTAACGAAAGATCTCATTTAGAAATTAGTATTTATTTTTCTTCTTTTACAGCGTGTGTATTGGTCTCGAGAACAAAATGGAGGAGGCGGAGCTGCTAAAGGATCGTCTACAGGCCATCACTGTGAGTTAAATGTGCTGTCAGTGTCAGTGTAAAAGAGGAAACTGCAGCGTAAAACAGTGTGTGGTTGTGTTGTAGGAGAAGCACCGTATCCAGGAGGTGATCCGGCAGAAGAAGCAGGAGCTGGACCAGGAGAAGCTCAGGCTCAAACATCTGAAGGTGAACACTCATTAACTATTAGAATGAAACTTAAACTGGATATATTGTTGTTTTTTTTAGGTATGAACAAGAATTAAACCGGGACTATATTAGAACTAACCATGAATTAACAAGGGTCTGAACAGGGATCAAACCATGTTCCAGCCAGGACTATACTGACTTTGAAAAGGAACTAAACTAAGACCACACACAGGTCTAAACCAGGACTAAACCAGAAATACATCTGCTGATTCCGTATGAGTAGTGCTGTGACTTGAGCAATCTGCACTCCAGCCTCATAAATACTGTAGTTATTTAATGAGGACTTTTATTTCACAAACTCATGGCCTTGTACATTCTCTAACACGCACACATGAACATCAAGAAAGTATTGCCCCCTTAGGTGGAGATGCTATGTAGTGTACAGAGTTCCCACAGTCATGGAAATCCTGGAGAAGTCATGGAAATTTGTAAATTCAATGAAAGTTTTGGAAAAGTCATAGAATTTTAGTATTTCTTTCACGCAACTACAGCGTTCTGTAAAGTTCTCATTGGGCTATTATGATTATTTCCGAATGTATGCCCCTTTTGTTTAAAAGAAACGACAATAAATGTACCGACAGTATTTTGAATGTTAAAGAAACTATAATACCAAACCATAAGGTGAGTGTAAAGGCTTAACATTTCATATTTAGCCCTAAAAGTATGCTCAAGTCATGGCAAATTCACTTTAGGTCATGAAAAAGTCTAAGCCAGGCTGGTGCCACCTATTGCTTCCACTCAATTTAATTTCTCTCGAGTGACTAGGTCAGGAATCGGAATACACTCGATGGTTCGCAAAAACCCCAGAAGTTGTAGACCGCGCACCGGCCAATGAGTGAAGAGCTGTGAAGCGCCTGTCTGGATCCCTTTTGTGGAACAGCACAACAGTAAACAAAGCAGTCGAGATGGATGTAGACAAAGACAGACATTCTGTGTTGTCAACGATTCCCGAGATTGAGGATTTAAAGCCGGAACAAAAAGAATGTTTGGTGAATTTTATCAAGGGGAAAGACGTTATTGCCCTTCTTCCTACGGGATTTAGCGCATTACATACGTCACAACCAAACAGCAGCGACTGGTTAAATTTTAAAAAAGTACCCGGCTACCATCAAGCGAATGAATCCTAATGCTGCGAGGTCAGACAGTTTCCACGAAGTGATGAATCACACTAGAAAAAGTCATGAAAAAGTTTTGAAATTTTGTCAGAGAGAGAGAGAGTGAGAGAGAGAGTGGGAACCCTGAGTGCAGCTCATATAGTGGAATCAACCCATGAGCAATAAATTGTTTCTAAACATTAAGCAGGGGTGCCTAATTTTCAAACTGTGAAAAAGTATGAATTTAAATCTAACTAGGCCCTTGCTCTCACAAATCTTTTGGCACATCATTAGTATTTACATGCATGAATATCAGCTATATAGTGACATGGCTCTTACTAGTTTGAAATAGATAACGTTTTCTAATTAGATGAAGACATAAAGTTCTTCTTTTACAATACGCTTCCAGGGTGGAAAAAGAGAATTTAAGCTAATCCTTCAGCTTTAATCAAGACTAAACCTGGATCAAGTTGCAGTAAACTAAGTCAAGAAGAAATCAGCACAATATCAGGATTAAACCAGGACTAAACCACGTCTAACTAGGGACTAAATGTGGACTGAACCAGGTCTAAACAATTGATCTCACTATATTTCAAACTGTGTATTTATATTGCTTGTCCGCTCTTCAGAAAAAATCTCTGAGGGAGCAGTGGCTGTTGGACTCCACCTCCCACAATGCACCTGGCTCTTCGTCCTCAGAGCAGCAGACCCGCTCCCTCCTGCTCAGCATCTACAGGTACGAGCTCTGAGCATGCGCTGACCTGACCTCACCTCTCCCCTCTCTGACCCCGTGACCTCTGACCTTTGACCTGTCAGGATCGAGAAGGAGATCGAGGCGCTGGAGAGAGAGGAGGCCATCGTGTCCAAGAACGAGAGCTTCATCCTGGCGCGGCTCAGGGCGGTGGAGAAGAGCACGCAGGACATCATCAAGGTACTGCCGCTGTTTGGTTCCATGGAGACAAGCAGGTGATGTTACCAGGCAAATCTACAGGTCAGATCTGCGGAGATTCTGAGCATTCACATGAGGCATAGTCTGTCCGTATACTGTGAATGAGACAAACTTGTATGTGTCTTCTATCTGCAGGTTAATTCTCTGGTGCCACAGGTTCACTTGTGGTTATAGGACTTTTCTTAAAGGGCCCGTGTTGACTATTTTATGTTATAATGTAGTTTCCTCATCACAAAGAGACCTGGAGTTGTGTTTTGTTTCATTCACACATTTAACACCCAAACCCTGCGTATTTAGGCATATTTAGAGGTCTTCTCTCGAACAGAAAACACTGTTCCACCTTGTGATGTCATGTGGTAATGCAAGAAATACTCCACTGTGTTTTAAAATCCATACACCTTCACTAGAATCATTTGTCCAATGACATTCATTTGGTCTTCCAAGATTCTATGTTATTAGGTTCTTTTTTTCAGACCTAGAGTGTTATTTCATACCTGACAGTTTCGACTGCTCACTAGACTTGAGGAAGACGCTAGTGAGCAGTCGAAACTGTCAGGTATGAAATAACACTCTAGGTCTGAAAAAAAGAACCTAATAACATAGAATCATTTGGATAATTTCAGCCCTGGAATTGCCAGTCTCTACTGAGCAAAAGGTAAAAGGAGTTGTTCACTTGAAAACGTGTGAATGAAACAAAACACAACTCCACAAGTAAATTTTGCACGGGACTTTTATAACAATACGAGCTACGAGTAACCACTTTTAGATAACGTTTTAGATTTAGTTTATTACTTGTAGAAAGAAGGAGCGTTCCAGAATGAGGAAATGAATCTTGCTGGTGAATTGTTTTGATGAAGTGAATTGTAACTCGTGTGTGTTTTTGCGGTTCGTTGTGCTGCAGGAGGCCCATGACAGCTTTGTCCCTGGTAAGTCCCCACGTCCTCTCAGCCTGGTCCAACTGACGAATCATTAACCCGTCTAACCCTGTGCCTGTGTCTCCCCACTCAAGAGCCCCCACCTGTCACCACGGCAACCCCACATTTCCCACAATCCCTCTCTCCGACAACAAATGACCCAGCCCACCCAGACGAGCCCCCGAGAAAGAGTAGGCTGTACTTTGTTTTAGAGATTGGAGCTGTTTTTAAACTACCGATAGCAAATATACTGAGTGAAATGTGTGTGTTTTTTCAGCGCTGTTTGCTATGGAGATAAACGTGAACAAGAACGTGCGCACAGGAGAGAGCACAGTGTTGTCCACCTCCTGTGTCCCCCCTGAGGACCTGCAGAGACAGGGCGGCCTCAAGGTGTACGATGACGGGAGGAAGTGTGTGTACGCCCTGCACACTCTGGAGGTACGCACACACTGTACACATACACACAACACTTTTAATGTCAAGTACAGGCAAATAGTGAGGAGCAGTGTTTGCAAAGGAGCTTACTCAAGTACTGTATTTTTCAGACTATTAAGTCGCTCTGGAGTTTAAGTCGCACCAGCCAAAAATGTGTAATGAAGAAGAAAAAAACATAAGACCAGACTAGGTCGCACTTATAGGGGAAATTTATTTTATAAAATCATAGACCGGGAACCAACATTTCATCTTGAAAGGCAAGTTATAGTAATAACAATAGAACAGAGAACAACAGACTGTTAACGTCACATATGAACAGTTCTTCAGATAAATATAACATAAACAACAGAACAGAACAAGTTTACCAAACTCTCCATCTCACTCCAAATCACTAAATCCATTGAGTTCTTCATCCTTGGTGTCACTTCTGAGCAACTCCACAACCTCTGGAGGTAAACAGAGCGCCGCTTCCTCTTCTGTGTAGCTGTCGTCAGACTCAGCATCAGTTCCAGTTAGAATTATTCTGGCCTTTTTGAATCCCGACAGGATGGTTTCGGTGTCACTGAAGTCCAGGCTTTGTCGATCCATCCAGTGACTTCCAGGAAAGTTGCATGGTGTATCCTCCCGGTTGCCATGAAGCTGTGTTCTCCATCCCTGCTTTCCACCAGTCCCTCACAAGTTTCGCACTCACTCCAAACTTTCTTTCTGCTGCTTGATTACCATTTTCGGCTGCACATGCGCAATAGGGCGCCAAGAGACAGTGGTACAGGAGTAGAAAATCCTGATACACAAGCCTGGAGCACCCTCTCGCAGCTGTCAGGGTGAAAGTTTTAATATATAAGTTGCACAGGAGTATTTTAGTATCACTTTCACGCAACTACAGCTTTCTGTTAAGTTATCATTAAGATATTATGATTATTTCCGAATGTATGCACCTTTTGTTTAAAAGAGACGACAATAAATGCACTGACAGTATTTTGAATATTAAAAAACTATAACACCAAACCATAATGTGAGTGGAATTGTTAATGTTTCATATTTTACCCCTAAAAGTCTGATCAATTCTACACATGTAGGTGCCATAAAGTAATGGAAAATTCACTTTAGGTCATGAAAAATTCACGGAAAAATTTTGAAATTTTGTCAGTAAAAAAGAGTGGGAACCCTAGTTTTGACTCTCTCAATATCATATATCAATATCATATATCAATATATCAATATCAATATTGCAATAGTTACTGCATGACTTTTATGAACAAATGTCTCAGTGTGAACCTCTGTGTATGTGTGACAGGGCTCAGACCAGAACGGAGTGACGGAGCTTTCAGCCTCAGAGGTGGAACAGCTGCTCAAGAACGCCACCATGCACCGCCAGAGGAACCTGCACCACAACGGACATGCCTCCTACTGCCACCAATCCCACCACCTGTCCCCCAGAGACTGCACATACCTGGGGGAAGAGGAGACCTGCTGGAGGGCCCCTGACCACCACTGCACCGGCCGTAACCAGCACAAGAGGAGCGGGAGAGAGATCCAGAGAGGAACCAGCTTCAAACTGCCCCAAAACAACAACCACTACCCCTCACACCAGCTACGCAGACACCAGAGTTTCCACAGCAACGGGTACAGCTCCTACCGAAACAACCACGCTAACGGCTTCACCCCAAACCGAGCCAATCGCTGCCCCTCGCCACGATCACACGACCAGGAAATAGTGTCCCCCCATCAGCTCAGCTACACCCCGGCCAACGACATCCCTCTGAGTGATTACATCAGCGTGGACGAGGAAGACGAGCTGCTTTGTTATAGGCCGCAGTCGCCATCTCACGGGACAAGTCCCGCCCCCTCGCCCATATTCGCCGAGGACACGAACTACACCATCATCAACGCCATGGAGACGGGCGAGCCAATCACGGCCGTCTTTATGGGGTTCCAGCCGGCGGCGGATGACTGCAGGCTGAGTCAGGAGTTCGAGGGAGCGTTGAAGGCGGAGCTAGTGATAATAGACGATGATTATGGGAAGGAGAAGACGGAGACGAAGCAGGAGGCGGCAAATGGGAGCGCGGGCGGGGCTAAAGAGAGCCGCGGCGCGAGGAGAGTGGGACCAGGTATGAGGAAGCTACAGGAGACGCACTGCTGCACGCTGTCGTAGACTCACAGGGGTGTAGTGTGAATGTGCATGGACTAACAGCATGTTCACTGATGGACCCGCGCAAACTTTTCACAACAAACACCACAGAAACACGACTGGACTGTCTGAAAACCACGTTCTTAACTTTCCAGTCTGCACGTTTACAGACAGAACTTTGTTAAAGGTAGAGATAGTATCATTAAACCGATCTGTAGAAACATATAACACACAGCATGTTTCTCAAACTGTGATGTGTACTTCGGGAGCCAGGTCCACTCCTCAGGATGTTTTTCGCTACCTTTTTGTTCATTATTATTTCCTGTTATCTTATATCTTGGGTCATCACAGGTTGATAGGGACCAACCACAACTCAGGGCCCAAAAAACTAGCCAGGCTGACACCACCTAGTGCCTCCGCTCAGTTTCATTTCTCTCCAGCAACTAGGTCAGGAATCAGAATACACTATATGGTTTGCAAGAACCTCGAAGTGCGAGTTCAGGCACCAGCCAATCAGTGAAGAGCCATATATTCTGTGTTGGCAATGATTCCCGAGATCAAGGATTTAAAGCTGGAACAAAGAGAATGTTTGGTGAATTTTATCAAGGAGAAAGACGTTATTGACCTTCTTCTTACGGGATTTGGGAAAAGCTTAATATACCAGTTAGCCCCTTTAGTGGCGCATTATATACGTCATGACCAAATAGCAGCGATTGGTTAAATGAAAAAAAGTACCCGCCTACTGTCGAGTGAACGAAATCTAATGTTGCTAGGTCAGACGGTTTCTACAAAGTGAACCCGGAAGAATCAGGCTACCAAAAAACACCCTAGTTAAGAAAAGCTATTGGTGAAATTATGTAACTGTAAATATTAAGGTACTGTAACCACATAAATGGTCAAATAACCCTAAAATTTTGCATTTTGAAATCCTTTGTTGAGCTACTTTGAAGGGGGTGGCGAGCTACTGGCAGCTCCTGAGCTACAGGTTGGAAACACCTGTTGTAGAGGATAAGACCTGGTATGACCAAAGTTTTTCACTGTACCTCAAATCGGCAGGAGACAGAACTTTCAGACATTACCGTGCAGTATCACTGGTGGTGCTTAGGCTCTACGTGCCACTTCAGTTTGTGGGTTTGCCTAAAGTTCATTTTATCCACTTTTTTATCCACCTGGTTTAGCCCTGGAATAGTCCTGTTATCAATGGTGCAACTTAACAAAGTAAAAGTATTGAAGTACTGTACGTAAGTATCCATTTTAGGTATTTGCTTAAATACATACACTTAAATACTTTTGAAAGTGTTGCTTTACTTCACTACATGTGCGAGTAGGTATCTGTACTTTCTACTCTACTACATTTTTGAACTGGACTGAAAACTAAAAGTAACACCTGCTGAAAAGGATGAGGAGATTTAATTTAATTTCATAATTTTGGCAAACAAAAATATACCGGTACAAATTATAAAAATAGCTTGGAAAAAAAACGACATGTTTTGTTTCTGTTGAGCAAATTCAGCACAAATCTGTATCCAAATTACTACATTCAAAGCTTTATTAGATTTCAAAACCTGAATGAAATGCTTTTTACTCTTTAAGTACACTTTAAACAGTTACTTCAGTACTTTTACTTACTCCATAAAGTTACATGGTGCAGCTTTTTTAATATATGTGTTTTGTGTAGCTTGTTTTACTCAGACTGGCAGCTGTGTGACTGGCAGCTTGATTTAACTGCAATATTTTACTTACTTTGTACTAGATTACTGTGCTTTTCCTTTACCGCCCTCTTCTGGAGAATGTTTGTAACTACACACTTACTTTTACAAATCTACTCTTCAATGTTTGATAATCTTGGAATAGCAAAGAACATGAGATGATGAGTCAAATTGAAAAAAATACTCTCATATTTTTATATATTTGAGTCAAAGTAAAAATGTAACTGGTGAAAGTACTACATTTTTGTATTAATGTAATAAGATTGACTAAATAAAATACAAAAGTGAAAAAAATCAGCATAAATTATTTGGATATCAGATGTGTGTAATTCAAGAAGAGGACATATAATAAAGGTCTTATATTGCTCAAATGTGAACTTTTAGTCATATTAGTTCATCAAAAATAGACCTGGACTTGCGTTTTGTGTCATGTCCTGTTTGAGTAACTCTTTATTATTAGTCTGTCTGCATCTCCAAAGCTCAAAATGCTCTGTTCCACCTTGTGATGTCATGAGGAGGTAGTTTTGAGCAACCATTTGTTTTTAGTTCAGTAGAGATTGGACATTCCAGGACTGAAAATGATCCAAATGATTCTAGTGAAGACGTATGGAGTTTAAAAACACAATGAAGCACTTCTTCTATCTATTACCACATGACATCACAAGGTGGAATAGAGTGTTTTCTGTTTGAAAAGAACTCCTGAAGCCTGAATGTGCAGGATTTGTGTGTTAAACGTGTGTGAATGAAACAAAACACAACTCCAGGTTTGTTTGTGATGAGGAAACAACATTATAACAGATCACAAAGTAGTGTAATATTAATTTAATTAATTAATTTAATTATTCCAAGTCTAACTTTTTATTCAACCTTGTATTTTCCAACATTATCCCATTTACCTTCTGATATAGAGTGCCCTCTGCTGGACACATTATGTAAATACTACGTCAGTAACGCTCCTTTTTTAACTGCTCTTAAAGGGTCCATATTATGCTTTTTTTTTTCCCTTTTTTTTATTTTATTTTTTTTTATCCATGTTATAATGTTGTTTTCTCATCAAAAACAGACCTGGAGTTGTGTTTTGTTTTGTGTAACACATGTTTTAACACAGAAATCTTACATTTTTATTTTTTAGAGTTCTTCTCTCAAACCAAAAACACTCTGTCCCACGTTGTGATGTCATACAGGAAGTTCTTCACTGTGTTTTTAAACCTCATACACCTTCACTAGAATCATTTGGATAATTTCAGCCCTGGAATTGCCAATCTTTAGGGAACTAAAGGTAAAAGGAGCTGTTTTTAACATTAAAAACTGCCACTTCATGACATCACAAGGTTGAAGAGAGCTTTGGAGATGTAGACAGACTAATAATAAACAATTACTTAAACGTATGAATGAAACAAATCATAACTCCAGGTCTGTTTTTGATGAGGCAACAGCATGATAACATGACTTAAAGCTCACAAGAGTCAATTTTGTGTAATATTGGACCTTTAACATCACAATAAAAAGTTGAATAAATAATAATAATAACTTCATGTTTGGATCAATCTTGTATAAATGCTTTGGACTCCTTTTGATACTAGACTGGTGTTGACTCTGTCCGGTGTTAACCCTTGTCCAGTGTAAAGCTCGGGTAATGTACTGATGAGACAGTGATAAAGTGTGATGGATGTAAACAGCATGACTACTTCAGTGTCTGTAGGAAATGTCACGCTTCATGTTCAGCTGCTTCAAAGCTTCAGCTCGGGCTAATTACACCTCATGACAAACAACATTACAACGAGTATGTTTCATGGGAGCACAGTGCAGTTATAAGACTTTATTATGACATTAAATATTTACTCTTAATGGACTTTTATGAGCTTTAAGTCATGTTATAATGTTGTTTTCTCATCAAAAACAGACCTGGAGTTGTGTTTTGTTTCATTCACACATGTTTGAGTAACGCTTTATTATTAGTCTGTTTACATCCCCAAAGCTCAAAATGCTTAGTTCCACCTTGTGATGTCATGAAGTAGTAGTTTTCAAGTGAACAGCTCCTTTTACATTTAGTTCAGTAGAGATTGGTAATGTCAGGGCTCTAAAAAACACAACCACATGATATCACAATGTGGTAGGGATGTAACAATATCCCAAATCTCACGGTACGATATTTTCACGATATACATCTCTCGGTACGGTGTTTAATGTCTTTATTATATTTTGTGGAGGTTTACAAAATTGTGAATTCTTAAATGCTACTTTTTCCTCTTAAAATGCCTTGACAAGACTTAATCCAAAGAACTAAGACTTAAAAGTGCTTAGAACTGTTATTTCTTCATGTAGTTTGCACCAAAACGGAGCAAAGGATCATGGTCAATGTAGTTCCCTCTGGTTTTTTAGCTACTGCTGCACCATAACAATGAATTTAAGCAAAGAAACTTCGATTCGATACACTGTGACGGTCCACGATCTTATTGAGAGACTTTTGACGATACGATATCACGATATTTTGATTATTTTAAGTGTTTCCACTCTGAGAGAAGAACTCCTAAAGCCTGAATATGCAGGATTTGTGCGTTAAACATGTGTGAATGAAACAAAACACACTCCAGGTCTGTTTGTGATGAAGAAACAACATTATAACAGATCAGAAAATAGTTTAATATGAGCTCTTTTATCGTCACAAACATAATTTAGTACATTAGTAGAAGCTCTTGAGGTCAAAATAAGTCCACTGTGTTCTGTCTGTATGTAATTATAAAGCTTTTATTGTCCTCTCTGGTCTTTGAAAGTTGTGAAAATTGCTTATAAACTCATCGTGGTGAATAATTAGGATGTTCTGAATGCAAAAGTTAAGTGAGGAATAACTTTGGACCACTACAAACTATTACAAATTAACTAGTCCTGTTTTTTCACATTTTAAAACAGGAAAAAATAAGTGACTGTGCCTTTAACTCTATTATAATTTGCTTTAGTGGCCAGTGTATAGTTACAATTGACCAAACAGTTTAATTACATGGTTTAACTAAGAAAATATGACATGAGTGGCGTACAGTAAATTACATGTGTCCAGAGGTTTTATATTGATGTTCCTGAGCGTGACGATGACCAGTGTAAGTGAAGTGGACACGAGCCAGGTCTGATTCATCTCATTAATGACACTGCTCCCTCCAAACACACATGTTCTAGTGTTATTGTGTGATATAGGAAACCAAATAATACCTTAGTTTAGAATCCGTGTATCATTCGTTTTTCAATATAAAACTAAAAATAAGAAAATGAAAATGAAAAAACAACTATTTTCTTCATTATTTGTCTCCAAAACAAAATGAAAAAACGGATAATGATTTGTTTTTTTTAGTTTTCGATTTTGTGTTTAAATGAATAATGGAAGAAACGGATAACGGCCGTTTGAACCAGGTCTAAACCAGGTCTAAACCAGGTCTAAACCAGGTCTAAACCAGGTCTAAACCAGGACTAAACCAGGACTAAACCAGATCTAAACCAGAACAGAACCAGGACTAAACCAGGTCTAAACCAGGATTAAACCAGGACTAAACCGCAGTCCTTGTCTCAGTCCTGGTCTGGTCTCAGCCGCAGTCCTGGTTTGGTCTTGATCTCAGTCCTGGTCTGGTCTCGGTCTCAGTCCTGGTCCCTGTCTGGTCCTGGTCTCAGTCCTGGTCCCAGTCTCAGTGTTGGTTTCTTCCCGGTCTCAGTCCCAGTCTCGGTCCTGGTCTCAGTTCCAGTCCTGTCCCGGTCTCAGTCCTGGTCTCAGCCTGATCTTGTCCCGGTCTGGTCCCGATCTCAGTCCTATTCTGGTCCCGGTCTCAGTGCTGGTCTGGTCCCAGTCTCAGTCCTGGTCTCAGTCCTGGTCCTGGTCTCAGTCCTAGTCTGGTCCCGGTCTCAGTCCTGGTCTCAGTCCTGATCTTGTTCCGGTCTGGTCCCGGTCTCAGTCCTGCTCTGGTCCTGGTCTCAGTCTCGGTCCGGTCCCGGTCTCAGTCCTGGTCTCAGTCCTGATCTTGTCCCGGTTTGGTCCTGGTCTCAGTCCTGGTCCTGGTCTCAGTTCTGGTCTTGGTCTCAGTCCTGGTTTCAATCCTGATCTTGTCCCGGTCTAGTCCCGATCTCAGTCCCGGTCGGGTCCTGGTCTGGTCACGGTCTCAGTCTCAGCCCCCGTAGCCTGTAGTCCAATCATTATCCGTTTTTTCATTTTGGTTTTGGAGACAAATAATGAAGAAAATAGTTGTTTTTCGTTTTCTCATTTTTGGTTTTATTTTGAAAAATGGATGAACGAATGATACACGGATTGTTTAGCTCACTGTCACTTTTATTTTTAAGTTCTTAAAAAAATGTAATAAATATTGTGATTTATGTGCATAGGTCATGGAGAGGAGTAGACCTGTGTCCTGCTGTGTGACGAATCTTCAGTGGTGACGAGTCCAGTGAGATATGGTCATTGTCATGGACTATAAATCGACATGTAGCTAACACGCTCTGGCTCCATCAACTCTGGCTGCTACTGACTACACTGAAAAATTGTCACCCCTCTCTCTGTAACTGCTGCTGTGAGCCTCATGATTTTGGTTTTAAAATATTTATATTAAACTGCTCTACATGATCCTGCTGTTTTTTTTGTTTTTGTTTTGTTTGTTTTTTTGCTATTTTGTCCATAAATTATTTCCTTAAATGGAACTCAGCCCCTATAACTGCCAGCATCGATGAGCTTCATTTGAATGGAGCTGAATGCTATGGGTGACTCACACAGTCCTGGTTCAGTCCTGATTCAGTTCTGATTCAGTTCTGGTTAAGTCCCGGTTCAGCCCTGGTTCAGTCCTGGTTCAGTCCTGATTCAGTCCTGGTTCAGTCCGGCATCACAGTTTAAGTCATGACAACGGCCGTTATCCGTTTTTTTTTTTTTTTTTTTTCCTTTCATTTTGGTTTTGGAGACAAATAATGAAGAAAATTGTTGTTGTTTTTTTGTGTGTGTTTTGTTTTTTTTGCATTCTTATTTTTGTTTTTATTTTGAAAAACAAATGAACGAATGATACACAGATTGTCATCAGCGGTAAAATGAAGACTGCATACATATGTGCTGTTAAAACAATTTTGGTTTGATTTTCATCTGTTGCTTCAGTCCAGGGGAATTAAATTTGCCCCCCTAACAATAAAAGAAATTAAATTTGGTATTTGGAATGAATAATTTATTAATCTTAGGTAAATCTTTTATTCACAAATGTCGATGTTTTAAGGTAAAACCAAATATAACGTACTTTAGTAATGACCTAAGAATTTTTGTTGACTCATTGAACCTGATTGAAAAAAGAGGAGTCGGGTTTCTTGTATCTTTTTGTTCCTTTTTTTTACATGCTTTGTTCCTTTGATTACATGCTTTAGAATTTGCCCCCATGGTTCGTGAATGTACTTTTGTTTTGATTTTTCCTCACAACTGTGATTTGTTTTGTTTATCTTACTAGGTTTAGATGTGATCTTTGTATGGTGCCTTTTTGTTTGTATCTGGGAAGGAAAAAAAAAAAAAAAAAAAAACGTGCTGTTTGGAATCATCTCCTCTCTTCCAATCGCATGTACCCAGTGCGCTCGGAGTTGTGCGTCAGTGGAGAAATGATGAAAACTGAGGTGTGGTTGTAATTGTTGATTCACTGAACATAACAGAACGCTACAATGACACAAGAAAACTGGGACATTTTCTCAATTTTTCCTAGATTTTGTCAGACTTTCTACCGCTGGAAGTTGTCATCACATGTTTTGTTTCCAAAGACAAATAAATAAGACAATCACCGTCCCGCTCACAATTCACCCTTTATTGCATTTCGTTAACACACTTAAATTTGGCAATAGATAAATTACACACAACTAAAATTAAATAAATACATAAATAAAGAATAAATAATGCCTATCAGGACACTTGGTGCGTAACTGCGTAGGACTAAACTAACATGAACAGAAATAAACAAGATAAACAAGTGTGGCTATCGCTAATCAAATAGCATTAGCTGCTTAAACAAACTATGCTAACTGCTAATGGTTGGTGCATTCAGTTCATCTCAGAAAACCCGTTCAAATCAAACCAAACATGTTGAATATTTGTCAATGTGTAGCCTTGTTTTGTATGACATGTGTTTATAATGTACTAACTGTGAATGATTGTCGACAATATGTATGAAAAATAAAATAAAATGAAAATAAATGTGGTTTTGTATTCATTTCCATGATTTAAAGTTTTGAGGTAAGAATTCTTGTTTCTGAGTTCACCTGAACACACCCTGACCTTTAACCTCTATAACCAAAATAAATTAAAACTAAAACTAAATTTGACAACATAAGTAACGTTCTTCACACTTTCTCCAATTTCATATCTTCATCATTTTTAGGTTTAAAAATTTGCATTTAAAATTTACTTTAAATCCGTAAAAAAATTCTTGTTTCTGAGTTGACTTGAACACATCCTGACCTTTAACTTTTATATCCAAAATAAACAAAAACTTAAACAAAATTTAACATAAGTAGCATTCTTCAATCTTTCACCAATTTCATATCTTCATAATTTTTTAGGTTTAAAATTTTGCATTTTAAAATTTTCTAGTTTAAAATACACATGAATTCTTGTTTCTGAGTTGACTTGAACACACCCTGACTTAAAACATCTATATCCAAAATGTATAAAAATAAAAACTAAATTGACAACATAATTCTTCACTCTTTCACCAATTTCATATCTTCATCATTTTTAGATTTCAAAATTTGCATTCAAAATTTACTTTAAATCCACACGAATTCTTGTTTCTGAGTTTACTTGAACACACCCTGACCTATAACTTCTATATCCAAAATAAATAAAAACTAAAACAAAATTTTACATAAGTAGCATTCTTCAAACTTTCACCAATTTCATATCTTCATAATTTTTAGGTTTAAAATCTTCTAGTTTAAAATCCGTAAGAGTTCTTGTTTCTGAGTTGACTTGAACACACCCTGACTTATAACTACTGTCTGAAATTAATAAAAACTAAAACTAAATTTAACAACATAATCAGCATTCTTCACTCTTACACCAATGTCATATCTTCATCCGTACACAATAAAATATCATAATTTCCGAAGCGTTGCTAATTCCATAAATACTGTATGCAGCAAAAATACAATACAATATACTTCTCTGAGGGTAAACTGGACAAGTACAAATATGTAAAAATGCACACTGGACTCCGGGTGTCAACATATCCATACCATCACAAATAAATATGAATAAATAGCTCGAAAATGTACAGGATGCTCATTGCTTATCAGTTAAAGTGCTGTAAATATGACATCAACGGAGTATCGTGTACGGTATTTGGTTAAATAATGGACGATAATAACGGCGTATTGTTAAATGGGACGGTTTCTGCTAAAGATAAAGTGCCCACGTGTTCACAAGATGTAGTTTTAAATTAAGTTGAGCTGGCAGTAAAATATGGCTACTTCTGGGAATGTGTGTATTTTATTTTCAACAAATATCAAAACGTCAGATCGACAGTAAAATGAGCGGAACAAAGGACCAGTTGCGAAGGTAAACATTCTGTGATGAATAGTATTAGGCTCTAGTTACGCTAATTTGGTGTCAGAGCACAGACTGTACTAGTGCATGGACATAGCTAACGCACTTGCCGCTACATCCTAAACAGGAAGTGAGCATGGGTGCACTTCCGGTTTTGTATAAATCTGCTGGGACAGGGGTGACGGGGCTCAAAACTGGGACTCAGGTAAATAAGGACATTTGGTCACTCTACGTTATGGGTGACGTCACACTGCCGTACTTACTTTTAACACAAACTGACCATAAAGAACTGACTCTTTCACCTTTTTTGTGTAAAATCAAACACCTAAACAGGACGGAACAGAGGTTTCTTTAAAATGTGTTTAAGTCAATTTTGTATTCAGATAATATAAGAAAAACTCCTCAGTGTGTGCGTTGTGTCACCATGGTAACTGCAAAGTATAAATAGGTCAAATAGGTTTGATTGTCTATCTGACTCTGAGAATCGAGGACATTGCCTAGCGACACGCACTGACACGCCCCTTTTCCTCAGACACCGCAACTCGGAATTCAGAAGAACTCAGAGGAGACCGAGTTAAGTTTGCGAGATAGAATCCAAGATGGTTGCGGCCAGTTTAATTTTTAAGTATGAGCTGTTTTCATTGTGTTTGGATGCTTTGGTGACTTATATGACAGTTTCAGTTACTCGTTTTCAGTCACTTGTATCACTGCAATACCTTACTGCGTCTGCCTTTGGTTTTTCTTAGTCGTGTTGTGGTGAGGCCAATATTTAACAAAAACTTGTTTTAAACAGCTGCTAACAATAGCCAGGCTGGTGCCACCTAGTGTCTCAATTTCATTTCTCTCCAGCAACTAGGCCAGGAATCAGAATACACTAGACAGTTTGCAAAAACCCCGGAAGTGCAAGTTCGGGCACCAGCCAATCAGCGAAGAGCCATATATTCTGTGTTGGCAACGATTCCCGAGATCGAGGATTTAAAGCCGGAACAAAGAGAATGTTTGGTGAAGTTTATCAAGGAGAAAGACGTTATTGCCCTTTTTTCTATGGGATTTGGGAAAACCTTAATATACCAGTTATCCCCGTTAGTGGCGCATTACATACATCACGACCAAACAGCAGCAATTGGTTAAATTTAAAAAAGTACTCGCCTACCGTTGAGCGAACGAATTCTAATGCTGCGAGGTCAGAGGGTTTCAACGAAGTGAAACCAGTTGATAAATCAGGCTATGCTAACAGAAGATAAGTAACAACAATAACAGCTTTCCAGTTGGCGTCCATATTTTCCTTCAAGTCAAACTCGGGAAACCGGAAAGGGACGGCTACGGCATTAGCTATGTCCAGCTGTGCACAAAACATTATTAAAGGCTCGAAGTGTGGCCGTGACATCATATCTGAGATCCGAGTGGGTGACGGATCGATAATCAAAAGCACCATTAGTGCTACATGAACTAAAGCCTAAATGCTACAGGATGTCGCCTTGTGATGTTTTCAGTTTGTTTTACAGGCATCTTCAAATAAAACCTATCAAAACGCTCTACCCTGGTCCACTGTTCCGCCTGTTGTACTGTCTATACAACACTAACATTGACCATTGCTTCAATGTTTGCTGGTACAGAGAGGAGCGGTTACATGAGGAAAAGTGGGCGGAGTAAGTATAGTCCCCCTTTCTTCTGATTGGCTCCCCGCAGCTCAGTCTTTCTTCTGATTGGCCAGCAGAGACGCCTCCCACCGCTGTGCCATGGCGTTCTGTCGTCTGGGCACCGACGTCAGGCTGGAGGGGAACTGTGGGGCACACTCAGCTTAGCCACTGGGCACGGGTGAAGATGGAGGAGATGAAATGAACAAATGAATGAGTGATTAATGGATGAACTTACCAAAGTGAAAGGTGCATGTTTGTACAAATCAATCAAGGAGGAAGATGGATAAAAAATTAATTATAAAGAATCACAGTGGCAGTGTATGACATGATAATGACAACAGATTGGATGTAAACAAATGTACAGCAAAACTATAGACCAGGCTACAATTAAAATGACTTGAATTCTGAACAGGAATGTTGTTTTGAGACTTCTGACAAAGTTAAGATAGATTTTAATTGGTCTATATTTTCTGATAAGCTCTATTAGCTCTACTGATTTCTTTACTGGTAGAACCTCGTTTACCTCCGCTGACTCAGCACCGAAAATGCCTAATTTCTGTGCAGTTTATGGTTGCTGCAACCGCTCTAATTGGGAGAAAGACAAACGTTTTTTTTTTGTTTGTTTTTTTTTTTTTCGTGTACCGAAAGTGGTGTGTCACAAGGGAGCTAGTATTTAAAAACTTACAGAAAAAAAGTGGATCAATAATCTCTGGCTAAAAACAGGAGGCGTGGAAACAGACAGTGCTAGAGTTCACAGCGACCACTTTGTAACCGGTAAGGATTGTGTAATTTATTAATTAATATTTTCAAGTTTAAGTTTTTTGGGGCAATCATTTAGAACAACAAGCATCGTAAGTGACAGGTAAACTGTTGCATTACAGCTTCTAACTTGTCACGCAAAAAGCTTTTTTTTTAATCATTATTTTAGATTATCCTAGTGCAGCGGGTGATTTTAATTCTAAATAGTTGTACGGCTCCAGGCTTTGAAAGGCTTTCATTTGGCTCAATGTAATACGAGGTCTGCAGCACCAGATAATGTATTATATTCATCGCCTCAACGCCACGAAAATCATCCAAATTGTATGAAAAGTTCGACTTTTCCATATTGTACGGGTCATAACCTATATTTAGACTTAGGGTTACTTGAGTGAAACCTGCCAATACTGTTAGAATGGTAGCTGTTGTTAGCAGGGATGACTAAACCTCTGACATGAGCTCATTTCTGATGTGAAATGCGCTCATGCACTCATCAGGGTGAATGATTAGGATGCAAGGAATATAGTTTGAGCTTTAGTCCAGTAGATAATAAACTATAGAGTAGATAAAGCTTACCTTGTGGTCACATGACAGGCTGGAGCGTTCCATTCTGCGCATCCTGGAGGGGGAGGACGGAGACGACACACATCTGTCTGCTACCTCTGGAACTGGACACAGCAACAGCCAAACATGATAGAGACATTACTTCATAAATGATGATGTCAAAATCTGTTCACATCCAGTAACAGTGTCCTTCAGCAAGATGCATTTTCTCTTATTTAGAGGTGCCCTAAGAAACTTTTCACCTGCTTGTCCACATGAAGATGCTATTGCAGGGGTCAGAGATCAAGAGACCTTTTTAGCAGACAACCTGTAA
Source organism: Boleophthalmus pectinirostris (assembly GCF_026225935.1). NCBI lineage: Eukaryota > Metazoa > Chordata > Actinopteri > Gobiiformes > Gobiidae > Boleophthalmus > Boleophthalmus pectinirostris. The sequence continues at coordinate 30,256,145 of NW_026571095.1, read as the reverse complement.
AAAGCCAAACCACATGCACAGTCTGACCACAGCACCAGAGTCAGGGAGAAAAAGAGACACAAACTGGACAATCCAGAGAAGAGGAAATTGCTGCTGCACAAACTCTGGTCAGGAGAGTGTCTGAACCTGAGTTTTATGAGGTGTTCTAAGAAGAGCTGGTTCTGTTATTGAATAGCAAAAGCTGATTATCACTTTGAAGACTTCCACAATGTGAAGTTGCGTGTTGAATCACAACTACAAGAGCTGTTAAGTGATGATATCACTTCCAGGTCTAATCTGAATTTCATAGCTGATTTGTAGCTTTGTTTTTTCATCTTGCCACAATGCTGCCTTGGACCCAGGAGTGATATTACACTTACCAACTCTATGCCTGCATGTTTTATTTATTGATCAGACTTTTGTCTGTCACTATGGCTGTTGTTTGCTGCTCTGCACAGGACACATGCAGCCTCTGGTAGGCGAGTGAGAGATTGGAAGTGTTTTTGAGTGAGAGAAACATGATCAGTTGTGAAGCTGTGTTGTCAATGGCCAAGAGTCACATGGTTGTCTGAGGGCACAGTTTCTCCATGATACAGACAATAGTAGGGCTGGGTATCGTTAAGAAATTGTTGATACGATACATACCTCAATACACAGGCCACGATACAATACAGTGCAGTTTTGATTCAATATAGATATATTTCAAATCAATTCGATACAGTTTAATAAAAAATAAAGGCTAAATGATGGCTGTGATAATAAAATTCTTTGTTAAGTCACTTCTCGTGCAAAGTTCATATGAAACACAAACATTTTAATCATCAAAACAGTAAAAATATCAAATGTGTTGCATAAATGAGTTTCCTTCCCATAAACAAGCAACAAAACTCTAGCGTTGTAACAAAATAATTTACTAAAATATACCAAAAAATACTCTTGGTGATATATCGATACAGCAGTCCCCGATATCGATACTGTATCATCACATTAAACGATAAGGTATATTGATATTTTGATATTTTTGCACACCCATAGACAATAGACAGACAGTATTGGTGTGAGCTCTCACCGTTGGCGCTGATGTTGTCAGTGAGGGCCGGGGACACCAGCACAGTGTGGTACTTCTCCCTCCTCCCTCTGAACACATCCTCCCTCTGCCTCCTCCACTCCTCCTCCCTCTGCCGCACCAGACGGATCTCCTGCTCCACCAGGGACTGGCTGCTCAGGGAACGCAGCTTGAAGAATGGGTTGGAGGTGAACGTGCTCTCCTGACAAACACCAACACATCCAAGTCCAGAAGATTAGACACGTGTTACATTGCTCAGACCACTTTTATCTAAAGATGTAAAGTTAAAGAGCTGGAACCACCGTGCTGCATGAGGGTCAATTTAAGGATTGAGAAGTTTGTTACCACCTCAGAAACAGACCTGGAGTTGTGTTTTGTTTCATTCACACATGTTTTCGACTTGGACTTGCCTGTATTTGACTTGGGACTCGACTCGGACTTAAGGTCAAAGACTCGAGACTTACTTGAGACTTGCAAAACGACGATGACGACTCTGCCACCATAGGACTTTTATTTTTCCATTTCCATGGAATCACACAAGCGCTACCTCCAGAAAGTTATGCATTGCCCAATTAATTTAATTAATTTAAGGAGCATGACTTTATTGTAGATGTTTTTTCTGCCTTCTAAGTGTTTTTTTTTTTTATCTATACTTTAGTTCACACACAAGTACACACAAAACCCCTATTAAACAGGTCTCTGTCTGTTTGTGGCTAAGTACAGATCACTGTCTTTCCCAGCAGTGTCAGAGTGCAGGTTCTAAATCCAGTTCTCATCTGTTTCTGCGTGTGTTTTAGTGTTTTAGTGTGCGTGTGTGAGTGTGTGCGAGTGTAACCTCAGTGTGAGTCTTCAGACGAGGTGTTGCCTTCACAGTTCACAGCTTTTCCAACACTTTGCCCTGGTGCCGTCATCACACCTCGTCTCGTTTGCACCCGAAATGACTAATGTGGTTATTTATAGGATTTATTTCATTCCTTTTCCATTTTACATCTTGATTCTGAGCAGGTTTTGACTCAGATACGCTTTCAAATTATTCTGACTGGATTTGAAAAAGTGGGGGAAGTTGTCTTGCACTGGAAAAATGCTCTTGGGTGAGATTTGAACCATCAGTACAACACAAAGAGATGTGAATTTAAGTGTAATAATTAATATGCATGCTGAACAAGTCCCATGGGATGGAGAGTGATGGAAAATGAGGACGTTGCCATACCAATGAACTCTTTTGAATAGTCACTAGTCCTCAAAAACATGCCCACAAGCGAAAACGTCATGGCAACTAGGAACAAAAGTACTGTTACAGCTCGATCACTTGTCTCGCTGATATGTCAAAATGAAAGTTCCCTCACAAACAAATGAATAGTGAAGCCTATCTCCATATTACAGGTGCATTTTGTAGCTTTTCTGGCAACTCTACCTTACATCTGTGCAATTACAGTTGGTTTTATAGCCCAAAAAACCTTGAAAAACATTATTCTGAATGCGAGCGGGGTTGCCTCTCCACAGATCTGACATGTAACTTGGTCTGGTTTGGTTTCCATGAAGACAGGAATGTTTAATACAATATGAGAAACATTCCAAACAAAGCAGTAACTATGTCACCAGGGCGAAAACTGTTTGAAAGACCCTCAAGCAGAAAACCTACACAATGCACCTTTAAAACATGTTTACTTCATGATGTTAGTGTCATGTTTCTGCTCTCCTCACACTCACATGTAAAAGAGGAGCTTTAGTGGTCTCTGAATTGAATTGAAATGCTAATTATGATCTAAAATAAAACACCAAAAGGTTTACATGCTCAACTAGGGCTGGGCGATATGGGAAAACAAAGAACCACGTTTTTTTGTGTGTTTTTTTTCATATTGGTTGATCTCTATTTTCGATTTTCTCTTACTCTATCTTATTAAACACAGACAGTGTGAGAGCAGTGTGTCAGGATCACAACAGTTTTTAACAGACTAATAATTCTGGAGAAATTTACAATTAAAGTTTGGAATGAGTTTGTACAAAATATTAAACCTAAATAAAAGCATACACGCATAACCATTAGCGGCTGAAATATGTTCACTTGCGATGCCTGTGTGTTAAATTTTGACTCAAGTTTAGTCATTTACTTTCCATAAGTTGGATAATAATGATAAGAAGCACCAGAGGAGAAAAAAAAGGAGAAAAGGTGAGGATCTAGATTATACAGAGTCAGACAGAGACAGAGGAAGAGAGAGACACTGGACTCTTCAAATTGTCCAGATTTAAGTCAAAACTTCTGGAATGTGAAAACTCGTGAGGAAACAAAGAGGCGCGTAGTGGCCCTGACTGCTTTTTCCTAAACAAGACAGCATAAATCCTTGTCAGTCTTCGCTCGGCTTTAGATCTGTCGATTAAAATGCGCTTACCTTATCATCATGATCAATCAAAGCTAAGATTGCGATCTATTGATCTTTCGATTTTTGGCACAGCTCTACGCTCAACAATGTCTCTTAACAAAGCTTTGACCTCACCTAAATGTGGTTGGAGGGTTGGAGAGAGGAAAAAATACAGGGGACTGGCTCCAGCATGCTAAAAGTGTGGCAAAAGTGAAAGAACTTTAAAAACACAGAGGAACTTCATCACAATAAACTGATGTATGACCGTGAGGGAGGAGCCTTTTCCATCTGAAGGACACTGGACTAAATAGAAGGAACATATCCAAATGAAATAAAACACAACCCCAGGCATGTTTTTGGTGGGGACAGAACTTAAAAATATGGTTAAAACCAAGAAGAAATGGCAAAACTCTGCTCTGGACTCTGAAAACACAACTCATTGCAGTGAATAATTGTGATGCTTAGGAGCCACTGTAAACTGTTGAAATTGAACAAGTTCTGTTTTTCATGTTTTTAAGACTTTGGACATTTAAGATTTTGCGCTCCAGATACTGTACCTGCGTTTCTGTTCCAACGGGGGCAGTGTTGAGGCAGAACTCCGACGCACTTCGGATGATCAGGTTGGAGGTTTCCACGACGACCACGTTGGCGGAGCTGCCGGGCCAGTCAGAGAGGGCGCCGGTGGCCGTGGAGATGAGGCGGGACCTGGAGGCAGGGCTGGTGTCGGGCTCCAGGATGATGACGTTGCTGGCGGTTAGCTCGTGGTAGTTACGGGGCACAGAGGAGGAGCAGGAGGGGGAGAAGGAGGGGGACACAGACAGAGTGGGGGTCCGACAGGCGGGGGGGCGAGGCGGGGAGCGGCTGGTCTGCAGACATGACGGCCTGGACACAAGTTTAAGTTCATGTGCTCATAATTCAGACAAAACATGTTTTATTTACAGTATTTAATGCTGTGTAAAGAGCGTCTTGCACCAGGACTAAGAATGGCAGTATTCTTTTGACAGATTCATAATAATAATAACACTGTTCTTACACTTAACAGGCCTGTCTGCTTTGCAGCTTTGACAAAGCCCATCAAAGTGCTCCATGTTCGGTGGTGGTCGACTGCTACTGCAGCTTCAACTGGGGCATTTTTATTTCCTTAAATGATTTGGTTCAATCCCAGCTCCCACATTCAGACACTTGAGCCTTCTTACCTCCCGTGTTTACGCACATGATGTAAGAATGTAAGTTTTCTTTATATAAAGTGTTAAGACTGTCCAGCATGGAGGTAGAAATGTACCATGCATTCTAGAAATAAAGCTGTTTACCCAATGATGTGAATTTGGTCTTTTGATAACTTATGTTATTAGGTTCTTTTTTTCAGACCAAGAGTTTGGTTTTCAAACTAGCAGTTTTGACTGCTAGCGGTCTTCCTCAGACCAGACTGATACCCAAAATGGGCAATAAACAAAGGAAAACAATAGGTCAGAGAGAAAAATAAATAAAATAAAACCGATAAAAAGAGCAAAGGCATGGTAACATTACCGTACATCAGGGCATAACAGGAAAAGTGCAGAGGGCAATGAGAAAGCACAATATCAGCACACCAGTGAAGCCATACAGAAAACTAAGGCAATTACTCATCCACCCAAAAGACAAAATAGAACCAGAGCATAAATATAATGTCATATACAAAATAACCCGCATGCCCTGCAATAAAACATACATCAGGAAAACAGGGAAAACAGTAGACGAAAAACGGAACATAGGACAGAATGCGACAAGGAAACAGCGAAGGCGAAAAACAAACATCGTCGCTGAATTAAAGAGGCAATTGAAATACGGAAACGTGCCCACAGGGCTATAAACCGGAACAAGAGGGCTTTTTTACTCTCACAAACCTGTCCTGGGATACTGTCCTGAGGAAGTCGGACTGCAGATGGCGCTGTTGTCCTGCCACCACTGATAGGAAGACAGCACCAAAACCTGTAACCTATAAATCAGCTGAGCGGACATGTCACAGCAAAATTACGTGACCACTCTGAGGAAGAGTGAGCAGTTGAAAATGTCAGGTATGAAAACAAATTCTTGGTCTGAAAAAATAGCCTGTTTACCATTTTAGTAGGGTTTGAACCATCAGGTTAGTGGGCTGGTAACGTTATGATTCATAGCCTCTCCATTCTGTCCCTTTTCTTTTTAAAAATATTTTTGAAATACTTATATGTGTTATTACCGTGGTAGTGCGATGCCTTTCTGGATGAGCCCCCTCTCCCTGCGGTGCTTTTCCTCTCTCTCCAGTGTGAGCCGGATCTCTCGCTCCACCGCAGACTCCGGCTCTTCCAGGGGGCTGCGGTACCACGACTCGTCCAGGCCCGAGTCCTCCGAGCCCGGGGACAAAGCTGAGGACAGAGTGGAGGACAGAGCCGAGGATTGAACTGAGGATGAAGCGGAGGACTGGGGTGGTTCCCGGGGAACGGCTGCAGCTGCCTGGACATCCCTGTACAGCAAAACACAGTTGAGTACAAGAAGTGAGTTATATTATGAGTAAAAATATCACATACGAAAAAGCAGAATTTGGTACCTGTGCTTGAGGCGAGGGCTGCGGGTGGGGGGGTACAGGGAGGTGTGGGTGCCCTGGAAGCTGCCCTGTGCCCTCAGCCCAGGTTTGGGGATGGGCCGACCTTTGACCTCCTCCTCCATCTTCTTCCACTGTTGCCGTGCCAAGAGAAAGTCCAGGTGCTCTGTGGAGACGTTCTCGCTCTGAGGGCCCTGCTGCGCGCTGACGTCTGAAAGCTGGAGAGAGAGAAACAGCAACTGACTCAGCAAATTCTGACACTTCTGACACAAAAGTCTTGTATTATTCAGGCTTTGGGAAATACTTAAGGGTATTATGAGATTGTTTTGGCCTATCGTTTAAATATCGCATCTGGCAGTCTCTGTGTCCTCAAATAGATTAGATTTAAATTTATTGTCACTGTACAAAATACAACAAAACTTCAACAGAGCAAATCTGTAGCAGTAAAAATGAATAAATATAGACACATTTTCACATCCATATCAGTAAAAACATTAAATAAATAATAAATAAAATATAGCATATATAGCATACGAGGTAAATATGCTCAAATCGAATGGAGCATTTACAGATGTCATGCTGATTTATTCTAGCCAGGCTGGCACCACCTAGTGCCTCCGCTCAATTTCATTTCTCTCCAGCGACTAGGTCAGGAATCGGAATACACGAGACGGTTCACAAAAACCCCAAAAGTGCAAGTCCGGGCACCGGCCAATCAGCGAAGAGCCGTACATTCTGTGCTGGCAACGATTCCCGAGATCGAGGATTTAAAGCCAGAATAAAGAGAATGTTCAGTGAATTTCATCAAGGGGAAAGACGTTATTGCCCTTCTTCCTGCAGGATTTGGGAAAAGTTTAATATACCAGTTAGCCCCGTTAGCGGTGCATTACATACGTTACAACCAAATAGCAGTGACTGGTTAAATAAAAAAGTACCCACCTACCATCAAGCGAACAAATTCTAATGCTTCAAGGTCAGACGGTTTCTACAAAGTGAAACTGACTAATGAATCAGGTTAGATTTATTTCCTAATTACAAAAACAATAGACATGATGGTCAAGTTGTTTATGTTATAATTTGTTTTTGGTTCAAATACAATCAGAAGGCACTGGTCTCTCATTTGGGTTTGGAAAATATGCCCCACTGAAAAATATGCTCCACTGAAACTGGCACCCCAGCACCTGAAGCCAGTCATAAGTTAGTGCTAGTGCTGCCTCTGCAGCTCAGTGAGGGATTTCTAGAGCTTTTGATGAGACATGGCCTGTCCATATACTGAGAATGAGACAAACTACTAGGGTGTGTCCTCGATCTGCAGGTTAAGGCTCTGGCAACACAGGTTCAGTTGTGATTCTGGTACATTTTACATCTCATAACAGTGCAGGCTCCATACAATTCTTTTAAACCATATTTATGATCAGGCTTACAGAGACAGAAGATTGTATAAAATATAAGGCTTGGAACATATAAGAACATACAAACTCCACAGAAAGCCCAAACAAAAAACAAGTATGTTCATTTGTTTAGAAGACAAACAATATGAGAACATGGCTGAAAGCTTTACAGGTGAGCTGTACCTTTCTGTCTGGGTCAGTGGAGCTGGTGGTGGAGCTGGTGGAGGAGCCTCGGAGGAACATGTCTCTCCTGGAGGCCATCTCCTCTCTGGACTCACTCCTCTCCGGGTCACTGCTCTGACAGGGCTTTTCTGAGCACGCCTCCTCTGCTCGCACCTCCTCACAGCCTGATTCTGAAACAAACAACAGAAAGTAGAGAAGGATATGACAAATGTACAATTAGGGTTCAGAGATGGCAGTGTTTCACTTTAGTCTATAATTGCTTTGTGAATTCACAGTTATCTTATTAGATGATTAGATTAGATATTAGATGAAAAACATGTATTATGTAACAAGACTGGTGCACTAGGCAATTTTACTTTTACCTGCTTGTCTCTAAGGCTACGTTCAGACTGCAGGGCTTAATACTCAATTTTTTATTTCTTTGTGAAATTTTTTTGCGAGGTCGTTCACATTTCCAATTAAATGTGAATTGTATGTGACCTCCAGTGTGAACTTTAATAGCCAAAAGTGTCCCACATGCACATTGGAGGATACGACCATGTCACATGCAGCGAGCACGTTCAGTGTTTATGGAAGTAGAGTAAACGCTGGGCTTGTCTCCCAAAATACAGTCCAGTTCTTCGCTTGTTTGAGTCTCGTATTTGGCTCGCAGGCTCTTTTTTTTTTTTTATATTGGAGCCAGGACCGTTCATTCCAATCATTTCAAAAAACGCCCGCTTCCAATAAGACCCCTCCAATTTGGCCTGAAAACAGCGATCACCCAAAACTTCGCTTTCCCTAAATTGTCTAGACTTCGAGCCTGACATGTAGGTGGGATGAATGCGACCTGGGCTTTCAGCATGTCAAAAGATCGGATATGTATCGGTTTTAGGAGCACATATCCAAGTGGCCAGATCTGTGTCTTTCCAACTGTCATTGAAAGATCTGATACAGGAGCATAGGGGCAAAAAAAGCGGATTTGGGTCACTTCAGGCTGCAGTCTGAGCATAGCCTATGATGTTATTACTTATGCCAAGATAAGAATATTCCACAGTATGGCATGAAACCTGTCTATATCTATCTCCTTTTGTCCTGAGGGTTGTTACACTTCCTCAAACCGCCCTGACACAGTATATGATTTCTATTTTAAGCTTTCTATTATTATTCTATTACTTAATGATCTTAAATATAAAATAAAATAAAGTGATATTGATTGATTAATTGAGACAGACTAGTTGCAAGTCAGATCTGTGAAAAGGCAAGCCCATAGACTGTAATAATGCATGTTTTATAAGGTAATTTTGAGCAATTAAACACCTGTAATTGAACAAAAAGCCAGCTAAATATTTTTTGTCATACTGTGGAAAATACCAAGTAAGTAATGATGGACAGCCACCTGAAAAAGTACACAGTGCACCTTTAATCGACTCTAAATCACTTTAAATCAAGATAAACAAAGAAATTGTTGTTTCTAAAATTATAAACCATAGCACTAATTTTATGTGCAAACTAAATAAAGTTAAACGTTAATGACTAAATGATGCATTACCAGTCAGCGAGTCCTTCCTCCCGTCTGCGTCTCTTCCTGTTTGGCCGATGACATCACCGTTGACGGAGGCAGCCCATTGGTCGTCCCCGGCATCGCTGTCCGAGTACACCACGGCGAGCTCAGCCTGAAGGCAGTCGCTGAGGTCGTCCCTAAGCCCCGCCTCCTGACCCCACACATGGTCAGAGTCATGCGGGAACCTGGCCTCTGATTGGTCCCTGCCTTCTAACTCAAACAAGAGCTCTGATTGGTTATTCGTTTCGGCTACTTCCTGTTTTACTTCCTCCTTACTCTCCATTTCCGTCGTCCAAAAATCATCGGCGTTGTCTTCTGAGGTTTCATCTTCTTCGATTACTTTACGATTTTTACCGATTTCAAACACCAAATAGTCACAGTTGTCTTCCTGCTCTTTGCTGATTGGCTGCTGTACCTTCTGGACTTCTGGATATTGTAGTTCTTCTTCTTCTTCTTCCTCCTCTTCTTTGTAGTTCCTGAGGTTCTCTCTCTCCAGATTCATCAGTAGAGGAGGCGAGGAGCTGATCTCCATGGTGACAGGTTCCTGAGAAGGCGGGGCACTGTTGCTGAAGTTCTCGTCGTCGTCGTGTTCGTCGTCACGGTTACTGTCAGCTTCGTGGCTAGCGTCTGTTAGCTCGCCTGCTGTTCTGCCGAGTCCGGTTGTAGCTCTCTGTGAACACATAATATCATTTAAAGAGGGACTATTACGCTTTTATTATGGAGTATTAACTGTAACACATAATATATTTAGATCACCATGTTACTTTTTAGGCCGTGTCCGAATGTCCACCCTAATCCCTAACCTCTTCACTACATAGGCCCACACTCTTTGGTGCACTATATTCAGGGTTCCCACTGTTTTTCACTGACAAAATTTCTAAACTTTTCCATGACTTTTTCAGAACCTAAAGTGAATTTTCCATGACTTTACGGCAGCTTACAAGTGTAGAATGGATCTTACTTTTAGGGCTAAATATGAAATGTTAACCCTTTCCACTCACCTTAGGGTTTGGTATTATAGTTTGTAACATTCAAAATACTCTCACTGCATTTATTGTCGTCTTTTTTAAACAAAAGGCGCATATGTTCAGAAATAATCATAATAGCCCAGGGATCTCCAACCTTTTGCTACCTTTACAAAATGAAAATGTCAGAGATCCACTCATTTCAGAGGTCGCAGGAAACAGAGTGGCTATAAGAGGCCAAGCTTCAGTGTTGTACCGTTAGATGCCTTTAAACATAGAACCATTATCCAATTATTAGAACACAAAGTTCAAAACAACACATTTACAATGGTAATTAATCAAATTTGAGTTATTCAGTATAATAAGTATGATATGAGCCTTGGCGAGCCTTGGCGAACTACTTGTTAGGGGGTGGAGAGCTACTGGGAGCTCCCGAGCTACAGGTTGGAGACCCCTGTAATAGCCTGATGAGAACTTAACCTAACGCTGCGTTGTGTGAAAGAGATACTAAAATTCCATGACTTTTCCAAAATTTTCTTTGAATTTACAAAATTCCATGACTTTTCCAGGCCTGGAAAATTACATTTTCAATTTCAATGAATTTTACAGGATTTCAATGACTATAGGAACCCTGTATATTGTGCACTCATTCACTGAGGGATTCAGACACGCAGTTCACTACTTTTGGGTCACATGGCTCTGGCACTTAGGTCTGCTAAACTCCGATAAAACTTAATTTCTGTCATAATAATGCATCACTTTTTTATGGCGTTTTTTTGGACACTCAAAGACGCTTTACAGAGCAGTATTCATTTACTCCATACCCGGTGGTGGTAAACTACCACAGTAGCCACAACTGCCCTGGGGCAGACTGACAGAAGTGAGGCTGCCAATCTGTGCCATCAGCCCCACCGACCACCAACATCACTCACACACACACCACTTTCATACTAGGCAATGAGGGTGAAGTGCCTTGCCTAAGGACACAACAACAGTGTTTGCCACTGGCACCCCACTGTGGCACCTGATTTTCCCAGTGGATCAGGCGTTGACAAGCTGGTAACATAACACATAAATACTGATCAGATCAGACTGGTACACAAGTATTTATAGACAAATAATAATCATACGAGTTTTTGTCACCATGGCTCTCACACAAACGGACTGGATTATTTGCTGAGATGTGGAAATTATCACTCTTTTAAGGTATGTGACTAACACTAACACACACTAACACCATAACAGTTTATTTAAGAGTGTTATTCATCATCAGGATCTACAGACCTGCTCACAGTCCAACTCACTGAACCCCAATAATTGGCCCCAGCCCTGCAAAACAAGACCACGTGGGGGGAGCTAGAGTTCCGATTGGTCACTGTAAATTGTTAATTGCTATGGTACTAATTTTTCATAATTTTAAAACTCATGGATGGGCTACAGCTCTTGTTTTCTTGCCTGTATTCAACTGTACAATTTACACCTTATAAAATAAAAATTTGCATACTTTTCACGTGTCGTATTTTTAAACTAATCCGTTATGACTGGAACCAGAGACCTCCAGAACTCCTCGTCTCTGTTTCCGAACACAAAAGTCAAAAGGCTGAACTCCTGCTGCCTTTATTCTTTCTGCACTTAAGGTTTCCATGGCGATGTCTCCAAAGTGTCACTGGCACATGGTTCGGACAGAACATAATAGTCCGCAGAACCCACTCAGAGTCACCATGGAGACGAGACAAAGGCTGAGATTAGCACGTCCGACATTTATGAGAAATCTGAAAGTTCTTAAACAGCGAGATGTACTTTGAGGTCGTTTCAGCTCATTCTGCACTAAAAATATCCCATAATATCCAACAATTATAACGCAGCGGATCATCAACAGTCCCTGGTCTGTCAGAAGCTCTGGTACTCAAGTTAGACTTTAATCTGATCTTTATTTTTACACAATCTGACCCGAAAAACCTGATTTCGCTGGAACTACAACAGGTGAGATGATCTGTGCTGTTAAACAAGTCTCACACACTTAAAATTACAGTCACAAGGTCTTAGATTTGATTGCTTTTCTGTTTGAGGGCAGGTAGAAAAAGAGGAAAAGACATGAAGAAAAAATATGATATCTTTTTTGTGTTTAGTATAGTTTAAAATATGATAAGAAATAACCTACTATGTCATGCAAATCAGAGGTAATAACAATAACAGAGTGGTTACTCTTGTGGCTGCCTCGCTCACACACTGAGCAGTTTTTGACACTTTTTGTTTTTTGAGCTCAGTTTTTTAACATTATGTCACTGGATTTTGACCAACTAAGAAGTGAAGCATTAGCCAGGCTGGCACCACCTTGTGCCCCCACTCAGTTTCATTTCTCTCCAGCAACTAGGTCAGGAATCGGAACACACTAGATGGTTTGCAAGAACCCCGGAAGTGCAAGTTCGGGCACCAGCCAATCAGCGAAGAGCCATATATTCAGTGTTGTCAATGATTCCCGAGATCAAGGATTTAAACCCAGAATAAAGATGTTTGGTGAATTTCATCAATGGGAAAGACGTTACTACCCATCTTCCTACAGGATTTGGGAAAAGCTTTATATACCAGTTATCTATGTTAGTGGTGCATTACATACCCCTACCAAACACTACACTTCCAAATAGCAGCGATTGGTTAAATGATAAAAAGTACCGTCCTACCTTCAAGCGAACAAATCCTAACACTACAAGGTCAGACGGTTTCTACGAAGTGAAATGAAGTGAAACCAGCTGATGAATCAGGCTAGTGCAGCATGTGCAGTTTAAAGGACACAGGTAAGGGACTGTTGGAGTTTTTGAAATGAGCTGTTTGGCTTTCTTTAATCCATGGACATTTCAAATGCTAAAGGCTTTTTACACCATATATGGCAGCAAATGTGGCAGAACATCTTCCAGAAGAAACACTCTGAGAGAATGGATAATTTCATCACAAACCAAAAAACATAGCAGAGTAGGAACAAGGCCTTTCCTGTTGTTCATCTGGTTCCCCTTGGACATTGCTATGATCTCTGCAGGACACAGAGGAGGGACACTTTTGGCTCTTTCACAGGATCTGCTGATTCTCCCTGACCAGTCCTCCTGTTAAACTGCACTTAAACCTTTAACTGAGACACAAATTACACTGAGACGCACAGTGGAAATACTGTAGTAACATCAACTGCTCCAGCAAAACTTGAATTTCCCTTGGGATTAATAAAATATCTCTTTCTCTCTGTAATTATCCAGAAATATCAAATATTACATAGAAAGAGACCAGTCAAAAGTTTGGACTCTGCCTCTCTTTCAGTGCTTTTATTTCTTTATGTTTACTGCTTTCTACATTTTACATACAGAAGACATCAAATATATGAAGCAAGATATATGGAATCATGTATCAAAGAAAAAAGTTAAATAAAAAGCCACCCTTTTCTTTGTCCAAAAATGTTTAGTTGAGATATTTAGCTTTTTTAAATGGGATAATATAAAATACCTGCTACTCGAACCTATAAATAAGTTAAACTGAGCCAGCAAAACCAAATCTTCCAGTCCAACATGCTAACATACAAACACACGATGCTCTTATGAAAGCAAACAGTGCTCCAGTCACTGCAACATCTGCGCTCCTACAGTGGGATCCAGCTCTTGTGTAAAGATGAATATCAGAGAAATAGAGAGCGGCCTGTACTGCACAATGTCATGACCCATTTCTATACAATCTGGGGTACCTGATTTTCACACCGTAGAATGAGGAAGTATGTATTTAAGTCGCTGTCAAAGAGGGACTGTTACACTTCTATGGGGTATTAACTACTAAACATATTTAGATCACCATGTTAGCTTTTATTGTTTTGAAAATGCTATATTCACTGAAAACAACATATTAACATGTTTTGTAAGTTTCACCTTTGTTTATGATGTTCTGAGTCTCTCATCCTTGTTGTATATTTATGGAGAATATTTATTATTCTGTATATTTATGGAGAGTTGTGGGAGCATATATATGTATACTGTATATATATGGACCACTGCATGCTGTCTGTAGCTAATAATAAACTAAAAAGCAGCAGCGCTTTGATTGGCTGTGCTTGGGCAAGTCGACGACTGTTTGTTTTTTTTTGTTTTTTTGGTTTCTACCATATTATAACAATCAAAAACTCATCAAAACATGCCTGAAGAGGTTTTATATGTCATCTATTCATCTGTGTGTGTTCTTCTTTCAAACGAAAAACACTCTGTATATTATGTGGTAAAATAGAAAGAGCGCCAGTGTGTTTTCAAACTCCATACACCTTCACTAAAATCTAGAATCATTTGGATAATTGTAGCTTTTAAGTTGAAATCTACCACTACATGACATCGCAAGGTGCAACAGAGCATTCTGAGCTTGGAGACATAGAGAGATTATACTGTATAATACAGTATTACTCAAACCTGTGCGAATGAAACAAAACACAACTCCAGGTATGTTTTTTGAAGAGGACACTACATTGTACCATGTCTTAAAGCTCACAAGAATCCATTTTGTCTAATAAGATTTAATAATTTTATTAAGTAGGCTACAAACCCACTTCGTATTTCACATTTTACAACTTAAAATACTGTAGCTGATACACAAAGAATAACAATGTCATTCAACCTGGACTTCTGAGGATGTATGACTCTTCTCTCCTCTTTTAATCTTAATTTTATGATGAATATTTATGTTTGTATTGTGATTTTAATGTCTTTCTTATTTTGTAAAGCACTGTGGATTACTTTGTGTACAAACTGAGCTATACAAATAAACTTGCCTTGTCTCGCTTTACAGGTACACTAAGACTAAAGCAGTTCAAACAAGGTTAACGACATTAGCTGCAAGCCAAATTTGAGTGCATCTACTTTATACAGCCTCCTGAGCACAGAAGCCCTTCCCTGTCTCTGCTAAATGAAAGCCCACATAATAGATATTGAATGTGTTTTAGAGGCATCAGAGGCAGGCCTGGCTGGCGCTGCTGTGTCCGGATGAACTGTGCGCGCTCTGGTCGATACTCAGTCTGGTCCATGTGAGCCCTGCTGGAGCTGACAGACCTGATCTCACTGTTATGACTTCTAAAAGCACTTCCACATGAGGACAGAGCGGTGTGTATTTAAAGGTGCACTTTGTAACTTTTCCGATGGAGGAAACACTTTGTCAAATGCGTTCTTGTCTGGAATGTTTCACAATATGGTATTAATGTTTTCTGTCTTCAAAGAGACCAAACCAGACCAAGTTACAGATCAGATCTGTGGAGAACAGACCCTGCTCACACTCAGAATGTCTGTTTTTCTAGGTAATTTTAAGCAATAAAACCACCTGTAATTGAATAAATGTAAAGTAGAGCTGTTTAATGTCATACTGCGGAACATTCCATGCAGAGCAATGACATGGTTTTACAAGTTACGTAGTGCACTTTTAAAAGTTGAAACTACAGTGTTCACTATTTTGATTTTGGGACATTTACATTATATTTTTAATGTTTTTAATTGTGAAAATATAATAAATATCTGAATTATTTGAGATGATAAAACACTGCACAAATAATTTAACTCTTTGAATGTTAAAGCGATTAAATCAGGACTAGTCTAATCCAATGTGACAACCAGTTAAAATCCTTAAATTTTCTCAAAAATCGACAGTGCGTGCACCTTATGTATTAATTCTGGTTGTGCTTACTGACCTTGAAACAATTTTATGTGGTACACGGCGTTCAAAAATCTGTCAAAATGTTTTAGCATGACTTTGGTAAACTACGAAGCTGCGCCACTTGATGAACTGTCAGAGCATTATGGCTACTGTAGTCAGGAGCCTCGCGGAGTAGCTGACCAGATCAGCGCACAAGGAGTGAGCTGTTTTTTTCAGCGCTTATAGTTTATGCAAATTAATCATGTGGTTTTAAAGGTTTGTTTCTGTAAAATGTAAACAAATGTGTACAAAGCTCAATCTGTCCTCCTTGTAGGAAATAATAAAAGAAATTTAAATTATCCACCCACATACACATTCATAGAGGCAACGCTGGGCGAATTACGCCATGATCTGCCAATGGATCGTGGACGCCTGGGCTAAGGTTTCAGTCTCAAGGGTCATCTGTTTGTTTCGCTTAATGCATCTTATAATCCAGTGCACTTTATGTATGAAAATAGACTATAGAATTCAACATTATTGATATTGCATTTTATAATCCAGTGCACTTTATAGTCCGAAAAATACAGTAATATTAATTTGTGTCTTTTTAAAAATGTAAGCCTATAACACTACAATTACAATACAGAAAATACTTAGTCATTGAATACAGACCTTGCTGTCAGTGCTCTGCTCTCCTCTTACACCCTAAACTCTGCCTCTCCGACTATCATTACTGATGCAGCACTTCTCGTCTCTTTAATCCGGTGATCATGAGCAGATTTGGCCTAAAACACTGACCTCTGGGATTAGCATCACCGCTGTCTGTCCCGCTCCTGTCCTGGTCCCTGCAGCGCCCCCTGGAGGAGGACATGTGGAACGAGCGTGCCCTTTAAATCCTCTGTGTGCCGCTGCTGGAGATTATGGACAGATTCATCAACAGATCAGCTGTAACATAATGACACCTTATGGGCTATAGTTTTCAATCTGTGTTTATCATTTCAGTGACACCTGCCAGGGCCAAAGTGCCAAAGAATTTTTATTCATAATCAGTGGCGTAGTGGGGATGTTTTAAGTGGGGGTACGGGCGATGTTATTAACATTAACGGCGTTCATAATCACCTACAGAACATAAATACTAAAAAAAACATAAATCATAGGCTACAACACATGAACCAGGACTGAACCAAGACTAAACCAGGACTAAACTAGATCTAAACCAGGACTAAACAAAAACTAAACCAGGACTAAACTAGATCTAAACCAGGACTAAACAAAAACTAAACCAGGACTAAACTAACTATAAACCAGGACTAAACTAGCTCTAAACCAGGTCTAAACCAGGACTAAACCAGGTCTAAACTAGGTCAAACCAGGACTAAACCAGGGCTAAACTAAACCAAGCCTAAACCAGGACTAAACTAGCTCTACACCAGGACTAAACTAGCTCTAAACCAGGGCTAAACTAGCTCTAAACCAGGACCAAACCAAGCCTAAACCAGGACTAAACTAGCTCTAAAGCAAGACTAAACTAGCTCTAAACCAGGGCTAAACCAGTACTGAACCAGGACTAAACCAGGAGGACTAAATCAGGACTGAACCAGGACTAAAACAGAATTAAACCAGAACTAAACTAGCTCTAAACCAGGTCTAAACTAGCTCTAAACCAGGACTAAACAAGGTCTAAACTAGCTCTAAACCAGCACTGACTAATCATGGACTTGAGAGCGAGAGAGCCCACGTAGCAGGGTGTCCACAAAGTGAGATCGGGCGATGTCTGCACTTTAACCTTTGGTCACATGACGGTCTACGCGGGTGCCGACACTCAGTCCTGGTTCAGTTCTTGTTTAGCCCTGGTTTAGTCCTGGTTCAGTCCTGGTCCCCTCATGTTGCAGGACACTATAGGACAGTACTGTAAATATCATGAGCCTGTGCTGGTTGTTTTCACCATTGGTTTGACATTTAAGTTGTAGCTATTTTATATTTTTTATTTTTTATATCTCACGTCGGCAGAAGTGAGTCTACGGCGAACCCCCGCGTACCACGACCACTACACCCCTGATCATAATTCAGTTTGGGTCCGTAACCTATAAACATCGACTAAAAGGACTGACATGATAGGCCGATAATCACTCATTTTGTTATATATAGTTGTGGCCTGGTATCACTTCACTGGGGCGTTGCCATGGCGACCACAGATCTCAGTTCAAAGTTCAGTGTTGCAACAATCAAGTGAATTATGTGGCATCTTAAAAAGCCCAAGCAAGAGACAGAAACACAGCCCTGAGACTGAGAGAAGCTAAGCTAATGTGAGCTAAACCAGAGCAACACCTGACGAGGAGAGGAGGCAGCTGCAAGCTCCGGGAGGGCATCCGGCTCTCTCCACACACAGAGCAGATCTCTGACGGCCTGTTCTATTTACTCTGCTATTCTCTTTCCACTGACAGTCACGTCTCACGGAGCCCATTGTTACATAACACAAACAAACACGGGCTAGCACCAAACATGACACATCACCATCTGAGACCCGCGTGCAGCCTCCGCCAAGCCGCGCGCGTCAGCCTCGTGCGCGGCTATGAGTGGCGCCAAATCCGAGGCTCGCGCGGAGGAGCAGAGCCATAGTATCCCCGTGCATACATCCATAATATGTCCGAGTATAGATCCATAGTAAGACCTACCAGCAGCTTCCAGCACAGCAGCCAGAAGGAGATCATGTCCAGGCGGCCACGGAGCGGCAGCGCGAGCAGCCACGCGGGGACCCGGCGGCGCGAGGATGGACGCATCCACGAGCCCAGCACCGCGCGCCCCCCGGGTCTACGTGTGTGGTGTAGGTGTGTGTGTGTGTGTGTGAGAGAGTGTGAGTGTGTGTTTGTGTGTGATGTTAAAGAGATAGAGAGGGAGAAAGAGGGAGAGAGAAAAGATAGGGAGAGAGAGAGAGATAAATGGAGAGAAAAGAAGAGGGAGAGAAAAGGGGCGGCGGAGCGGAACAGATGCCGCTCTGCACGTGCCGCCCCCGGGCTCCGCGTGGAGTTGCTCGCGTGCACCTGCTCCATTGGAAAATCCCGCCTCCATGTCCCCCCCACAGGTCCCCCCCACAGGTCAGGTCTGGTCTGGTACAGTACAGGACTCACAGCCAACCAAACCAATCCAACAGGCACATATAATAATAATAAAAATAAATAAATAAATAAATAATAATAATTATTATTATTATTATACCCGCAAGCGGCAATGATCGGCCTTCGCTCGCGCCTATCCTGGCCACGCTGCTCCCCACAAACGCACCTTGCCCTTGCCCTGACTCCTAAATTAACCCTAACCCCTTACACTAACTCCTAACCCTACCTGAACTCCCAGCCATAGCCCTAACTCCTAGGCCTAACCTTAAAACCTTAACTCTAGGTCTAACTGTAACCCTAACCCTAATCCTAACCCCAGCCCCAACCCTAATCTAATCCTAGCCCCTAACCTTAACCTAACCCTACCTTTTTCCTAAATTTTTGTATGTGTTGATTTTTTATTTTTTTTAAATCCAAGATGGCGGATTTTCGGTTTGGGAGGGGGCGTGGTCACAATATACTTTTTTGTTCCTATTCAGATGATGCGTCTGTGTACCAAATTTGGTTTGGGTACGCCAAAGCTTTTGTCGGGACGTCCTATTGGCAAGGACAGATTTTTGGCCTGTTGCCATGGCAACACGATGGGAGAAGGCTAACCGATACAAATGAGTCTTAAGAAGTGATTTAAAAGATGATACTGATGGTGCGAGTTTTATCTCCTCAGGCAGGTCATTCCAAACCCGAGGCTCCATCACCCTTCACCTGGGAGTTAAAAATTCTGAAACAAGCTTTAAAAGTGATCAGTAAAATCTTAAAATCTATTGATCGGGCAGCCAGTGAAGGGAAGTAAAACAGAGTAATGTGTTGATGTCTGTTTAGCGTTTGGAGCCAGTTGAATTTGGAGTCGAGGCCAGAGACAAGGGCGTTGCAATAGTTTAGCCGGGAGAAAATTAACTCATGAATGATGTTTTCAAGATCAGGATGGGAGAGGAGTTTTGATTTTGCTAATTGTGCAGAGGTGGAGAAAACAGAATTGGGCGACTCTTTTGAGGTGAAGGTGGAAGTTGAGGAAAATGACGCCAAGATTTCTGGCAGCGATGTTGACATATGTAGGTCTATAGGGTCCAAAAATACTGACCGTGTTTGCTCAGCTCAGACATTTGAAAGGAAAGCGTGTCTTTAAAAGCTTGCACAAATCTACTATATCCTACACTCCCACAGCTCAAAGTGACCGGAGGGTTTGTCGCATTGCCACATGGACTCATCACAATCAGGACTTTGCCAAATAAATAGAGACAAACCTTAACAGATGGTGGAGTGTGCAGCTCTGACTAACACACAAATATGAGGCAAACATGCTAATAAGTCTAGCAAATCCCTGGACTAAAAATAGCGTCAGATTTCAGAGGGAATCGTGCTAATGCAAACTGAATCCAATTATGTAACCAAGAAAACAGAGGAACATAAAACAGACTCATATTTCAGTATAAATAGGTCTGAGTAAAATGTCCGGAGCAGCGGGTGGTGGAGTTCCAGCTCCTTTCCGCGGGCGCAGATCGATGTTCCCTGTGATAATGTGTGGAAACTGTGGGCGCTATTGATTGAGCTACATCTGGGTCAAACGCCTGGGACAGGGGACAGGAAAGAGGATTGGGAATAAGGTACACAGGACAAGAGACAGGGGACATGGGTTAGAAACAGATGCAGAGGACAAGGGACATTGGATGAAGGACAAAGGTTGGGGGACAAGGTTCATAATACAGGGGACGAAATATGAGGGACAAAGGGTCAGAGTCTGGTGCAGAGGACAAGAATAAAGACAAGAAACAGAGGACAGAACACGGAAAGAAGAGAGGACCAGAGGACAGTGGATAAGGGTTGATGGACAAGGGTCAGAGACAGATGCAGAGGACGAAGGACAATGAATGAAGGACAGTGGACAAAGAACAAGGGTCAGAGACAGGTGCATAGAACAGGAGAAAAGATGCAAGGGATAAAGGACAAGGGATCCTCTTCTGATCCTCTCCTCTGCTCCTCTGCTCTTCTGACCTTCTTCTCGGCTTCATTTGACCCTCTCCTCTAATCTTCTGACCCTCTCCTTTACGCTTCTGACCCTCTCTTCCTCTTCTGACCCTCTCCTCTGCTCCTCTGACCCTCTCCTCTGCTCCTCTTACCCTTTAATATGCTCCTCTGTGGTTCTGACTCTCTCCTCTGACCCTCTCGTCTGTTCTTCTGACCCTCTCATCTGCTCCTCTGACCCTCTCTTCTGACCCTCTGCTCCTCTGACCCTCTCCTTTACACCTCTAACCCTCTCTTCCTCTTCTGACCCTCTCATCTGCTCCTCTGACCCGCTCCTCTGCTCCTCTCCTCTGTTCTTCTGACCCCTTCCTCTGCTCGCCTGACCCTCTCCTCTAATCCTCTCCTCTCCTCCTCTGTTTTTCTGACCCTCCCCTCTGCTCCTCTGACCCTCTCCTCTGCTCTTCTGACCTTCTTCTGTGCTTCCTCTGACCCTCTCCTCTAATCTTCTGCTCCTCTAACCCTCTCCTCTAATCTTCTGACCCTCTCCTCTGCTCCTCTGACCCTCTACTCTTCATCCTCTGCTCCTCTGACCCTCTCCTCTGTTCCTCTGTTTGTCTGACCCTCTGCTCTTCTCCATCTGATCCTCTCCTCTGTTCTTCTGACCCTCTCCTCTCCTCTTCATCCTCTGTTCCTCTGCTCCTCTGACCCTGTCCTCTGACCCTCTCTAACCCTCCCTTATGTTTATTTTTATCTGTATAATTCCTGTATAAAACATCCACATGAACAGACGCGCTTATAGATTTCCTCCTGCTGTGGAAAAGCCGAGTTTGTCATTGCTGATTGGAGTTACATCACCAGGAATTACACCGAGCCCTGCGGTCACGGTCGGGACCCCGGACAGATGGACAGGTGAGGACATTTACTCAGTTACTTTTACTCATGTAACTCTGAACAAACTAATACTTCTCAGAGCAGATTTCAGACCTCATGCTTTTACTCCTACTTAAGTAATATATTCTATTATCAGTAAAAAATTGTGCTTCCTCTTCTGACTGTAAAGTGACAAAAGCTTTACGTGACAACATGAAATTATTTGACTTTTTGAGTTACTTACAGCTGTCCTTCAGATCTGATTTAGTTCGTCTCATTTTTGTGTCCTTGTCCTTTCAAAACAAAAACCGACACAACAACACAATTACATTTTTGGATGTTTTGTCTTTGAAATTACATTCAGTCAGATGTTACGTTCAGTTATTCTTGCTATAACTCTTAAGAATAGTAGCTTCACGACTTTGTACTTCAACTTGAGTATTATTTTGAGGCCTTTTCTTACTTCACTACACTTTTTTTTGGCTACACTACACACCTTTGGACACTGACTATAGTAGAGTGACCAGACGTCCTCTTTTTCCCGGATATGTCCTCCTTTTAGGACCCAAAAAATCCTCCTGGAGTTATTTCTAAATGAGCTCAAAATATCCAGGAAATATCAGTCGACAGCTTTGGGACACTTATTTTCATTTCGGCGACAATCTTTGCTTATTTGATCAGATACAAACACGAATCTACATTAAAATCTTATTATACGTCCATGGACACGATCACCGGCCTGGCACTCAACTAAAACATGTGTCAGATGTCCTGATAGAGGTTTTAGACAGTTGTGTTTGTGCTGCTCTGAATCACAGACTAAAGCATCTGGTCTGTGAGAGGTGACAGGAGCAGAGACAGAGCCACTAAACCCTAAATCCATGAAAAAAAAAAAAACAGGCTACACTGGCTTAATATTATTGAACTATGGCTTTGTAGACCTCTAAAATGCAATGAAAGGCAGTAAATAAATTGTCCAATTTCCCCTGGGGAGGACACCAGACCCACAATACACATAAAATCACACATTTGCAATATTATATTCAAACATCAACAGAAATCACCAGCTACAAAGTACAAAAAATGGCAATTTTTTTCATGCCCAAACCAGGTGTCCTCCTTTTTGATAACCCCCAGTCTGATCACGTTTAGATCACAGCAAGACCAACTTAGACTTGGAAACTTTCAAAGGCATATTACACTATTTTCTGACCTGTTATAATGGTATTTCCTCATCAAAAACAAACTGGAGTTGTGTTTTGTTTCATTCATTCATCGTGATGTCATGTAGGAAGTGCTCCACTGTGTTTTTAAACTCCATGCACCTTCACTGAACTGAACTGAACTAAAATGAACTACTGAACTAAAAAAGGAAAGGAGGTGTTAACATGAAAACTAAAATGAAAAAAAAAAAAAATGCCCCTTTAGCTTTGGAGAAGTAAAGTAGACAGACCAATAAACCAGGATTACTCAAACATGAATGAAACAGAACACAACTCCAGGTCTATGTTTGAGGAGGTAACAACATTATAACATGACTTAATGTAGGACCTTTAATTGAAAACTGGGTGAGATTATTTTTTATTATCTGATTATAAAGAATTTTAATAGCTGAGAATCAAGAAGTGCACGTCAACACGATAGTTGCTGTTAAGTTTACCATGAGGCCAAAACTCTGCTGTGGTATCTGAGGGTTGTGAAAAACATTTATAAACTCATCTTGGTGAATAATTAGGACACTCTGAATGCTTAAGGTGAGTGACAAATGACTTTGAACCACTGAAAACCATTGAACGATGAACTATTTCTGTTTTTCACGCTTTTAAGAGTTAAATTCAGGTACAGCGCCTGTTATAACTTGTATAATTAAAGAGACATGTTGACGTCTTTGCACAGGTGGCATGTTTGACTATTCTAAGGCAGGAGTCGGCAGGAGCAGTTCTTTACAGTGGCACCCACACTGTAATTACATGCAATTACACTCAGCACCCATGGGTCAAGTCTCCTCTCAACCCACCTGTATCTGCTGACGTGATGGATGACGGATGACAGGTGCTCAAGACCTACACAAAGACCATAAGTGGCACAGGCCTGCTGTACTCTACATGTCATAACTGCTAATAGTCTAATTTAGATTTTAAATTCCACATACATGACTTAACTATGTTCCCAGATACAAAGTAAACATGTTCAAATCAAGTACAGCTTTTACTGACAACAACTGTAATGCTGATTTATTCTTAATTACAAAAAACATTGGACATTGGGCTACTCTGAGTGGTCTCTATCTAAACCCGAGCTCTTACAGACAATCATGAATCAGTGCTAGTGCAGCCTTTGCAGCTCAGGGAGGGAATTCTGGAGGTTCTGAGCTTTCACATGAGACCTGTCCATAAACTGAGAATGAGACAAACTTGGATGTGTCGTATCTGCAGACATGCAGTCCCTTTAATTTGACCATCTGACCTCGCAGCATTAGGATTTGTTCAACACAGTAGGCGGGTACTTTTTAAAAATTTAACCAATCGCTGCTATTTGGTCGTAACGTATGTAATGCGCCGGAACGCTCAGTGGTGTCCAAGTAATCGCCGGCACAACAGCAAACAAAGCAGAGAGTGAACATGTCTGTCAACGATCACTGCTGTTTCTATGAGATGAACTTGCGAATTAAAGTTGCAATAAAAATGCGAAGTTTGTATTTGACAAAGGACGTCCAAAGGAGGATAGTGTATGCAGTCTGCTATCGCAACTCGGGTTGGTTCAGCTCTCCGTTGATTGGCCAGTGCGCGGTCTTGGTCTACAACTGTATTCTGATTCCTGACCTAGGTGATGGAGAGAAATGAGCGGAAATGAGCTGAGCCTCGAGTGGAGGCTTTAATTTGGAGGTGCAGAAAATTTGATCTTAGTGAAACATGCTTAAACAACAACTAAAATGCTAAGTGCTAAAATGGTATGGACTTTAAAACCAAGGAGGAGCATCATGAGATGATGTCACAAGGTGGGGTTTGAGCTCAGAGAGTGTCCATATGGTGATGCTGCAGTGGAGTAACTAACCTGATTGTGGTGTATAGATTAGAGAAGCCATGATCTGATCTTTGACATGACCAGACTTAACCTAAGCCTTGTTCACATGCACAGATTTGTCTGTAATTATGCCACATTCAGAACATGCAGACGTGGTGAGTACGGTGAGATGGTCTACTGCCCCACATTCTCCATGGAAAATAAATAAACAACCTACAGTCCAAAAACAATAGTCTTGTATTTAGGAGAGTGGACTACAGTCGATCACATGTGGCATGAGTTACACTTGTAGACCCTGGACAGGTTCATGCTTAAAAATATATGAACAGATTTGGATTAAAGACCATCTAATAAGCTTTTCATGCAATTGTTGACATGAGAATGAAACTGAAAACAATTCTAAAATTCAATTTCTAATTCTAAAACAATTCTCAGATCAGATCTTTAGGCTGCATTCTATCAGCCTGTCCCAGGGCAGCTGTGGCTACAATGGTATCTTACCACCATAGAGTGTGGAGTGAATGAATAATGCTCTGGAAAGGTACTGTATAAATCAAATCATTCATTCATTCATTAATCGAAACATGAATCTGCCCTGTATGAATACAACAATATGAACTGTAAATATGTAAATAGTGTATGGATGTGGTGACTGAGACTGAATGGGACGATAGTTTTACTTATTGACGGGATGAATGATTGCATCAGTGTACATTGCATTGTATTTTATTGGCATGTTCGCCATTTATGACATCAACCTGTCCAGGGACTGAAGGTGGAAATTAACAATTTTGCTATAACCTGCACACACATATGACTTCTTTGTGTAACTCTATGTTTTTATGTGCATTTTCCCTGATAAATAAACAAATAAACTAAACTAAACTAAATTAACTAACTAAACTTCTGAAAAAAATAAAACTGAAACTTAAAGGTACAGTAAGTAACTTTCTGGAGGTGGCACGTCACCTGCATGATTCTATAGAAATAGAAAGTTAAAACCACACTTCTGAACATTTTCCATAGAGATACTGTATGTTTTATGCCATACTGTGGAACATTACAGCTGAAGGAACAACATTTCCATGGAAACAAGCAGGAGGAGGTCAAATAAGAGTCAGGTTTGTTGAAATGCAACCCAAGCACTTTGGATGTCTTGAAAGGCACTATAAAAATCCAATGGTAAAAACATGTCTTTATTTTTGTCTCTGCATACAGATGGACAAAGTGTATTGCTCACTGGGACAGAACCACCAACCTCTGCCTCAAACTGGGCACATTATCCAAAGTTTTCACAACAAAATACAATAAATAAATAAATATAAAATAAAACAATCACATTCACACATTTAAGATGCGTAAAGTGTCATGCTCAAGGACACACTGACTAGGAGTGGGAATAGAACCATCAGGTTTTCCCTCAAACTCTGAACCATACACCTCAATCTTTCACTTTTCACAACGACGCACACACAAAAAACAAAAAAAAAAACATGAAACAAATCACAAACATTTTCGCAGCATCACCTTCACACGTCAGACGTAACGGGGACGTGTCTTGCTCAGTGACACATGACCGGAAGTGGGAATTGAACCGTCAACTTCTGAACTTTCAAAACTGTGAAAACATCCCACAACAACCACAACTTTCTTTCCCTATTTTTCACAAATACACACAAACCTAAGATTATAACACAACCTAAATTACTTCAAACTTTTCAATTTGGCCGTTAATTAAAGCTACAATATGTGACTTTTCTGGGAGATGATCCGCCCCGCTTGTCTCCATGGAGATTTTCTTGCTTTGGAATATTCCACAGTAAGGCATTTAACATCTCTATCTTTCTTTTTTGGTTTTTGGTTTTTCGATTACAGATGTTACTACAAAAATCCCTAAAAAAAAAACATGCATTCTTACTGTGAGTGGGCTCGCCTCTCCGCAGATCTGACCTGTAACTTGACTCACAATTACCTCTGCTCGCAATCCATTCCATGCAAAGTCACAACATCACCATGGAAACTACCAGGTCACTCACCCTCCCCAGAAATGTCCCATACTGCGTCTTTTTTTAAAAAAAATCGAAAAAATCTCAACATTTCTCATTCCTTACCTTTTTTTTTTCTTTCTTTTTTTTCCCGTCGTCTTTTCCCTTTCTTCTCAAATCCGTCTGTGCGCGTTGCTATTCTAAACCTCTTTTTATATCCCCCACTCTCCCGGAGCCAGCGGGGTGCGTATTGAGCGCGTGCGTTTCCGTCCACCAATCACGTCGCGTCTCTCCGGCCTGGCCCCTCCCCCCCTTTTCCAGCTTTGACACACTTCTGGTCGCCACGGCAGCACATCTGTCACGGCGAGAGAGGATTATCCCACCGCCGACACAGCCCTCGTCTCTGAAACCCTGAAATTGTAACGTCATTGTGCAATTTTTTTCCCAACAATTTTCAAATTTCATAAGCCGAAAGCGGATGTTGTCGTCGTCATGGGATCGAACGGTTATGTAATGCAAAAGAGTCGCCCACATCTGAGTGTAAAGGACAAACGGAGCCTATGGGTGCTGCTGGGTGAACTTACTGCGGGTGACATTTAGGGTTCAAAACGAGGGGATGTAGCATCGCAGTGACCTCGAGCTGGGGGGTTTCTTCATGTGTGTCTACGACGGAATGTGACTCAATGAACCCTGGAAAAAAAAAAAAAACTATATCTAGATAAACTAAAATGACTTAAATTAAGAACATTTCACTTTATTTGAGTAGATTCAATTTGACAAGTAAAATTATCTACCAATGGAATGAGTGTTTGTTTTTTTTTTTTCTTAATTCGATTTTAAAAGCAAAAAAAGTTGTATTTTTTCATATTTTAAGTACAAAATTTTGCTTGTCAAGTGAAATTTACTCAAATCATGATAAAACTTTCTTAATTCAAGTCATCTTAACTTGGCAAATTATTATTTATAAAAAAATAAATAAAAATGTGTTTCTCACCTATATCTCTCTCATATTGAGCTTCCTCTACCAGAGGCCTGGGAGCTTGAGAGTTCTGCGCATATTTTTGCTGTATACTGCACTTTTCTGGACTATTTCCATTGTTTTTCCCGGTATCTGTTGAAGCCACTTTCCATTTGGGGGTTACAGCCCCGAGTGCTCAGATCACCGCAGGCACCACTGATGCCTTTACTTTCCAGGCTCTCTCCAGCTCTTCCTTGAGCCCCTGGTATTTCTCTAGCTTCTTGTTTCCTTTTCCTGATATTACCATCGCTTGGTATTGCGATGTCCACCACCATGGCTCTGCTCTGTTTCTTATCCACCACCACTATGTCTGGTTGGTTTGCCATCACCATTCTGTCAGTCTGTATCTGGAAGTCCACAGGATCTTGACTCGGTCATTCTCCACAACCTTTGGAGGTGTTTCCCACCTTGATCCTGGGTTTCCAGCCCGTACTCTGCACAGATGTTTCTGTACACTATGCCCGCCACTTGGTTATGTCGCTCCATGTATGCTTTCCCTGCCAGCATCTTACACCCTGCAGTTATGTGCTGGACTGTCTCAGGAGCCTCTTTGCACAGTCTACACCGTGGGTCTTGTCTGGTGTGGTAGATCTGGGCCTCTATTGCTCAAGTGCCCAGGGCCCTGCTCCTGAGCAGCCAGGATCAGTGCCTCTGTGCTGTCCTTCAACCAGCCCTCTCAAGCCATTGGTAGGATTTCTTGATATCAGCCACTTCAGTTATGTTCCGGTGGTACGCCCCATGTAGGGGTTTGTCCTGCATGATGGTCCCTCCAGCACCTCTTCCTCTGGACCCCACTGTCTGAGACATATATATATATATATATATTTTATTTATTTTTTTTTTATTTTTTTTTTTTGCATTGAACGCAGGCGGATGAGTTTTTAGAATGAAGCACAAATTTGGTTCAGGGCCTGTTTACATGAGAACGACTAACAATTTGATCTGAAGTGCCTTTCGTTTAGATGGTGATAGCGTTTTGGGGGCTTAAAAATGCAAAAATCTGAACCCACCCTCCAGAGTGGAAAAGTTAATCTGTGTATCATTCGTTCATTAGTTTTTCTAAATAAAACTGAAAATAAGAAAATGAAAAAATAACAATTTTCTTTATTATTTGTCTCCAAAACCAAAATGAAAAAACTGATAACGATTTGTTTTTTTCAGTTTTTGATTTTGTGTTTAAATAATAATGGAAAAAACGAATAATGGCCGTTTCCCATTTCCATGATTAAACTGTGACTTAAACAGGATTTAACCAGGACTAAACCAGGACTGAAACGAGGACTAAAACCAGGACTAAATCAGGACTAAACCAGGTCTAAACCAGGTCTAAAACCAGGACTAAACCAGGATTTAACCAGGACTAAACCAGGATAAAAACCAGGACTAAACCAGGATAAAAACCAGGACTAAACCAGGTCTAAACCAGTACTGAGTGTTGAGACGGGCCCGGAGGTGCTCCTGCGTAGACTGTCAGGTGATCAGGACTGAGACCAGGACTAGATTGGGACTGAGCACCGTACATTTAGAATGAGTGCTGATGTAAAAATGTTCAAATAAATTTCTTTCTCTCTCCATTTGACTTTTGTTATTTGTACCCGTACTGCTTTTTCTGTGTAATGAGATATGGATTTTTGTGCTCGTTCGTGTGGACTTATCCTTTATAGGTCAGTGGGAGGAGGAGGTCTGACCCAGGACAGATGTGACGGGGTTAAACCAGGACCACCCCACAAAACGGGGGCTCCTCCCTACAGGCTGAAATATAATAGGAGTCTCGAGTAAACAAACACGAGGTCCATCAAGGTCCCCAACCCCCGGGTCGTGGACCAGTACCGGGCCGTGGGTCGTTTGGTACCGGGCCGCGAAAGTGCAGCCCCTCCCTGCCATACACATCTCTAAACCAGAACTAAAATGGGACTAAAACAGGATTTAATCAGGCCTAAAACAAGATTTAACCAGGACTAAACGAGATATAAACCAAGACTAAACCAGCACTAAAACCAGGACTAAAACAGGATTTAACCAGGACTAAACCAGAACTAAAACCAGGACTAAACCAGGTCTAAAACCAAGACTAAAACAGGCTTTAATCAGGACTAAACCAGGACCAAAACAGGATTTAATCAGGACTAAACCAGGACCAAAACAGGTTTTAATCAGGACTAAACCAGGACTAAAACTAGGACTAAACTAGGACTAAGGCAGGATTTAACCAGAACTAAACCAGGACTAAACCAGAACTAAAACCAGGACTAAACCAGGACTAAACTCGGATTAAAACAGGATTTAATCAGGACTAAACCAGGACTAAAACAGAACAAAACCAGGTCTAAACTAGGACTAAACCAGGACTAAAACCAGGACTAAACTAGGACTAAAACCATAATCAGAACCAAAAGTTATAATTACATGGTTAGAATTTTACTCAAGTACAAGTACAGGTTTAAAAAAGTGCTAAAAAAAAACTACAATTACCCAAAAAAGATGTACTCAACTTACAGTAACATGAGTATTCGTAATTAGTTACTTTCCACCCTTGCATAAAATACAATTTCAAACAAATATATAAAAATTTATTTTAAAATGTTCTTTGGCATTATCACTCTACAATACATTACTACAAGTGTGTATTTTACATGTACAAAAACAAAACAGAAAATATATTAACAATATTTCTAGTTTGAATAACTAAAGTCCAAATCAGAAGTCTGGACTCGCCCTCTCATTCAATGTTTATTTTTTCTATATATTTGAACTAGTGTCGTAGGACTTGAAACCGGTCTTAGTCTTCAGACCGAGACTCGAGACTGTTTTTAGAGGTCTTAGTCTCGTCTTGGACTCTGTCTTGAACGAGAGGGTGAGTCGAAACTTTGGACTGCTTGTGAGTATCGCCACACATTGTTCAGTCTCCTCATGGTCTCCTCACAGCTGGTAGAACGAGGAGAGCAGGGTGCACAGGAGAGCCAGGTTCCCCAGCAGCACCACGGGCAGAACCAGGACTTTGAACCAGGACGTCTGCAGGACACACAAGACAAGAGCAGGTCAGAACATATACTGTGTAAAGAGGTGGATCCACAGCGTCTGCAACAGGTGAGGCACCAAAGAGCCACTGGGGAGGTGCGACACATGAGGACTAAACCAGGACTGAGCCCAGCACTGAACCAGGACTGAGTGTCAGGACAGGCAGGGGGACCATTGGGTGACCATGGGCGAAAGGACCGGGCCAGAACTCCGTACCCCACAAAGCTCTCTCTCAAGTCCAACATTAGTCCTGGTTTAATCCTGGTTTAGTCTTGGTTTAGACCTGGTTTAGACCTGGTTTAGTCTTGGTTTAGGTCTGGTTTAGTCCTGGTTTAATCCTGATTTAGTCCTGGTTTAGTCCTGGTTTAGACCTGGTTTAGTCCTGGTTTAGTCCTGGTTTAGACCTGGTTTAGTCCTGGTTTAAACCTGGTTTAGTCCTGGTTTAAACCTGGTTTAGTCCTGGTTTAGTTCTGGTTTAGTTCTGGTTTAGTCCTGGTTTAGTCCTGGTTTAGACCTGGTTTAGTCCTGGTTTAGACCTGGTTTAGTCTTGGTTTAGACCTGGTTTAGTCCTATTTTAGTCCTGGTTTAATCCTGGTTTAGTCCTGGTTTAGTCCTGGTTTAGACCTGGTTTAGACCTGGTTTAGTCCTGGTTTAGTTCTGGTTTAGTCCTGGTTTAGTCCTGGTTTAGACCTGGTTTAGTCTTGTTTAGACCTGGTTTAGTCCTGGTTTAGACCTGGTTTAGTCTTGGTTTAGACCTGGTTTAGTCCTATTTTAGTCCTGGTTTAATCCTGGTTTAGTCCTGGTTTAGTCCTGATTTAGACCTGGTTTAGACCTGGTTTAGTCCTGGTTTAGTCCTGCTTTAGTCCTGCTTTAGTCCTGGTTTAGTTCTGATTTAGTCCTGGTTTAGTCCTGGTTTAGACCTGATTTATACCTGTGTCCTTCTAATGTTCAGAGATGTTAAAAGTCGCCTCAATTAGGCCTGCATGAAGTTGGAAATTATTTGCAAATATTACACATCTATGGGATCTTAACACTTGATTTAGATCACCACATTGTCTTTTATTGTTTTGAAAATGCTATATTTGCCAAAAACAACATATTAATATGTTTTATAAGTTTCATTTTCATTTTTCCCCCTTCAGAGCACTATCACAGCACAATTAGCGTGCATCCCACTAATGAAACTACTGCACGTCACATCAGGTTTATAAAGTTGTTGTGTACAGTTTTGTATCATGTTTTTGTATATTTATGGAGGACTGTCGTGTGGGAGCATGGGTGATGTAGGCTTGTGGACAGATCCTTGTACAGAATCTTACAGATAACCATCTTTTGTTTGTTTGTTTCCATCTAATTTATCTAAAGTAAAATGTCTAAAGACGGGTTTTTGTTGAGGGAACAACGTTATAACAAGGGAGGAAGCTCTAAAAATTGGTTTTGCATTACATCTCCATCTAGTTCATTCCTACTGTAACTTGAAATTCTATCACAAATATTTCAAAGTATTGTTAAAGTACATTGACCCACCTTGTTCCTATCTTCTGATTGGTCGGACAGAATCGCGCGTGTGTCCTCTGCTTGAACTGTGGAGGAACAAAAGAGTTATCAGTATTGTATTGTAAAAAAAAAAAAAAAATGCTATGTACTGTTTACTTTGTCAGGATTTTGTAAAGTACTTTTTTTTGTAGATTCATATTTAATCATTTGAATATGTATTTATTTATATGTTTTGTTTTAGAAAATATATCTGTATAATTTCAACTGTTTTGTATATATATTTTATGCAATTTTTAACCAGTAAAGATACATAGAAAAATATTAGTATCCAAATACATTTAGTGACGTAGAAATGTTTGTGAATGAAGAGCAGGAGCCTGAACGCCGTCCACCAGGACACGTAACCAATCAGAATGTGGGTTGCTAACGATGAAGGCAGCGGTAAAGACGATTGGCCGACTCCGAGGAACATGGCCGCCACTGTCAAAAACCACAACCACGTTTTTAAAAAAAATAAATATATAAAAGTTTAAATTGTAAATGAGGAGACACGTGTTACCTGCCATCACCTCAGTGAGCGAGCCCACGCCCCAGTGCAGCCAGTTAAAGATGTACCTCCTGAAAGAAGAAGAGTTTGTGTTCATAAAATGTCATGTGATTATTTCACATGGAGGACAGGGCTAATGGGAGAGTCACTAAAAGAAATATACGAACACAAAATCCATACATGATCGCAGACAGCGACGAAAACAAAAGAGAGCCCTGCTCCGAGAGGCGGACAGCCACACAAATTTTAATTTCTTTATCGGTGCTACATGTGGGATTTGGCAGCGTCGTGGAGACATTTTGGTACAAATGAAAGAAACTGGCCTCTCTCTAGCTTGATCTACAGCACACAACACTTGCTTGTGATGACGTTTACAGCAACTGGTTTAGTCATTTTAGATAAATATTGTGATTTAAAATGCCCAAATTGTAGGATAATGATCCACAGGCATCATAGATTATAATTATAAAACAGACACAAGCCCATGCCCACACATTTGCCATATTAATCTTGGTTAGTGCTGTATAATGTCTCTGATAGGCGGCTAGCATTTATTCAATTACATTTCGCTTTTTCCTGTTCAGAATAACTTGGAAAAACTTGCATTCTAACTTCTAGAGGCCTTTCCATAGATCTGAGCTGTAAATTGGTCTGGCAGTATCACCTGCTTGTTTCAACAGACAGCATCTGCGTGTCCACTATTTTCTTTTAATACTGAAGTAAAAAAAATGTATTTCAGAAAAGACAATGACATTTGTACCAGTTTTTGCTTCATGTGTCTAAACATTAATTCTTTAGTTGTATTTAAAGTGCTCATATTACCCAATTTCCTGATCTATGTTATAATGTTAATCAAAAACATACATGGAGTTGTGTTTCATTCCCACATATTTAGGCT
This sequence comes from Boleophthalmus pectinirostris, assembly GCF_026225935.1. Taxonomy (NCBI): domain Eukaryota; kingdom Metazoa; phylum Chordata; class Actinopteri; order Gobiiformes; family Gobiidae; genus Boleophthalmus; species Boleophthalmus pectinirostris. The sequence goes on along the minus strand of NW_026571095.1, from coordinate 30,222,532 downwards.
GAGCTGTGAACTGAAGGTAAAAGGTAGCTGGTAAATACCACTACATGACATCACAAGGTGGAACTGAACATTTTGAGCTTTGGAGATGTAGACAGAGTAATAATAAAGGGTCACTCAAACTTGTGTGAATGAAAAAAACACAACTCCGGGTCTGTTTTTGATGAAGAAAGAACATTAGAACATGGCTTAATGCTCACGAGAGTCAAGTTTGCGCAATATTTAGGACTTTTAATGCTTATTTTTTAGTTATTTGAGTAGTTATAAAAATACAGGAATACATTTTTAGTAATATATGTTAAGGTTTTCTATTAGAAATGAAGTACACAAGTCCAAATGAGCGGGTTACTGAGATGTAGAATGCAAATAGTGTAGTTTGACAGATGCAGAGTGAGATGACACTGCTGTAAAAATAGACCGGGTGTCAACGTTCGCAGCAGCAGCAGAGGATTGTGGGTAATGTGTGTGCTCGTGTATGTGTTTGTGTGTCGGTTGGGGGGTGATAATAACCTGGGAGAGTCGGGGGCAGGTCTGGCGCAGGCTGTGATTGGCTGGAGCAGAGACAGAGCCATGACACAACAGCCCAGGTACGGATGGACGCCTGCACGCTGGAAACACACAGACAGACGGAGAGACAGAATGTGAGAAAACAGAGTTTTAAAAAAGGAATTGGACTAACTCTATGTCAGCTTTTGTTTCATGTCGATAGGCCTAGTAATTACAGAGATATTAAAGGGCCCATATTGCACTGTTTTCTGATCTCTGTCGAATAATTTGGATAATGAGGAGCTGTTAACGTGAAAACTATCGCCCCATGGCATCTAGATATCCATACAGACTAATAATAAAGGGTTACTCAAACACGTGTGAATGAAATAAAACACAAAAACACAACTCCTGGTATGTTTTTGAGGAGGTAACAACATTCTAACATGGCTTAAAGTTCACAAGAGTCAATTTTGTGTATTAGGGGACCTTTAACCATAAACAAGTTCAACAAATCTGCATTTTGAAGACAATTTCTCCCAATTCCAACCTGCCCTCTGCCCTCTGTGAAGCTATTAGCAAATTCAAATGCAAATAAACAACTACATTTAAAACTGAATAAACATTAGGACTCTAGGACTGATAAATGTTTTTGAACCTTGTGTGAGGAGTGTGTACGATAGGGACACACATTTTGAAAATTCCTCTGAACCTACTTAATTTAATAATTAAAAAAAAAAAAAAAATCATAAAAGAAACATACTGATTTAATTGAATGAGCTCTAGCACCATCTGCTGGTCATCTTTTGAATAGTAGTATTACCAATAGTCCCTTCTCTGACTAATCTATTGAAATCAATAATGCACATTTGATTTTCAGTTATGGCTAGTCTAATATTTTGTATTGTAAAGATGTAGTATTGAATGAAGCTCATGTTACTATAATTGTTGTAAATTCCCTTCTTTAGCACCATGGTGACACTGTTACTGCTAGACTAACTCATGGATCTATTAAAATAACTGCTCTGGCTTTAGATAATTTCGCTTAACCCAGATGTGTCCAACCTTTTTCCTCCAGTGAGCTACTTTTACAAAATGAAAAATGCCAGAGAGCTACTAATTTTAGTGGTCAAAAGAAATTTAGTATATAAGAGCCACGGCAAGTCTTAGATGAGGTGCATTTAGACGCCTATAAAACATAAACCATTATCCATTTATGAGTACACAAAGTTAGAAATCAAAATGAGACATGTACAACGGTAAAAGACATTACATTAATCAAATTTTAGTTATTCAGCACAATACATGTAATTCAGAAATCCCTTGGCGAGCTACTTGGAAGGGGGTGGAGAGCTTCTGGTTGCTCCCGAGCTACAGGTTGGAGACCTCTGCCTTAACCTATCAAAGTCTGCATCTATGATAGAGATAACCAGATAAAAGGATAGTTCAGATGAAAGGATAGACAGACACAGCTTAACTGAAGACAGGACATTAAAGCTTCCGAAATACATTCTTGTGTCCACATTTACTCTCTGACTGGAGTATTGTTTGGATGAAGCGTCCCAGTACAAGTATACAGTCCTCCCTTGCCATCTCCAACAATAATGGCATGATCTGAATGCATGTTAAAGGTGCACTATGTAACTTTTCTGGTGAGAAGTGGGCCAACGGCTTGTCTGTGGAGGGACGAGCCTGCTCACAGTGAGAACATGTTTGAGTAATCCTGTATTATTACCAGAGGTGGGGACTTGCAAGTCGTGACTTGGACTTGAGTCAGACTTGAGTCACTGTTTTTAGGATTTGAGTTTTTAGGATTTTAAAATCGACTAAGACTTGGGACTCGACTTGGACTTGAAGGTCAGTGACTTGGGACTTGAGTCGGACTTGAGGCCTGTGACTTGAGAAGACTTGAGAAGCACTTTTAAATCTGAATTCTTTCTATTCTGACTGTAATGATTCACTCTAAGATCTTGTCAAAACATTTAAAGAGGAAAAATTGACATTTCTACAACTTTAATATAGTCTATAAATACTCTATAAATATACTATGATTTTTTTTAAGTACAATTTAGTTTAAAATTCATATAAATTACTTTGGTTTAAAGACTTGAAATGACTTGAAGCTCAAAGCAGACAACTTGACTTGGACTTATAGGCCAGTGACTTGAGACTCAACTTGGACTTGCCTGTATTTGACTTGGGACTTGACTCGAACTTGAGGTCAAAAACTTGAGACTTACTTGAGACATGGTCCCACCTCTGAATATGAGTATGTCTACATCTCCAAAGCTCAAAATGCTCTTTTCTAATTTGTGATGGCATGAAGCGGTAGTTTTCAAGTTAACATCTCCCTTTTACCTTTAGTTGAGTAAATATTGACAATTTCAGAGCTGAACCTTTCCAAAAGATTCTAGTGAAGGTGTGGGGAGTTAAAAAACACAGTGAGCACTTTCTGTATTACCACATCACATCACAAGGCTTCTTCAGCCTAAATCTTCAACCTAAATCTGCAGGTTTGTGTGTTAAATATGTGTGAATGAAACAAAACACAACCCCAGGTCTGTTTGTGATGAAGAAACTACATTATAACTATAAAAAATCAGTCCTGTTATTAGAGTATTGAGTATGCATACCTTGCTCCACCCTCTCCGATAGAAAAAAGGCAGACAGAACCCCACTGTGGTCAGGGCTACCGTCAGCACCATGAGGCCCCGGTGAACCTGCAACTCACAACACGGTCAGTACACTTTTACCTGTCACCTTTCACCTTGTCCAAGCGAGTGTTTACCTGGAACCACACCTTCTGACCCCACAGAGAGTGAGAGGCCCACTCGTTCTTATAGAAACTGGCGATAAATGTGCCGATACTTCCTGTAAGCATCCAGGCAAACAGCATCAAGGCTCCTGTACGAAACAAGACAGAAGTGCAAGTCAAAGGGAGGCAAAATATAGATACATCATTTTTTATTAGGGATGCACCATTAGCAGCTTTTTCTGTTGGTACTTATGTTAAAATTTTGGCCTTAAGTAACTGTTATTTATTATTTAAAGTAACAACAAAACAACTTTGAAAATATTACAAGGTGTTTTGAGCCAACATTGTCCGATAAAATATCGACCAAAATGGCATATGGACTGAACCAATCTCGTGAAACCAATATCAGATCCATCAAAATTTTAAATATCAGTGTCCCTAATATTGATAGGAATATTAATTGACCCAATATGCACACACAACAAAAAAAATTGGGACTACATTCTAAACCTAGAACTAAACCAGGACTAGATCTTGACCGGTCCTTCTTCAGCATATTCTGATTCTGGTTTAGTTATAGTACTACTAGTCACCATTTAAAATCTTGAAGTGGTCCATTGTCATAATATATTTAACAAATTATTAAAGGCACAGAATGTAACTTTCTGGTGGTGGCATATTACCTGCATGATTCCATGGAAATAGAAAGTTAAATCCATACTTTGAAACATTCTCCATGAAGATAGATATGTTTAAAGTTAGCGGGTACTGTTTTTTTATTTTTTTATTTAACCAGTCAATGCTATTTGGTTGTGACATATGTAATGCGCCAAATCCTGTAGAAAGAAAGGCAATAACGTCTTTCCCCTTGATAAAATTCACCAAACATTCTCTTTGTTCCGGCTTTAAATCCTCGATCTCGGGAATCGTTACCAACACAGAATGTCTGGCTTCGTCTACATCCATCTTGACCGCTTTTTTTACTTTGTTTAAGTGCGAGTTCGGGCACCAGACAATCAGCAACGAGCCATACATTCTGTGTTGGCAACGATTCTCGAGATCAAGGATTTAAAGCCGGGACAAAGAGAATATTTGGTGAATTTTATCAAAGGGAAAGACGTTATTGCCCTTCTTCATAGGGGATTTGGGAAAGGCTTAATATATGCTGCGAGGTCAGATGATGAATCAGGCTAGGTGGCGCCAGCTTGGCTAGAAGGTTACAGCAAAAGGAACAATATTTCCATGGAAACAGGCAAAGTCAGGTTTGTGGAGATGCAAGTAAAGATGCATGTTTTACTATGTTTTTTAGTGCATCAAAAACATAAAAAATGAAAATGTTACATACTGAGGCTTTAAGTATCATATCACATTTATTTTTTTCCCTATGTTGTGCCTTCTAACACATTTACACAAACATTTTACGTAGTTTTTTTGGAGTTACATTAAAATATACAAGGGAACTCCAGAGATGAGCGGTGGCGTGGAGTCAGAGTAAAGATTGAATTATGAAATTTGGTTATTCGTCATTTCTTATTTCTAATTTGAATGTTGATTTAATGCAAGCTGTATTTGGTCTTACACTCCATTACCCACCATGCACCTTGAGGAGGGTGGGCCCACGACTGCCCTGAAGCACAATGGGAGTCCCGGTCAGACGGACTCTGCGCTCTGACACCAAGGGCTGCTGGCTGTGTTTCCCCATGCGCCCTGAAACAGTCACATGACACAATCAGGGAAATAAGCTCTAGAAATCAAAGTATAAGTCACATGAGAAGTTGTGTTGTGTGTTCAATTTCACACAAGTGAAGTTGGACCCATTTGACCATCATACTTTTGGCCGCAGCAGCAGAGTCACCAGCCTCCTCAACCTCTACATCAGAGTTTAAAGCAACTGCATACAGCCTGTGCTCTTACAATTTTAAAGTGGAACTAAACACTACTTTTTTTTTTACTACTAAACTGTGTATTTGGTGTTTCAGTGTGTGCTGCCTTCAGTGGCCTCTGCAATTTCCAACAGTTGGTTACATCACACAGGACTGTCCTGATCACAGCCAGGTGTTTCTGATACAAACACCTGGCAGCAGGGGTGGAGTTTGAAGTGTGGATACCCCCCAGCTCTATTTGAAATATGGTTGAGGGTGAAGTTACTACAATCACAAGTGAGCCTGTGTTGCCAGAGCCTTAACCTGCAGATAGAGACACATATAAGTTTGTCTCATTCTCAGTATATGGACAGAACATGTCTCATGTGAAACCTCAGAACCTCCAGGATTCACTGACTGAGCTGCAGAGGCTGCACTAGCACTGTATCATGATGGGCAGAAGGTGCTGGGGTTTAGGTAGAGACCACTCAGATCAGAGAGAGGCATTTTAGGTTTAAACCATCTTCACTACTGTACCTACTGTCACCTGTATTAAAAGCATAAAAAAATGTCTTCAGAACCAAAACATCAAATTATAACACACAGAAATGGGACATTATGTATTTGTTATGAAGAATAAATCAACATTAAAGTTGTTATTGGTAAAAGTTATATTTGATTTGAGCATGGTGAACCTTGTATCTGGAGACACAATTAGGTCTATTTTATGACATTTACAATCAAACATATGACATTTACAATCAAAATCTTACATTCCTTTGACATTTACAATCAAAATCTTACATACAATTCCTTTGAAAGTCTTATATTACGCAAAATTGACTCTTGTGAGCTGTAAGTTGTTACCTCCTCAAAAACAGACCTGGAGTTGTGTGTTGTTTCATTCACATATTATTTATTATTAGTCTGTCCACATCTCCAAAGCTCAGAATGCCCTGTTCCGCCTTGTGATGTCATGTAGTGGTAGTTAACAGCTACCTTTTACCTTTAGTTCAGTAGAGATTGGCAATTGTTTTCAGTTTGAGAGATCAACTCAGCCTAAATATGCAGGTTTGTGTGTTAAACATGTGTGAATGAAACAAAACACAACTCCAGATAAGTCTGTAAGGAAGAAACAACATTACTATATAACATCAGATTAGAAAATAGGATAATCAGTAAGTGTAATTTGAAGACTCAGCTTGGCGGTAGTAATAAAAAGAAAAAAAATAGCCTGTAAAGATTTCATTAACCAGAAAATATGGCCGATTATATTGCTTTATGACTTCCACTTTAAGACTTCCTTTAAGCATAAAATTAAAAACCGCAAACACTGATAAGAGCTGAGGACAGGGAGTGAAGTGAGGTAAACGTGTAGGCTACCTTGGTAGGTGGGTCCACTGGCCACAAACACAAAGTACTCCTGCTCCAGATCAAAGCGCTCTGACTCCTGGTTGGGCGGTTTGACGAGGCGACTGAAGCGGCATTGGATGATTCCGTCACTGATCCTCCAGGAGACGGAGTGCAGACCTGACTACAAGAACACACAGGGACACTGATACAAGCTGTACTTTGAGATTACACCTTGAGCACATATTACGCTGTTTTCTGGTCTATGTTATAATGTTTCCTCATCACAAACAGACCTGGAGTTGTGTTTTGTTTCATTCACACACTTTTAACACACAAATCCTGCATATTTAGGCTGAGTTCTTCTCTCAAACAAAAGATTCTCTGCTCCACGTTGTGATTTCATGAGGTAATACAGGACACGCTCTATTGTGTTTTTAAACTCCATACACCTTCACTAAAATGATTGGGATAATTTCATCCCTGGAATTGCCAGTCTCTATTGAACTAAAGGTAAAACGTAACTAAACTACCAATTCATGATTCTGAAATTCTGATAGAAGGGCAGAAGATTACTAATATTAATCAGTTGAAATATCTAGGAATCACTCTGGACCCAAATATATGTTTTAAAAAGCACATTAAAACTAGGGGTGTCAAATTATCGCGTTAATTGCGATTAATTAATTACAGTCATATTTAGCGTGTTATGTTTTTTAATCGCGTTAATCTCATTTTTAATCTCTAACTTTACTGTTTCTGTATGCGAGTTGCTTTATTATAAAATCTGTTTTTATGTGTTGTTGGGACAACAACACACACACAAAAAAGAACACATTTATTTATTTATTTTTTTTCGGTAATTCCACTCATTGCCGGAAACCCACACAAAACGCGCACAGTAAGAGCGATGTAAACGTCATGTTAACGTTGGCGGCGTCAGTCACACAATGGACGAGGTCGAAGAGCCAGTAGAACAGAGGCAGCAGTGCACAGGTAAAAACACATTTGTGTCTTGGAAATTCTTCTCCCGACGTGAGATATAAAAGAAAATAACAAATACAAAATCGCCGACAACTTAAATGTCACTGGTGAAAACAACCTGCATAGGCTCATGTCTGCACTACTGTCCTATAGTGACCTGCCACATGAGGGGACACGCACACAACAAACACAAACACAAACACTCACAAACACAAACACAAACACACACCATCATCATCGTCATCAACCTGAGAACACGCGGATCACGTTTCCTTCCGTAGTTACTGCGCGGACACCGACGTGCTCCCGTGCGCCAAGTGTGGACCGTGTTTTCTCGCGTACGCTGCATAAACCGCACTTCCTCCTGTGCGCCTCTAAACCAGAACTAACGCCAAGACTAAACCCGGGACTAACCCAGTCCAGGACTAAACCAGATCTAAACCAGGACTAAACCAGGACTAAACCAGAACTAAAACCAGAACTAAAACCAGGTCTAAAACCAGTGATCTCATATATAAAGCATTTCTCTATCAGTAATATTTTTAATATGGTTAAGGACAGACTGGGCTTTTTATTGTCTTTAAACAGACAAAACATCTTATGTTCAGATTTCCTCGTCTTTGCTACTTTACAGCAAACAGTTTCTTATTCATGGAGACTTGGGCTCAACAGACAATTTGAAGAGAACAAACAAGAATTTGCAGGATGTGGTTGTAACATTCATGTACTTTTTAAAAAGCATGACAATATCAAGTAATCCAAAGTATTCAGATTATGTTAATCACTTTAAGTAATTAAATGGATTAAGTTACAAACTACATTTTGGGGTATGTAATCTGTAATCTGTAGTGGAATACATTTTATCTGTTAAAGTTTGTTAAACAATAAATTACTTTATAAAGTCACTTTTTTTTTGTTCTATATCAGTCTTTTGATCTGCCACAATAATGTAATAATGAATTTAAATGAAAATACCTCAAATTGAAGGCTTTTCTCAGTAATTTTTAGGTGAGATTAAAAAGAGATTAATTAGATTAATTAATTACAGATCATAATTAATTTAACTCTCAATTTTTTTAATCGCATGACAGCACTAATTAAAACATTAACAAATACCATAAAGTTCAACATGCCCAATTTCAGATACATCAGAAACTCTCAACTACTACTACTGAAGCATTATGTGCCCATCTAAATGCAATGATAATGCCACACTTTCTTTACTGCATAACAGGTTGGTCACAGGCTTGTAAATCAGCTCTGAGGCCTCTAAAAATATATATAACTATATATATAAGAGCTCTCAAGACCCATGACAAGAAAATTCGGCTATTCCACCACTGTCATATTCTTGTGAAACATAGCATTTTAAGTTTTGATGCAAATGTTTGTCTGCTGTTTAAGATAATTCGTGATGCTGCTGCTCCTCCGCTAAAACAGTTTGTTTTTCTGAGCTCTGAAACCACTTCCAGAGCCGCTCGATCCACTGTGTGCTGCGAGTGCAGGATCCCCAAAAGCAGGACAACATTTGGAAACTCAGTCTTTTCATGTGCAGCCTTCCGTCAGTGGAACATGTTACCAACAGAGCTGATCACATACATAAACTACGGCAAATTCTCACGCCTGGCGAAACAGTGCCTTATCTCAAACAAAACCTGCGCCCCGAAAGACGACAGGTGGAAATTAGGACTGGTGCTACAACCTGGTCCATGCATCTCTCCTTTTTAGGTTAATGTATATTGTGCACTGTCTCTGTCTCATAGAATAAATAAATTAAAACAAATAAATAAATAAATAAATAAGATGAGTGTTTTGAGCTTTGGAAATACAGACAGACTAATCAACCAGGATTACTCAAACATGGGTGAATGAAACAAAACACAACTCTGGGTGTGTTTTTGAGAAGGTAACAGCAGAATAGCATTGCTTAAAGGTGGACTATGTCACTTTTTGGTTGGGGGTCCGTCATCTGCTTGTTTCTACGGAGATGTCATTGCTCTACCTGAAATCTTCCACAGAATGACATTAAACAACTCTACTTTATATTTATTCAGGTGTCAAAAATACAGGCATTTTGACTGTGAGCGGGGTTGCCTCTCTTAATCACAAGGGAGTCCTGGCTTTATGGAGTCTTTTGAGCTATGCATGTACTTTAGTGTGTGTATGTGTGTACTGCAGAGTTTGTGTACTGCAGTGTGGGGTGTGTGCGTGTGTGTGTGTACTGCAGAGTTTGTGTACTGCAGTGTGGGGTGTGTGCGTGTGTGTACTGCAGAGTGTGTGTACTGCAGTGGCTGTGTGAGTGTCAGTTTCACCTGAGTCTCTTCCTCCGGGTATGTCCGTCCAGTCAAGATTGCTGCCTCCACAGACACTTGCCCATCTTCATTCACACACAGGTACGCATCGTCGTCACCCTGATAACACACACACAACGTTGGACTGTGTTCTTGTGTTCGAAATGTAATCAAGGGCCCACATTATTATATATTTTTGATCTATGTTATAATGTAGTTTCCTCATCACAAACACACTGTATTCACACGTTTAACACACAAACGCTGCTCATTTAGGCTCAAACATGTGTGAATGAAACAAAACACAACTCCAGATATGTTTTTTGATGAGGTAAGGACATTATAACATGACTTAAAACTCAATATAGGACCTTTAAGTGCATTTAGTAGAACTTGTATACATTTATACTGCCCAAAGTGGTGCACATTACCACACATGCATCACAAAATTCTAAAAGAGAATAGAGATGGACATTTACTGCTAACAAACCAAACAAAACCAAACAAATTCTAATCCGAAATTAAAAATAATTACATATAGATGTCATGGAAGTGTCTTTTTTTCTCACTAGTAGAGGAATTTGTATTCATTTATTTTAACTTCTACTGGTAATATTAATTAAAACATACATTATTCTGGAAAAAAAAAAAAAATAGACAGATACCTTCTTCAGATATAAGCAGTCAGAAAAGAAGGCAAACACGCAAAAATGGTTACAGGACAAACCTCCTACTATTTCCGACTGGGCTCAAATAATCAAAGAAATTTAGGTTATGGAACAAATAACATTTTCCTTGAGACACTTAAAGGATAAAGGAGGAGTGTACTGGAAAAAGTGGAACTCTTACAATCAAAACAAAGCCTAATTTTTATACATTTTTGCAGATGTCACTTGATAGCCTCCTATTTTATTTTTATTTTTAATAATTTTTTGTAAAAATAGGATATACAAAACTAAAATGTTCTAATAAAAATAAAGTAAAAAACAAAACAAAACATACTCTTATTCTCTCATACTCGTATTCTTGGTTACTATGTCCATGTATTGTCTGTGTATGTAGAAATGTGTTCTGCATTTGACCCGTTCTTCAGTGCCACTGTCGTATTATTACAGGATTTATATAAAACAGCCGACCTCCACATTTCTCCGAGTGTGGAGTGAATGAATAATGCAGTGTAAAGCGCTTTGGGTGTTGAAAGGCGCGATATAACACCAATGATTAATCAATAATTAATCAATGAATTACTATCTATGACATCACAATCCTAGAAAATGTGAAACCGAGTATTTGGTTACTGTTCAGAGGGAGCGGACCTACTGCACTGCACAAGATAAGCATGAATGAAGCTCAATACGAAATGTGAACCCAGATATGTTTTTGATTAGGGATATGGGTTAAAACATGTGGTTAAATGTCTCAAAATCTGTATGTATACAGTCATGCAGTCTTACCATCCACGTGTCCCAGGAGAGGGCGAAGGCGATGTACCCTTTGGTTGGCCCACTCAGCTCAAACACTACAGACTGACAGAAAAATTTCAACATGAGTCCTTACATCGTACTGCAATACTGCGCTGTGTAGCAGAGTCCTGCACCGGGTCGGGTATCCACAAATAGTTGCTGAAATGGGCGGGTTTTGATGTTCAGGAATTTTACGCTAGGGTATGTGGGCGGGTAGTGATTACACACGAGCGCGTCAGGTGAATCAAATCAACGACAAATGGGACTTGACGTGCATCTAGGACATCCATTTCCCTGGAAACAAGTGCCATTTCCCGGTCTTTTCCCAGAAAGATGGACCAGGCTAAGAGAGACTTTAGTGTATTTATTACATAAATCATCAGCAGAGGAGATCGGCTCGCCGGCTGCATTCCTGGTTTAGACCTAGTCAAGTTCTGGTTCAGTCCTGGTGTAGTCCTGGTGATTGTTTTGGAGGTTGTGGCATGCATATATTTCTGCTACTAACACTGGTTTAGTTCTGATTCAGACCTGGTACAGTCCTGGTTTAGTCCTGGTTTACAACCAATCCAGTCCTGGTATAGTCCTGGCAATTGGTTTGGTGGTTGCGGTGTGTATATACTTATACTAATGACACTGGTTTAGTCCTGGCTCATTCCTGCAGTCCTGGTTCAGTCCTGGTTCAGTCCTGGTGTAGTCCTGGCGATCGACTGTGCGTTCGTGGCGTATATATATTTATAATCAGCTAATGACACGGCGTAGGTTCAGTCCTGGTTTAGTCCTGGACTATTGGGCTGTTGGACTAGTGGGCTGACCCTGATTTATCACAGGCACGGGCGGGTGGAATGTTAATGGGTCCGGGCGGGATACGTTTACGGATTTGGGTACAGGTGTGGTGCTGTACTGTGTGGGTGCGGATATCTAAAAATGGACTCGTGCAGGACTCTGCTGTGTAGTTGAAAGTACTTATACTGTAATACTGTAAGAGTACCTGTTGCTCTGGAGGCCCTTGGGTGGTAGCGGACAGGTAGAAACAGTCGGGGTGGTGAGTGGGGTCACAACCAGGCGGGTCCAGGAGGCAGGACTTAGACAGGCCACACCCCTCTGAGCTGAACTGGACACAGAATCACCAACACTGATTTACATTTACATAGACATATTATAATTTGTTGTCATTCAGAGCTAAATGAAGTCTTATGTCCAGAATTTCGGACTGTCTCTTAAAAGGCTCTTCTTATATACAAGTCTCTCCATGGCCGAGCACCAAAGTACATCTCTGACATGTTAGTGCCACATGAACCATCTCACACTCTGAGGAGCTCAGGGACCGGCCTCCTGCTGGTGCCCAGAATCAGGACTAAACACAAGGACTCAGCATTTCAGATTCATGCAGCTAAAACCTGGAACAGTCTTCCTGAGCATGTGAGACAGGCCTCTACTTTGACCCTGTTTAAATCCAGGCTCAAAACGGTTCTGTTTAGCTGCAAATGACAGACAGGTTTCATTTTTTATTCCACACTCTTCTCTAGAATTTAATATCTCTCTCCTTTTTAATTTTATGATGATTATTTATGTTTTGATTTGTTTTATTGTGATTTTCATGTATTTCTTACCATTTAAAAGTGGTTAAAAATATAAATATATATATATGAACGGTTAACACTCTTTTTGTTGACATTTCAGAACTTGTGTGTGTCTGCTGAACATCTAGTGACACTACAGCTGCTCTTTTACATGTAACTGTCAAGAGAACAGACACATGACACACATGACATACCAAAAAAGTTACACAGCGTATCTTTAAGATCTTTAAATAGTATCTTGGTATTTCACTTGGCATGTTAAGTACAAAATGATGTAGTATTTGAGTTTGAGGTTAATATTATACCATGGTCGATGACAGGAACAAGCCGTTTTCGTAGAAGCTTCACAGTCTTGTGTATATGAATGACTTACAGGACCAGGCGGGACGGAGGAGGTGGGCTCTGGAGGCGGGGCTGAGGACGGCGTCGGCGCAGGGGGGCGGGGCGTCGCTCCGTGCTGCGTGATGATTGGTCCAGGGACTTTGACCCAGTACGTGTCATACTGTCGGACTACAGTGACACTGAAAGATAGAATAAAAAAAATAATAAGTAATGAAAATAAAATGTCTGTAAAGCGTTTCATTGTCAGAAAGAGCTCAGTTAGCATGCTAGTTGTTGTTAATATTACAATGACAGCAAAACTACAGTCACAGCAAAACGTTTCAAATGGACTAATTCTGTTTTTCATGTTTAAAATTTTTTTTATTTTTTTTTAAGTGACGTCACGCTGGGTGTTCTACATGTGTCTCTAATGGTGAAATGTTTAGTAATTACCATGGTGACACTATGCACACATTAGCAAATAGAGTCACAAATCTTTTAAGATCTGTCTGAAAACCCGACAAAAAATACTAAATGGATTAAAGAGCACGTTTTAAAGAGGCTGTGATCAATACGAGCTTTCATGGTCCTGTTTAGGAGTGAAAAATTGTAGCTCCTGTTGTAGTTCCAGCTAAATCTGTTCTTTATAGTCATATTGTGTTAAAATAAAGCTCAGATTAAACTCTAACGGAAGGGAACGTTGATCACATCAGCTGCAAAGTATCAATAGACTGTGTACTCACAAGAATTGGACTTGTGCGGGGGGGTTAGCAGGGGCTCTCCAGATCACTCGGACCTGACTCTTGCGGGAGCTGCTGGTGTGACTGACCGCAGAGCCCTGAGGAACAGACACAGAAATATTATTACACCTGCGACACTTTGTATGTACTGCACCAGTGTTTCCCAAACTTTTTTTCTGGGGACCTATATTTTAAAAGTCACAAACCTTTGCAACCCAAGTCAATAGACATTATTCGAAAATCTCAAAATAAAGGTGGATCTGACCATTATTGAACATTAATGAGGATATTTTATTGTTGACTGAGTGATCGCGTCTCTCTGAACAATTACTTTTACTCAAGTTTTAAACAATGAAAAACAGAATCCATAAGTCGCCTATTTGGACATTAAATGTAGCCCATTTCTTTTTCTTTTCAACATTCAACTGAACAAGCAATATTGGAACAAAATAGTCAATAAAATATTTACAAAAAGATTAGGAATTATACTAAACATGTCTTAACATTTCAACATTTCTAATGAGATAGGTGGACCTGTCTATGTTTTTGTAGCACGTTCTAGTCTGGGGAGCAGGAGGAAAGCACAGCAGCAGATCAGACACAGCATTCAGTTTGTTTTTCTACTTTGTCTTTATTTTTGTGAGCAAAGAAAATCTCATGTGGCAAACCTACATGCAGATCATGACAAGGCGATCCAAAATAATCTCCTGCGATCCAGGTTGTGACTCAGTCTTTGGGAAACAATGTATGACATTGTTGGCGTGTGCACTGATTCACAAACTTTTGTCCTTGAATTTGTGGTATATTTTGTATAATCACCAATATGTTACAACACTCAAATTCATGGGTTTATGGCATAACTATTACTTTCTGATATTAAAGATTTGGCATGGCAAAGGTCCTCAAAAAGGTCTTCACAAAATCCTTCAAATCAGGAAAGAATCATTTGCCTGAAACACATGAATATTGTGAGTTTTCAGTTCTAGGATTGATACTTTGCAATGAATCATGTCAAGGTTTTAAGATATCTGAAAACTCAAGAAAAGTACAAAATGGATTTAAACACCAAATTTTCAGGAGTCTGTGATCAATACAAGTACAGAGGACAGATATGGATATGAAGATTTGCAGCCCAAATTCAGGATTATGTTTAAATAATTCTAGAAATCAATAAGTTTTACATGGAAAACAGCTCTGGCCAAACCCACAGACAATATTTTTCATCCGCTCTTAAAACGCCGCCTAATTCCTTGAGTAACAGGGCATCAGACAGAGCAGTGCCTACAGTTAGTATCATCACACACCTAGAGAATGTTAATGATATCAGATGCAAAGTATCAATAGGGGTGCATATAAGACATAGACTGACGATGGCATGTTTTGTTTTGTCATTTCTGACCACGTTTGAGGAACAGTCACACATGACGATCAGGAAGTGCACTGAAGCAGGGACTTTCCAATGGCCCAGAAGATATCCATACTCTGGAAACATTTACTAATTTTATCACACTGCTGATTTTAAAGCTCCTGTATTACAAAAAACAGACTCTTGTGAGCTTTATGCCATGTTAGAATGTTGTTACCTCCTCAAAAACATACCCAGAGTTGATTTTGTTTCATTCACGCATGTTTGAGTAACTCTTTATTATTAGTCTGTCTACATCTCCAAAAAAAAAAAGCTCCGTTCCACCTTGTGATGTCATGAAGTGGTAGTTTTAGCTAGTTTACTACTACTAAAATACTTAAATAAAAGGCATCGATACTAAAAAGTCACATTCACAGGACAGAAATGAACCTTTCCTGAATCACTTTAGAATGATCTTGAGTTGTATCAGAGCAAGTATAAGAGCACATAGACTAGTAACGCCCATGGACCACTGTGGAACCTACCTGGTCCATTGAGGGATTATACAGATACAGGGCCAAATTGAGTTTATTCTTTAATATCGAAATCAAATTTGAAATGTTAGTATCGTGACAACACTGACTCTTGCTCAGAAATGTGTTGGTGTTTGCAGTTTCCTCTGACCTGGAGCTTGTAGCAGGAGAGCAGCTGAGTGGAGTGTCGGTCTGTGAGGCTGAAGGAGCCCACAACAGAGGGGGTGCTGTGGGCAGGGTCCCGCGCCTGGAGGAGGAAGCCCTCAAACACCTGCCCTGACAGACTCACTGCACAAACACAGAGCAATCACACGGGGTTTAACATGAACATGGGCCTATCACATTCATGTTACACTTATTTCACATGGTAGAACTCCTGGGGAGAGCCCAAATTTGGAGGATTGATTCCCACTTGGATCAAATTCTGCTGTTGTGTCAAGAGACATCTCACCCACATTGCCTAGTAAAAATGTGGTGTGTTTTTTGAGTATCCTGGTTTTGTGACTGTCTATGTACACACCGTTTCCTGATGTCAGTCTCCTGGATGAGCCTGTGTCCCAGTGATGAGAAACCAGGATCCTCTTACTGGGACATTCTGATAGGATTCATGATACTGTGGGATAGACGCAGTATCTGGATTTCTCAAAACTGGTGCCCTACTGAGCATGTGCAAACTGAAGGAGCAGAAGCTTTCCCAAAATGAATCAAAATACTACCTGGACTTTTAAAGTCTTATTATTTTAGACTTATAAACAAACAAAACAGTCTACTGTTTCATATAATCACCTATTAACACCAGGCTCACTGCTGTGGATGTTGCTCTTGAACTAAACTGACGTTGTGGTTATTTCCAGGTGAATAACTCCCTTTACTAATACTATGATGGACACATTCGTATGTTCTTTTTCAAATATACTGTATATCATCTGTCTTTGTTGTTAGAAACCTCCCTGGGGAGATGTTCATGTCCCACCAGTAGGAGGCCCCAGGGAAGAAACAGGACACATTGGAGGGACCTTGTTTCTCGGCTGGCCTGGGAACGCTGCAGAAAGTGTGTGGGGTGAGGGGGGTCTGGGAGTGCCTGCTTAGACTGCTGTCCCCATGACCTGGCCCCCTGATAAAAGGAAGGGCTGAAATTTAGCCCTGCTGATGGTGCGGATTGGCTGCCTTGCTTCCATCTCTCTGTCCCAGGGCAGGTGTGGCTCACCACCAGCAAGTGTGGCGTGAATGAATAATGAGTTCACTGTAGTGCTTTGAGAGGCTTTATAGTGTGTTCTCAAATATTCTATGTGAGAATGTGCCTGATCCACCCCTACTGATATGAAACAAAAACTCCTCCATAGTGTCTGTGTGACAGTGACTGCACCTTCCACGTGGTCCCCCGGGCTGAAGCTGGACGTGTTGGTCTGGAGGACATAGGGGCTGGGGCTGGTCTGACCCTGACTGTGGTGGTGGGGCTCCATGCTGCTGCAGGCTTTGGTCACTTTTCCGTTGGCATAGGGCCACACAGGAGGACACAGGGACAGGAGGAGGAGGAGGAGGAGACAGGAGGGGGCCCAATGTGACATCTGTGGGGTCAAATGTATAGATTTATGTTAATGTTGTTCGTTCATCACAAACATACCTGGAGTTGTGTTTTGCTTCATTCACAAATGTTTAACACACTGCATAATTAGGCTGAGTTCTTCTCTCAAACAGAAAACACTCTGCTCCACCTTGTGATAATATTTAGTTTGTATTGTGGATTGTATCTGACATGTAAAACAAGAAAATCAAGTAAACAATAGTTACCAGCGTAGCTAAAGAAGAGAACTGAACCTTTCTTTCTGTCCTTAGATAGCATGTTTCTGAGTCTGTGTGTTGAGGAAATAATTATTGTGATGCAAAAAATAGCTCAATTTGTCTGTTGTGCTTTCCATAGTTCTGCCACATTGTGTGTTAAAAGGACCATATCATGCTATTTTCTGATCTCTGTTATAATATCCTCATCACAACCAGACCTGTAGTTGTGTTTTGTTTCATTCAGTTGTGATTCTCTCTTTTTTTAAAACTATCAGAGGATAGGCTACATACAGTTCCTTTAAAGCACAGGAGCATGTGATATTTTGTAATATTGTGCTATTACTATGTCCCCATTTTTCACAGTAGAATTATCACAATATAAACACACGTTCTTTAATTATGAAACAAAAGCAAAACTAACCAGTATTGGATGAAGTACTCATTTTTGTTACTTAAGTAAACGCACAGATACTGGAGCAAAAAATACTCAAGTAAAAGCAAAAATATCACATGAGAAAATCAGCTTGAGTACTAGTACACGTTAAAGAGTAAAAAGTAAAATTATTTTGCGCAGCTTTTTAGATCTAATAATGCTTCATTGAGTTTACATGCACATCAGTGTCCCGGTTATAATCAGGTTTTTTTGACTATCCCGGTTTCGTCATGGTGCATGTAGACATAGTATCCCGGTTTCAGTATCCCGGTTATGGCAGTATCCCTGTTATTAGAAACCGGGATACTGGAGCTGGTATATTCCGATAGTAACCGGGATACTGTGGCATGTATACACAGTATCTCGGTTACTTCAACATAAAGTTGAGTGCGCATGCGTCCAAAAGACATACCCGTTTCAGTCTTTTCATCAAAACAGTAGCAACATAAATAAAGTGACCAACATAAATAAAGTGACCACACGAGATGAAATGACTGTAAAACAAAAAGCTGCGCTAAACCTGCACACTAATCTGCACTCGTATGACCTGCACACGTATATTCCACTGAGTCGTATCTTTTAGTGACACAAGGAGCAAGCTGTTTTTGTCAATGCTAACAGTTTATCCAAATGAGCCCTGCAGTCTTAAGTTTCGTTTCTGGAAAAAGTAAACAAATGTGGCAAAGCTGAATTATATTATCAAACCTGCTGATGTGGTTATGGTTTATCTGTTATTTATGCAGAAGATTTCAATTAAAAACTCTGCTGGAGTTTTTTGTTTTGATCTGTGCAGTGGATTGTGGGATATCTCATAACTCCTTAACGCTGGTTAAACCTCCCGATCTTCCTATGCTAAAGGAGCTCATGATTGTTTGTATTTTTCCTGGTTTATTAAGTTAAATTAAGTAAATTTTTGCGCTTGCGCATTTGTAAGATTATGTGAACCCGGGATACTCCATTTGGTCATGTATACACGAATATGAGTATTCCGGTTTCTCAGGCCGCATGTATCCCGAATACTGACATAACCAGGATATGGATAATAACCGGGATACTGATGTGCATGAATACGCACTCAATGTTGTGATTTAAACAACTGAATCAGCAGTTTCATTCCAGCTGTTTTATTTGTTTTGCTAATTATAAACCCTCATTCTTCAGCAGGTCTCACACTATAATAAAAAACACTTTTACTTTTCAGTCCTGTTCAAAAATGTAGTGGAGTAGAAAGATTTTTTTTTTAACTTAAGTACAGTATTTTACTACTTTTACTTTGTTAGATTCCACAACTGAAATTAACCACTGATTCTTTGCAATAAACAGAACTACTTGGACATAATAATAGAAAATGCTACGTCCTATAGGAGGTCTAAATATACACAGAACCTTGGGACATGAGTCAGACAGTGAGTAACACGGGTTTAGCCACAATCCGTTATTATAGGTGTGATTTTGACATGACTGTACTAGACTACCACTTATTGTATTACATGAATCCAGCTAAATATTACTGATATTCAACTTTCAATAGCGTCTTGTGAGCTTTAAGCCTTGTTATAATGTCGTTAGCTCCTCAAAAACAAACCTGGAGTTGTGTTTTGTTTCATTCACACATGTTTGAGTAACACTTTATGTATTATTAGTCTGGTGCAACAGTGTTTTCAGTTTGAGAGCAGAACTAAATGTGCAGGGTTTGTGTGTTAAACATGTGAATGAAACAAAACACAACTCCAGGTCTGTTTGTGATGAGGAAACAACATTATAACAGATCAGAAAATAGTGTAATATGGTCCGTTTAAGCTTTTAAACTTTTATAATGTTGTTTCCTCATTACAAATTTTGAAACTAGGACAAGTCTCCGGCTGTATTTGATCATATTTGAAGCTTCTGTCCTATAATTATAAACCATAAAAGTGTAGCCTGACTGACCCTGGGCTTAAAAAGTGATAAGAGACATTATTGACAGCATACAGTAAACATAAGTAAGCATATTTAAAGTATAAATGACAATTAAGGTACTCACTTCACTAAAACTACGGTAATTCATTTTAAAATGTTACCAAAAAACTTAATCTGTTTTTAGAGGGTTTTTTTTACATCCTAGTTGGACATCATTATGTGTATTATGTTAAGTAAAGGTTTAAACTGTCGACAAAATGCTTCTTTGTGCATAAATTGTCTCCAGTTTGGATGGAATTTCCCTTGTTGATAACATACGTAGAGGTATATTTTTCTTCTCAGCTTTTTCTGTGATGAATGATTCCATGGAAATAGAAAGTTAAAGGTCTTATATTACGCAAAATGTACTCTTGTGAGTCATGTTATAATGTTGTTACCTCATCAAAAACAGACCTGGAGTTGTGTTTTGTTTCATTCACACATG
Organism: Boleophthalmus pectinirostris; assembly: GCF_026225935.1. Lineage (NCBI taxonomy): Eukaryota > Metazoa > Chordata > Actinopteri > Gobiiformes > Gobiidae > Boleophthalmus > Boleophthalmus pectinirostris. The sequence goes on along the minus strand of NW_026571095.1, from coordinate 30,202,227 downwards.
TTTGAGTAATCCTTTATTTTGAGTCTGTCTACATCTCCAAATCTCAAAATGATCTGTTAACAGCTCCTTTTACTTTTAATTCAGTAGAGATTCCATTCCAGGGCTGAAATGATCCAACTAATTCTGAGAAGAACCACGGGAATGAAACAAAACACAACTCCAGGTATGTTTTTGATGAGAAAGCATAAAAAACATATAACATAGATCAGAAAATAGCATAATATGGGCCATTTAAAAATATTCTCCATAAAGATAGACAAATTTTATGCCCAAATGTGCAATATTATAGTCAAAGGAACAACATTTCCATGGAAGCAGGCCAAACAAGAGTCAGGTTTGTGGAAATGCAAGCCCACTCACAGTAAGGGCGCATATGAATTCCAGTAAAATAAATATAAGACTTCTATTTATCTATTTATCTATCTACTTCTATTTTTGGGCAAAAAGAGAAGCTAAAAACTGTAGCTTCAACTCACCAAGCAAAACTAATAAACTAATAATTGTAATGAAGAAGGCACAAAAGTTTATTGTTTATGATCCAAACAAAGCAGTAATTGGAAAAAAAATACACCTGTCACATGCACTTTAAAGGTCCTCTATTACACTAAACTGACTATTGTTTAAGTTATAATGTTGATACCTCCTCAAAAACATAACTTGGACTTGTGTTTTGCTTCATTCACACATGAGTAACCCTTTAATATTAGTCTACATCCTCAAATCAAAATGCCATGTTCCACCTTGTGATGTCATGAAGCCGTAGGTAGTTTTCAAGTTAACAGCTCCTTTTACCTTTAGTTCAGTAGAGATTCGCAATTCCAGGGCTGAAATTATCCAACTCATTCTGAGAAGAATTGGGTGAATGAAACAAAACACAACTCCAGGTATGTTTGTGATAATGAAGAAGCATATACAACATATAATATAGATCAGAAAATAGTGTAATATGGGCCCTTTAAAAACATACTTCCAAACACAATATTATAGCCAAAGGAACAACATTTCCAGGGAAACAAGCAGACCAAATAAGAGTCAGGTTTGTGGAAATGCAAACCCACTCACAGTAAGGGCGCATATAAATTCCAGTAAAATAGAAATAAGATACTTCTGTTTTTTGGCAAAAAGTTACACATTGTAGCTTAAACTCACCAAATAAAGCAGAAATAAAAAAACAACAAAAAAAAACACCTTTTGTATGCACTTTAAAGGTCCTATATTACACTAAACTGACTCTTGTGAGCTTTAATTCATGTTATAATCTTGTTACCTCCTCAAAAACATAACTTGGAGGTGTTTTTAGTGCAGTAGAGACTGGCAATTCCTGGTGTGAAATTTTCCAAAATAATCTGTGAAGGCGTGTGTTTAAAAACACAGTGGAGCATTTTCTGTCTTAGCACCTGACATCACAAATTGGAACAGAGTTTATTCAGTTTGAGAGAAGAACTAAATATGCCTAAATACGCAGGGTTTGCATGTTAAACATGTGTGAATGAAACAAAACACAACTCTGTTTGTGACGAGGAAACGACATTATAACAGATCAGAAAATAGCGTAATCTCTGATCTTTAATTGTCATTGTAGTGATCGTACTCACCATGTCAGAAGAGGAACCTGCTTGTAGCTCATGTCCCAGCACTTCCACTGCGTCTGCCTCTGTGTACTCCTCTCATACTGGAGCGAGGGGGGTGTGGTTTGAGTTTGAGGCGTGGCCAGACTTTATCAGAGAAACACAGGGTCAAGACACTACCATAAAAGTTTATCTGTTGGAGGGAGAATGCATCAAGGTACACACAGATGATAAAATTATTAATGAATTAACATGAGGTTTTGTATTCAGAAAATAGCTCTTAAAAGACCATTTATTAAAAAAATTATTGCTATGTACCTCTAGCTGGTTCATTTACAGACACTAGAAAACTTGAGTAATTCTGACTGCTGTATAAAGTTGAATTCAACCAAAGTAAAACCACTAAAAAATATTTAAAAATAGATACATTTAAACTCAATTTCTTTTTCAATTTTATTATTGTCAGAAATTATCACAAAAATCAAATAGGAGAAAATTTTTCTTAAGTATAGCCACAATGAAATTTTACATTGGTTATTTGACATGGACAATGTGAGAGTCTTGTGAAGTGAAGCGTCTTGCTCAAGGACACAACTTAACTGTAGCTATTTGTGGGTTTGAACCACAGACCCTTACGTTATTGGGTACACAACTAACTCACTGCGCCACAGTTGCCACACTCAGCTTCCTTGTAGAAAACATTTAAAAAGCAGGAAAAACTACTACGGTTTAAAGTTTAAATCAGGTTAAAAATACTTTTATATTCTACTTAACATTGTGCCTTGAATTTTTACTAAAATTAAGGCACAAAGTTAACCCTGTTACAGCTCAAATTACAGCCGGTTAATGTAATTTATATTTCAAAACGCTCAAATGGAAGTGATTAAAAAGTGACACAAATAAATCCATTGTTTTAGTCTTGATGTAGACCTGCTGACATTCTGTTACATGTGATGTGTAGTTAGAAGAGGTTAAAGTTGTTGTACAGTGTTTTTTTCTGTTAAAATTTAAACTTAAATGAATTCACAAGATCTGGAGTATAGAGTCACTGCACTGTGTTTATCTAGTGCTCCTCAGGTCACCTCAGGACCAGTCCAGGATCTGACATGCCCCAAATGTAAACTTTTAACTTTATCGCCCTCTGTTGGTAGAGTCTGGTATGGTATAAAATGTAATCCCTTTTTCTGTAACCCCTGCTGTCAGGCTCCTCAATTTGGTCTTAAAATGTTCGTATTAACCCACTCTACATGATTCTGGTGTTTTTATTTAGCTATTTTTTTTCTGTAACTCAATTCCTATTCCTAATATGGAACTCGACTCCATGAGAGTAGTCAAAAAATGTACTCAAGTTGTGAGATATGCTATAATAAAGTAAACTATAAAGTAAAACTAGTGACTACCTATCAGTGCCACTTGAAAGTACACAAAGAAGAAACACAAAAATAGACCTTGATAAGAAATCCACTTTTAATGCGAAGACCTCCGGATGGGATGGACCACTGGCTCTGGGTCTGGGTCTAGCCAGTCCTCCGGGTCTCCTGCAGCTGCAGTGGGGGCATGTGTCTGATGACCAAAAGGGGGTCCTCCTCTCTCTGATCACACCAACACAACGCACATCCTCCATCCCAGTGCGCTATCACATAACCAGACAAGATGCAGGGTTTAAAGGAAGTGTATGTAGCTTGTGTTTTTAAAAAGTTACAAGAATCACAAATCTACAGTATGTGGCTGGAGACACATACAAGTTTGTCTCATTTTCAGTACATGCCTCACGTGAAAGCTCAGAAACTCCCCGAAAAACGTAATATGGGATCTTTAAATTATCATTACACTCAGTTGTGTTACAATCATTATCAGTAAAAACTATTTTTGATTTGAACATTCTTAGCTACCGCGTATCCAGGGACCAGTTCACAGAGAGCCAAAATTAAAAACTGGGACTAAGTCATGGGTTAAACTAAATATTTATTGAAAAATTTCAACAACATCGGCATGTTTTTCTTATTTCGAGATATGTAATGCTAAACCTTTTCTTATTAAAATAAATGTTTAATAATAGTTTGGTTAAACACTGAATTCAGAACAAGCATAATATAAAATAATAAGAAAATGTTAAATAAATAATGTCTCTATATCTGTAGCCAGTGGGTCAGCTCTGAAACATATTTGATATATAATGCCATATATAATTATATCGCAGACCAAATTTGGCCTATGGGCCTGAGTCTGACATGTCTCAGTTAGGTGATGTCACATTGAGTTTAAAAATCTAAATCGTACATACTGTCCCTTTACCATCAGACCTAGGCATTGTCTTACCTGTGGATGGAGCAGAGTGGGGTCCAGTGTAGAGCGACAAGTGGCCAGCGCGTGACGTACTGCTCAGGTCAGTAGATAAAGCCATCACTGAAAAAAATGATCAACCTCCAAAAAATCAAACTGTAACATTAACAGCAACAGCAGGTTCAGAGGATATAAACACTTCTTAGCATTTATGAATAGTTTAGTGCAACTTTTCATATCTCCTGCATATCTGACAGGGACTCTACATGTAAAGATTAATGCATAAGTGTCTTATTAATTATAATCAGTACATTAATTACCAATATGAATATTCAGAGTTCATCTAACGTTATCCTTTTGGATGTTTATTTGAAAAAACAGAACAATTCTTAAATATTCAGCCGTGAATGTGGGATAGTTTTTACAGGCTTACCGCTGATGGAGAGCACATAAGCTTTGTGTTGTCATAGCATTTTACATTTAGACCATTTAGACACCTGCCACATTTAGTCAACTGTCCACCAGAGGGAGTTAGTGAAACACCAAACAGACTGCAGAGGGGCACTGGGACAGTCTGTGGCGGGCCAGATCCTGCACTTCACTCGATGTTCAGTAAACATTACACGTCTATAGATTACTGTAGTTAGTAGCCAGCTCACCTTTTGGTCACTAATGGTCACTCTTTGGTGACTTGATTTGCACAGACCTCACAGCAGCACTGCAGCATCATCAGCATCGCTTACTTTATGAGTGCAATGTATGACGGATTCACCAATTCATTAAACAATTGCCACAAATCGTGAAAACTTACATTTCAAGGTCTGCTCGAAATATGCATAGTCCAGAGTCTTACGGTTTTCATGCAAATGTATAGTTTTAAATAGGGATGTAACAATAACCAAAAGACCGTGATATTGTATCGTCAAAAATTTCACAATAATATCGTAGCCCATCACAGTATACCAAATTACAAGTCATGGTGCAGAAACAGACAAAAAACAGGGAGCTACATAGATCATACATGGATTAAATCTTATTATGACAGAACCAAAGGCTTGTCAAGGCATTTTAAAAGGACAAAATATTGCAATAGATATCGTACCGTGAGATGCACATCGTGATAATATCGTAACGAGAGATTTGGATATCGTTACAGACTTAGTTTTAATAGTTTTCCTTGTTCAAATGACGTGCAATGCTTTTAAAATGTGTTGAGAGATCGTCAAGAAGGCAAAAATAGCAGATTTCTTGAGAAAATCTGATTATAAATATTGATATTGGCGAACATTTCCTGTTTAGTTTTTCCTTTTATAACCAAATACACCGGGGTGCACATTTGGTCAGTACACCGGTCCGTCCGTGTCCCCGCCCCCTCCGCACTCCGCACGTCCTCCAGGAAAAACAAGCCGCCTCCGCCAGCTCTGCTTCTGTCAAACTGATCTCCTGCGGCTGTGACGGACCGAGCACACGATCCACAGGTACCCCACGCACCCCGCGCACCCTTCTGCACACGATCTGCACCCAAGGGACCCGCTTTTTACGCGATTTCCTCCGATACAAACCGAGCGAGCTAGCAGGTTCTGGCTAAACTGTGCATGAATGGCGAACCCGCTAGCTATTTTGATTGAACTGCGGTCCTTTTAAGAATTTGCTGCTAAAATCGAGAAATAAAGCAAGAGTGCAAGAAGTAAATGAAGATTACAGCTAGATAACGGTATAAACAGTTAGATTAAACACATTCTAACAACTGGGAAGATTTATGTCTTATGGTTTGTCACTTTAATTCAAACTCTTACCTATAATTTCGTAACATCGGACCTGCGCTGCACCACCACGGGGTTACCGCCCCCCAGTACCCCAAAACTTTATTAGTTGTGGTAATTGTGCGTGTAGTTTTATGCTTTTGTAAATTCTATACAAATGTAAGCTAAAACTTCTTATAATTACAGATAATGTTTTTGCAATGTGTTATTCATGTTATACTTAAATTGAATGAATTAAAACTAAAATTTGTCTTGTTTTGGCTGGGGTCCAGAGTGGAGACCTAAGGGGGGGTCTAAATATGCGTGCGCTGTAACGTCAGTCCGATTGGAGGTCTATATGTCAGATTGTCAGCTATGTGCCGATGTGCCAACGAGCCAAACACTGAGCAGGAGCTTTATAAATAGAGAGAGTGACATTAAAGACTGAATTCCTGACCTTGTGTTTGTGCGCAGGCGCAGTAGCAGAGGCAGGGTGAGTGACTGGGGATGCGTTCACCTGCTGCTCCCAAAAAACAGGAGAAGAGATATTAGAGGAAAAATGTGGGTTTATTTGACTTGAAGGGACTTTCTGAGTGTACACTAAAGGCAAAATTTCCAAAGCAGTTGCTGTGCTGCTGCATAAAGTAAAGTTCTCACCAAATAATTCAGCTTTATTAACCTTGTATAACTCTATAATTGCAACATATCTGATGTACTGTGTGGAAATTTGGGAGTCAACATGTAAAACTTACTTACAGCCGTTATTTATTTTACAGAAAAGGGCCTTGAGAATTATAGAGAAGTTATGGAGCAAAGCATCGTGGTGAAAGAAGTTCATTTACAGAATAGTCTTGACAAAGAAATAAAAGATTCAAGTACAATGATAACATTTTTAAAAAATACATAAAATCCAGTGCAGTGTGTGTGTATGAAAAAGAAAACTAAGTTGTTGTGCATAAAAGTGATGATCTCTGTTTGCAGGTGATTAATAATTGAAATGAAATGTATTGAAATGTATTGATCATGTTAATGTTTCGTCTGGAAAAGGGAAGAGTTGGCAGATAACGTAAGATGACTCTTCTTTCTGCTCCTTTTCATTCATTTTTTGGAAGTTTAATGTCATGACGCTGTTACTGTGTTTTTATACTTTATGAATGAAATAAACAAAAAGTCAAGATGGAAGTGAGTATATCCTGAATAGCTTTTGATCAGCCTCCACCCCCTCCCAAGTAGCTCGCCAAAGGATTTCTGAATTGTTCATATTGTGCTGAATAACTAAAATATCTGTAATTCACTGCCTATTACTGCTATAAATGTATTATTTTGAGTCTTAACTTTGTGCACTAATACACTGATAATGGTTTATGTTTTATAGACATCTAACTGTACTAACTAACTCTACTCTAAGGCGTGATGTAGCTCTTACACTCATTTTTTTGCGACCCTTAAAACTTGTAGCTCTCTGGCATTTTTGTTTTGTAAAGGTAAAAGTTCTAGAGCACATAGATTTATATACACCCATGGACCACTATGGAACCTACCTGGACCACTGAGGGATTACACAGATTTAAAAGAAAGTACTATGGTACTATGAGTTAATGCTGAAAATTACTCTGATGTCTAAAGAATGTGTCTTTTTTTAATCATTGTGGCATTGCAAAAAGTACAGTCTATTCCTTAGTACTGAAATTGAGTTTTAGTACTATGTTACACTGAACATTAAATAGGAAGTTGTACAAACTGCATGACATAACACACGAAAAACCCATAGAGCTGCAAGTTGCATTTCAAGATGCAATGTGTAACTTTTCTGGAGTGTTGGTCACTTGCTTGTCTCAATGGACATGTTATAGCTTTGACTGGAATATTCCACAGTATGGCATTATTTTTATCTATCCCCAGGAAGACAAACTGGTGACATGACAAGGCCAAGTTACAGGGCAGATTACAGATTTTGTAAGATTAATTAATTTGTACACTCCCTGCCAGATAAAGAGTAGACTAATTAGGTCTGTGCAGAGGTAGCCTTCTCTTAGTAAAAATGTATGCTTTTCATAGCAGTCACGCTTCTGTAAATGTTAGATAATGCCATATTTAATGTTTAATGCCATATTGTGCAGCCTTTAAAGCCAATGTAATAACTTCGTCTTGGAGACAAGCAGTTGGTGGACCTCCCACTGGAAGAGTTACACCATGGGTCTCTGAACTTTTTCTTCCAGTGAGCTACTTTTACAAAACGAAAATGTCAAAGAGGTACTAGTTTTTTCAGTCACCAGATATTGAGTAAATTTGAATACAAATTTGGAATAAAACTTGCATAAAAGCCACAGCAAGCCTTAGATATGTTAGATGTCTTTAAAACATAAACCATTAGCCATTTATTAGTTTACAAAGTTAGGCATCAAAATGATACATTTACAATGAATTTTAATTATTCAGCACAATTCATATAATTCAGAAATTCTTTGGCGAACTACTTGGAAGGGGGTGGAGAGCTAACAGTAGCTCCCGAGACCCTTGAGTTACACAATGCACCTTTAAATTGTCCCAATTAGAAAATAATATTTTTTTAACCTCTACGAACATATTTAAGTCTTCTGTCGCATGTTAAGTCTCCTGGATGTGTTTATAATTGTGCACTGTGAGTTGAATTTTAATATAATCAAGAATAAATCATTTATTTTGAGGCATATAAATACAATAAAATTATTAACTTTTTAAATCCTGGCAAATAAAGGCTGAGTGGGTGTCGTAATCGTATGTGTGTGTGTGTGTGTTCTGTGTGTATTGTTCACATTGTGGTGGTGTGTTTCCTAACCCGTGTTGCCTCAGCCTCAAGTCTTGTGTGTCGTGTGTGTCGTGTATTGATCTCTCTGTGTAATGTTCATATCTGAGCCTGGACCTGTGCTGTGGAAATACTAACACTCTATGTACCATGGACATTTACACTGGACATTCTGAAGGACTCTGCCTGTGTGTGTTTTTGTAGGGCTGCATCATTATGGAGAAAAAAAATATAACCCTATGTAACTTTGCTTAAGGATCCCCTCCAAGTTCCTGCTTTGCTTCTAGTATTTCACCATGTGGCATTAAGCTTATCACCTTGCATACATTATTTTGAAAACCATACATCTTTGATCGGAGGTTGCCTTTCCACAGATCCGACCTGCAACTTGCTCTGGTATAGCCACAAACGAGCAAGACAAGCTGACCCTTCATCAAAAAAGTTACATAGTGCACCTTTAAACTATGGTGTGCAGGGCTGGGTATCACAGGGTCCCTCACAATCTGATATAATACTTGATACGATAACATGATACGGCGATTCCTGCGATAATTGATTTATTGCGCATGCATGATATTCTGCAACATATTGATATTTTAAAAGGAACAAATACCCTTTTTACGTCATCAGCTCAAGATCATTCTAAAGCTGCTCAGGAAAGGTTCATTTCTGTTTTGTGAGAGGGACTTTTTAAGTATTGATACATGCTCAAATGAGTATCTAGTTTTAGTATTGATTGAGTTTTGATACTTTTGATAACCTTTCTACCTCCACATTATTAAATCTGTTTATTTTAGTAATCAAAACTGTGAACCTCTTGCATAAAAATGTTACATTCTCTAAATAAACAATACAACTGTAGTGTTACCACAGTGTAATTTTGTATGTACCAAACATAGACTGTATAAATTGATTTACATTGAGAAATTTTCACTCCTCTCTCTGTGACTGCTGCATGGAACCTCATCATTTTGGTCTTAAAATGTTCACCTGCTCTACATAATCCTGGTTTCTACTTCATCATTTTGTCCATAAATAATTTCCTAATATGGAACATGGCTTCAAATTCGCCCCTGTAACCGATACTACCAATAATACCAATATTTTAAGGAAAGTAAGTCTCTAATGCACATGTCATTGTGTTTGTGTGCTTGGCGCAGGAGACCAGGGAGCGGTTCACCTCTCGCGTGGATCTTCTGAACATGTTACCTCAGCACCTGAAGCAAATCCGAGTCCTCATGTTGAACGACAAGGAGAACCTCGAGAGGACCCTGTTCAGACTGGAACAAGGTACTGCAGGCGGGGCATCTGGTTTAACTGCTGCAGCACGTTAGCATCAGCGGCAGACACCAACACGTTTCGTTATCAGATAGGACATACCTGTGGACGAGAAATCTAGGCTCATACTCTGGAAATGCTCAGGCACACGGTGAAGCAAGGTAATGTTAGGATTTAAATGTTCCAGGATCGTTGCTGTTGTTGTTAATGATGTTTTTATTGGACTGTACACTTGCCACGGCTTTGCAATTAATAGAATTTTAATCGACAATCCAATCGTTTCTAATGGTCAACGATCAGCTTTGGTGTTTTAATGGCGTCTACAGCCAATCTTCTGTCAGTACAAGCATGTGGTTTGGAGCAGAGAGAAGACTATTTTTAGTGTTAAATGGCTCTGATTAATGATTGAGAGATGTCTGTCTTGTTTATTTGCATGAAATTAAACTTGAAAGGCCTTTTTTAATAGCGAAGAAAAACTGATATATGTTGGAAATTGTTTTTATTTTTTTTTTTTGCCAGATCGTCCAATCACTGAGCACCAAGTTTAGTCCTGATATAGACCTGGTTTGGTCCTTGTCTAATCCTGTCCTGTTTTAGTGTTGGCATTTAGTTAGTTGTGGATTTGTGTGTGTGTGGAAGTGTGTAGTGTTGGACTCAGTTGTCTTGAGTGAGAATATAGTCTCAGCTGACCAAAAGTTGCATTATTTTATTTAGATTAGAAAGATTTATATGGGACAACAGCTGAAAGGAGAAGTGAGTGAGCGAGTTGGAATTTATTATGTATGAAACTCACGATTCACAAGTTTTCTGACTTATTATAAATACATAGATTCATAGTACTTTTTTGCATAACCTTTTTAGGTGCAGGTGTAGTCTTGTGAGTGCAGTTTGGATTATATGCAGTACATAGAGATGGGGGCTTTTTACTTGACTAATCATTTGGCAGAACAGTCGACTCTCGCCCTATGTTGAGTGTGCATTAAACTATTTCGAGCCCTTGCACCAGCCAAGTAGATCCATGTGATTTGATCATGACTGTGTTAAATTGGGGCTGTACCCACAGCCGTGAGTCTGTGGCTTTGTTGTATTACTATATTATAAGTCTATAATGTCATCGTAAAATAATATAATAATATTGTCAGTAATATTGTGAATTGTAAGTTCTTTTGTTTCTTTGCTCCTCAGTGTTGGATAGTGGCTTTGTAAAAGGATACAGTACCTTTAGAGGCATGCAGTTGTTTTTTTCCACTGTATTCTTGAGCTTGGTTCACGACCAAATAAGGCAGCATGACCTGACACTGGTGTTTTACAGCCTGTTGCATACTAAACAAATGAACTGCAGAGTGAGTGCGTAAGGTGGAAACCAAAGTAAAACACAGGCATAAAATAAGTATTAGAAATAGAATAAACTGACATTTTAAAATTCAACAGGTCATAATTGTTCTGATTAATCGTTGCAGCCCTGGTGTACAGACAGAAGAGCAGGGGGCAAAGTACAGAGCCTTGTGGAGCTCCTGTCCTGTTGGTACAAGTTTGGGCCTGTCTTGATAATTAGTATATTGACTTATTGTTCAGTCTATGAAAGCAGGAGCAAAACATTTTGGAGTTCAATATTTATCATGTGTATAATTTCTTTGCTACAGTAATCATAAAGTAGGCCTTCAGTCATTAAGTCCAGTGTCTTGGTGAGGTTCAAGTTTCATACATAATTGTATGAACTTTAATTAAACAAAGAAAGATCAGAAATATTCTATTCAGTGTATTTTTGTAAAGCCGCAAATCACCAGCAGTTGCCTTAGGACTTGACAAGATCATTGATTTAACCTTGGGGACTGTGTTGTTTCGCCAAGTGAGAATGGCCCCTTCCTAACTGGCCCACGCCAAAGCGGCCCCAAGTGAACTGTACCATAAGAGGCGGAGGGGCTCATTCAGAGGAGGGGAGAGCTCATCCAGCCAGGTGAGGGGAGGATCCGGGTCCACAGAACGGGATAAGGGCATTGGGGGGACATCTAGGGTCCAGTCCTCACCAGACAGTCGGCGGCCAGGCTAATATTACTTTATAGCTGCACGTTCCTTTTTAAACCATTGTGCAGCTTGCATCTTAGCAGTGTTACTGTAGACAATATACTCAGCATTTTCTATTTAAGTAATCATATCTGCAAAACTGAAAATCTGACATTACCTTACATTATCCTCTAAGTGCAGCTTGATGAAAGGACAATGTTCATTTTGTAGTGATTGCACACCCAAAATGTCTTGTCTCCTGAATATATCTGTCCACTTGTACACCTCACGCAGCACTGTGCCCTACTTTCCTAATCCATGTTATATCCTCTGTCCTCTGCTGCACTTTGAGACAGGTCAGCTCACTTCTGAGGGTGCCAGTGAACGCCAACCCCGGAGTGACCTGATCTTAATGACCTGATGAACTTCACAGCTACATCCCCTTAATGTCACATCAGCTGCCCTGGGAAATGCTTTGTCATTGATTAGAGAAGTTAAATACTATGATATAGTCTCCACTTGGCCCTGTATGTATTATTTTTTCCCTGCTGTGGCTGATAACTGATAGTTGATACTGATATTAAGCATTGCAAGGACCATAGCAAGGACCACGAAGTTATAGTAAAGTTCACAAATTAACTTTTCAAATTTGTAAAAATCCAAAAAACAAAAACAAAGTGTATTTACCTGGGATATAAGAGCATTTGTTGCATGATTGTGTAAACAGTCATGGCTGCTTACACATGGCCCTTTTCGGTCTAATATCTGTAATTTATAGCAAATCTGCTATTGGCCTTAAATCTCCAGCACAGGCCGATATTTTTTTTTTTGCCGACCTGCTGCCTAAAGAGAACAGAAAAGCTTTATTTGAAAACTTTATTGCAAATAGTCACATTTTGAACAGTTGTCTATGTAGCCCTCTTGAATATTTGTGGTAAAAAGTCAGTTTGATGGCCATCGATTTCTCTGGATTCTAAACAATCTGTATGGGCATCGGCTAAGAAAAAAAACATATCGGCCGATCTCTAATATTTTAGACAAAAGACAACTCTGATGCTGTGATAAAAAATATCAGGGTGAGATATCGTAAATTTTCAATATCACACCAATGCCGATATCTGGGGAAACCCTCTGATATCAGCGATAACCAATGCCCCAATCCTAGAATATATCGGTGGGCACATGTACACCTCGTGCTCCTCATGGCCAGTAGTGCGCTGGTTGACATTTGGAGCTCAGAATATGATCAGGAGGATTGTGAGTGTGAAAAGGGCTAAAGATAGAGCACAGTGCTGAGGGAACAGTGACGAGGCAGAACCCGGCGCACAGTAGGAGTAGGAATGCCTTTGTCTGTCCAGCGTACAGGAGGGGAGGGGCATGGGGTGCACGTCCGACCACTGCACAGGGAAGGGGGGCTGCACGTCTGCATCCCTGTCCTCTGGGGATCTAATGACAGGTCACGTATTATTAAAGGCTCTTCAGCTTATGCAATCCTGCTTGTTCTTTAGTCATGCTGTGGGGCTTTGTCAAGTATGAACATTACATTACTGAACTGGGTGTGGCAGTGGCAGTGGGTTTAGGGCAGTGATTTCCAGACTGGGGGGGCTCCAGAGCTTTGACCGGTCAGAGGGTCCGAATATCTAAAGCCCTTGAGATTTGAATGGAAAAGGAGTGTAGCTTTAGGTGTTTGTATAGCACAAAAATATCTTGTCTGGAATGTTTCACACTATGATTCTGTCTTCACTGAGACTAGAACAGACCAAGTTACAGGTCAGATCGGTGGAGAGGCGATCCCACTCACAGTCAGAATGCTTTGTTTTTCAGGCGATTTTTGAGCAATAAAACCACCTGTAATTGAATATATGTAAGGTGTAGATGTTTAATGTCATACTACATACTCTAACCCAGGGGTGTCAAACTCGTTTTGGTCTGGGGGCCGTATCCAACCTACTTTGATCCCAGAGGGGCCGGATCAGAAAACTCATGGCATACATATCCCAAAAACAGCAATAAATTTAAATATTTGTGCAGAGAAACGCAAATCTTTTACAGAAATCTTTTTTAATTAATGAATGCTTTCTTTTACAAAATATCATAATATTATGAACAACCTGAAACTTTAAGAAAAATGCAATTTCATCACAATGTTTTAACATTAACTTGTAGGCAAATAGGAATAAGTTTTTCTTGGAAAATCTTGCACTCAGCATCTACTTTTCTCATTTTTGACATTTTGTTGATGAGGGTGTCACGGTCAACAGTCAAAACGATCGTCCTTTAAGAGCTTTAAGACCAGCTGCTCTGGTGGGAGGGGCCAAGCACAGAGACACTAGGGACGCTGCTATGTTAAGCACTGCAAAAAATTACCAATATTTTAGTAGAAAATCAGCCGAGGACCAGATTAAAGGTCTTGGAGAGCCGGATCCAGCCCCCAGGCCATATGTTTGACACCCCTGATCTAAACTATTTGCAGTGGTCCAAAAGTATTCCTCACTTACCTTTATGTATTCTGAGTTTAAACTCTTCTCAACTATCAGAGACCAGAGCGGAGTTTACCATGACAGTAAATTTAGCAACAACTAGTATGCAAACCATATACTGTCTAAATGGACATAGCTAGTTGGCACATTAGAAAAGGAAGTGAGCCTGGGTGTGCATCTGGCTCCATCGACTCGGGCTCCAATTGACTTTACATTTAATAATTGTCACCACTCTCTCCACTGCTAAAATGTTTGTATTAATCCGCTCTACATGACCCTGTTTTTTTGCTCTTTTGTCCTTAAATAAATTCCTATTCCTAATATGGACCTCGGCTCCAAATTCGCACCTGTAACCTATAGACCGTAAATATGAGTGGACATAGCTAACTTACTAGCCACCGTGTGCCAAATAGGATATTTGTTAGGAGGCACTTCCAGTTCCTTCTGACCCTGACTCCTATTGACTTGTATTATGAGCTTGTCGCCCCTCTCTCTGTAACTGCTGCAGTAAGCCTTGTCATTTTGGTCTTAAAATGTTCATTAAACCCGCTCTACATGATCCTGAATGTTTTTTTCGCTATTTTGTCTGTTTAAAAAATCCTATTCATAACATAGAGCCTGGTTGCAGATTCGCTCCTGTAACCATGAGCATCACAAGCCTCATTTGAGCGGCTCTGAACGCTATGGGTGACGTCACACTCGCTTAGTCCACTTCTTTTGTATAGTCTATGCTGTAACCGCTAGCATCATGAGCTTCATTTGACTGGAGCTGCACGCTATGGGTCACATCACACTCACATAGTCCACTTCTTTAGACAATCTATAGTCCTGTTTACACGGGATTAATGTTACCTGTGGACCTTTGGTTATTTGTAATAATTGTGGAGGATGAATGAGATCTTAATTCCGTGCAAATGCAGCCTGTCTGTAATTTGTAAAGTGAAAATTCTGCCTCAAATTATCTACTATAGTTCGCCAAATACAAATGTCCGGTGATAATACTAGTCCCATGCGAAGAGGGCTTATAACGCTAACACATACTTCCTGACTATTGGACAATAAAACACTTTATTAATAGAAGTAGACAGTATGCAGCTGACTTATTCTGACCTCCAGAGCTGCTCACATAACTGTACTAGGGCAAGACAAAATGAAATACATCAAAAAAAAAAAAGAAAGAAAGAAAGAAATCATGTATTTAACACAATACTGTGGAACATTCGAGGCAAAGCAATAGCAAGCAATGCAAGCAATTTTTGTGGTTTCAGAGAAGTTGTATATTGCGACAATTAGTAAACGATTAAACTGAAATTTGATTAATCCACATTTCTCACAAATTTGCTCCTACAGTGTCCACTCTCTGGCTTCGGTCTCAGTCCTGTGCTCGTCTGTGTGTGCAGGGTTTGAGCTACAGTTCCGCCTGGGCCCCAGTCTGCAGGGTCGGAGGGTACAGGTCCACACGAACTACCCTCTGCATGGACAGCCATTCAGACGAGACGTGTTCAGAGTGCTCGCCTGGAACTACCCATCGGGCCGCGACGATGACTCCGACAAGTACTGTTCCCTGGACCTCAAGGTCGCGGGCTCCTACCAGTACTACTTCGGATATGGGTAAGAACGGGCATCATGTGTATCATTCGTTCATTTGTTTTTCAAAAATAAAACCAAGTTTTAGTAAGTAAGTAAATGAAAAACAACTATTTTCTTCATTATTTGTTTCCAAAATCAGAAAAGGGATGATTTGTTTTTACAGTTTTCAATGTTGTGTTTAAATTAATCATGGAAAAAACTGATAACGGACGTTTTTCCGTTTCCGTGACTTAAACTGCAATGCTGGACTTTTGTGCCGCATACGGACCCCAGGTGTCACACCTTGACAATTTAGACAGGGTGTGCTGACATATGAAATATTTTTATAAGTTATAGGTAAGTTATGTATAAGTTATATACATATATAACTGGCATATGTTGACACGTCGACATACAGCAAGGTCGATGAAACATTTTGAGCATGCTGAACATTTCTCGACATAGGTCTGCGTGTGCTTACGTCCTGCACACGTGGGCCATAAGTTGTACGTAAGTTATGCGATCGTCGACACATGTTCACACACATTAATTGTAAGTAACTCATGAGTCCAAATACGTTCCCATAACTTATGAGTAACGTCCTTTGAACTTATGTGTAACTTATATCGAACTTACCTCCAGTGCATATTGACATATTTGACCTGTTCTGACGACCACAGAACTTACTGAATGTGTTTCTAACTTATAGCTACTGTATAATGGTGTATTGGTGTAGGGAAATTGGTATATAAAAATGGGGAAACTGTCAATACTCCTCCAGACTTCATGGTGAGCAGACCCCGTGGTACCACCTGCTACACAGATCATCTGAGAGATGGAGGGTCCGGCAAGGCTGAGACGAGAATACATCCTAGCTGTCCTCCAACATCAGCATGACTTCAATGATTTGTCACTGTACCAGTTGTGTGCCAATAGTGCCAGGAGAAGAAGAGATCACGTTGATTAATGGTGCTACTGCGATGTCTAGAGCATAGACTTGGTTGAGAAAAATGTTTTACTTTATTACATTAATACAATTGAGTGAGTGTGTTTTTGCTGTTCCTCATTTGTTTGCGAGTTGCTAAAATAACGCTGTATCCATAGAGATATTGAGCGCTCGGGCGGGGGCTACATCGTGGTGGACCCTGTGCTGCGCGTGGGGGTGGATAATCACGTCCTGCCCCTGGACTGTGTGACCATCCAGACCTACCTGTCCAAGTGTTTAGGAAAGTTTGACGACTGGACCGACCGACTGCGTGTCGCCAAGGAGACAGGTATGCACACTGGAGACAGATACAGGAAATGTGGTTGATTTGATTGGATGAATACTGGTTTTAGGTTTACCTGTGGAAAATACAAACTGTAGTAACTAGGGACCGATCATTATTGTTTTTTGGGGGCTGATACCAATGTAAGGGGCTTTGGAGTTGCTGATAGCCAATATAACAGCTGATAGCTTAAGTGATTATAAATCGTATGTCTGGCTCTATTAGATTTTTTGTTGGGCTTATTGGACTTACGATATATCGGGCCGATATTTGGACTTTTTATCCAATTTGCTATCAGCCTTTGATCTCCAGCACATCTCAAATAATCAAAATTGACTCTACATATCGGCCCAAAAAAATATTGGCAGTGCTTATTGGTTGTTGGTTGCTCTGGATTTTAAACAACTGGTATCAACATCGACCATGAAAAAACCCATCCATCTCTAATTAGAGATATATTTACTGGCATTTTTGCATAACACTCCTCAATACATGACCTGATTATTCACAGCTCATTGTATCAATCATATAAATACGGGCTCAGTAAACATGTACATAGTCACTAGTCAAGCGCTAACCCGAAGAAGCATCTAAAGAGACATTTGCAACACTCATCGCTCAGACAGGTACCTCTCAGAGCCCAGGTCTTCGCAAATAAGATTCCTTTTAAGCCAGACTCAAAATTATTGTCTGTCAAAACAACAACAACAATATAATCTAGTATGTCAAGAGGAGCTCAGTCTATGCGTCCTCTATGTCCTCTATGGGGACAATCATATTTTGTTGCTGGTGTACGTAATGGTCAGGCTCGAGTCTTAATCATTTTATTAGAAAGAGCTAATATTGGAGTAACAGTTATGCAAATATCTATGCATCGTCTGTAGGAATACACAAAGAGTCTAAAAATATAATAGTCTAAAACATAGATAATGGTAAGTAGGGGTGGGAGGAGATACAATTTTCACAAGACAAGAAAACCACAAGATTAGGTCAGCAAGAACGAGACAAGACGATATTTTGACATAATGTGTAATAAATAAGTAGTGCAATCCATTACACAATTTTGGCTTCACTATTTTTATTTATCTTATGTAATACTTTAGTTCCAAAAAGTACTACAATGAGCGCTATAGTGTCTCAAATTGCATCTGACTCACCAGCTCTTAACTCTTTTTTTGTCTTAGGTAAACATAAATTCAGGGAGAAAAAACATCTCAGGGAGAAAAAAAATCTTTCACAAGATGCATTCCGTGCCCGTACAACGTTTGCGCGGAGATTCAGTGTGAACTATTTTCTTTGTGAAAATTACAGACATAGATTTTTCGTGTCCTGATTTGACAAGCAGAGTTTGTCTAATTTGTCTCAGTCTTTACCCTGCGTCTGCTTCAATAATGAATCTACAAGTACCTTAGTTTGGCTTCGCTGCTTTTCCCCTTGTCTTCTTCTTTCAAAAAACGGACTTTCTTTTGTAACTGCTCCTGGATTCTTGTCTGCCATAAAAACTTGTGCTAACTGCGAGGAAGATAAAAAAAGCCGCTAAAACTGTTGGTGGATAAACTCTGTGCTCTTGCGTCTGTGGATAAACCACGTACCGGCGGCGCGCAGGCATCAGTTACGCTAGAAACGTGAGTTTGATTGATGCCTGTCAGCTAACAGATGAGGCCGTGTCGTTATCTATGGCAAATGTTTAGCTGGCCCCACCACGTCCAGAGTGATGAATTTTATTCTCTTTTTTTTTGCATCATAATTACAAGACTGCACCTCTATAATGCTATCATGACAACTTGAAATCCTCCATACAACCTTTAACTCTTTTTTTGTCTTAGGTAAACATAAATTCAGGGAGAAAAAAATCTCACAAGATAATTTTTCTTGTGTGTATACAGTTTTGTGGCAATTTTGTCTCACGAGATCTTGTCTCTTCTCTAATAGTAAAATATAATTGTGTATAAAATAGACATAAAAATCATTGCACTTGCTTCTGTGAAATGCCACTTAGAAGAATGAGATGTGTTGAGTTGATGAAATCCATTCCGCAACTTTGACCCGGAAGTTATTCTCTCACATCTTTATATTATTAAGTTGTTTTAGATCAATATTTCAATTTGCATTAAATAAAAATCAAATAAATGATTCAAATAATTATCTTCTTGTGTGATAGATTCATAACACTAAACACCAGGGAATTTTAACTAGCCACTTCCTAACAACTCACTTCCTGATTATCGGATATTAAAACGCTTTATAATTAAACAGTACAGACAGACAGCCAGTACACAGCGAACTTCATTTGCCCTCAAGAACTGCTTATTCAATATATCTGTACTGGGATAAAACACATTTTAGGGAAAATTTGAATACAGGGCTTTGAAATTGCAAAAAATATGTTGTATTTTGTATTTTGGCTATACTTTTTTCCCTTTACATATAGAAGAACACATACCTTGACTTTCTGAATCAACTTGCATTTATTAAAGAGCTTTTTTAAAATGTAAAAATCTGTAACAGTTCCCACTATTGTCTTCTGCAGTATCTCTTTTATGACTTTGTAAACTGCACATTCCAGGGTACAACATGATCCACTTCACCCCGCTGCAGACCCTGGGGGAGTCGCGCTCCTGCTACTCTCTGGCCGACCAGTTGACCTTTAACCCCGAATTCAGTTCTGCGGGGCAGAGTTACGGCTGGGAGGATGTGGGTGCACTGGTGGAGATGTTCAGGACCGAGTGGAACATGATCTGTATCACCGATGTGGTCTACAATCACACAGGTGAGTCTAGAGGCTGGATCAGAAAAGAAATGGGAGATGTGTAACTCTCATCAGGTCAGGAAATGTGTACTTGAAACGTGAAAAATGCAACCAGGTTTCTCACGGTCATGGAAATCTTGGAAAAGTCATGGAATTTTAGTATGTCTTTCACGCAACTACAGTGTTCTGTTAAGTTATCATTAGACTATAATGATTATTTCCATACGTATGCGCCTTTTGTTTAAAAGAGTACCAAGCTATAAGGTGAATGGAAAGGGTTAACATTTCATATTTAGCCCTAAAAGTCTGATCAATACTACACATGTAGGTGCCATAAAGTAATGAAAAATTCACTTTAGGCCATGAAAAAATTATGGAAAAATTTTGAAACTTTGTCAGTGAAAAAGAGTGGGAACCCTGTACAACTAGTTCGTCTTAAACGGTTTGCAGTGATTCAAAGTTAAGATCACTTACCTTATCCAGAATTTACATCTGGAGCTGCAGTGACACATAACATAAGGAAAGTTGCATGTACATCAATTTAAGTATTAGAGCTGCTCCTGCAATACTAGCCTCTGTATATTGTCCCGTTTAAACGGTTTTATATTGCTTTCATATTCATTGTTGATCAGATGAATTATGTTTTAAAAGTTTAAAAATTGGCCAGAGAGACGATGCTTTGCAGTAAATACCAAGTTTTCCTTCAGTAGTTGTTCTTATAAAGTTGTCAGTTTGTGTTGTAAAGTGTTTTATATTTATCCTCCATGGCTGTAAACTTTCTGTAGTCCAGCACGAGTCATTCCCATAACTCCTGATGCGACTCAATGTACTTACATGACTGTAGCGGTGTAGTTTTAGACAAAGTAGCATAATTCTGCCTGTCAGACGTATGCATGACGTGGCTGGTGGAGATTCTTGAACTGTGATTCCTGCGTATATGCTACGCTTACATGCTGTTACTGCTTTGGTGTAAATTGGGAGTTCTGCATTCCAAGCATCCTAATTATTCACTGGGACGAGTTTATGATGAGTTTGTTACTTTTCACAACTTTCAGAGACTGGAGTTTTGTTGTGATGGTAAACTCCAGTCTGGTCTTTGAAAGTTGTGAAAACATGTATATGCTAGAATAGACAATAAAACACAGTACACAATAGACTTATTTTGACCTCAAGATCTGCTTATACGTTATATCTGTACTGGGGCAGGACAAATTTTGTTCATAAACGCAGAGATAAATGAGGAGCTGTGGCACGCAGTCAGAACAACACATCAATGACAAGCCCTTGAAGAAGATTTTGCCTTCAAATGAGGGCCCTGTCTAAGAATAACTTCTTTCATCTTCCATATCAATAAAAAGGAGTTTGGGGGCTTTTTAATGAGCAGGTCTGCAGCCAATCTCTTGAAAGTTAAAGCACCCAGAGCCACTTCTGCTCTGGACAAACAGGGACTGCGCTCTAGGACCCAGATAGTATCACCTCCTACCACCTGAAGGCTGCATGAATGAGCGTGCATGTTTTAAAGGGTCTCTATTGACCATAACACTAGGCTTTTTTCATTTATTAGTAAATAAATATAGAATAAAGTATTTGCCATAACACTCATGTAGCCTGGATAGGGTTGGGACAAGATCTCATGCCACAGCATCTCATGAGATAAATTTGTTTTTGCATACATGTGGAAAATGATCTCATGAGATTTATTTCCACGTGTTATGTGGAAATAAATAAGTTATATGGCTGGTACAAACGGGTTTAAGGCCTAGTCAGTATCATCTCTCGATAAGTGAGTTCTAAAACGCAATGTTACAGTGACAAGGTGAACTGAGGCCCAAATTGTGAATTGAATACCATAATTGATTTATTACAAAATATGTCAAAATGTCTTTTTGTCTGGTTCATGAGGATCTAATGTCATGTCTCGTCCAATCTCTTGTATTGGTAGTTCCTTCTGTTATCTCTTCAGACATGCCCCTCCGATCAGCTGTATGTGACCCTAACATCCAGCTCGTCTTTAGCGCGATCCATAGCTGTTAGTAACACACACACACGGTTCTGGCCGGGTGCAGGTCTCATGTGTGTGTGTAAGGGAATCCTGTGTACCAGCTGTACTCTGCATGTACCTCTGCTTAAAGGTCACAGTAAAACGACCCTCCCACACAGAAGGAGATTCACTGCAGCCCTAAGGACATGCCTCTAACACGATTGGCTTAAACACTTCATTAGTTAAAGAAGACATTGTGCTTGTGTCTGTTTTCTAGTTATAATCTATGACACCTGTGGATCTTTATGTTAAAAGTTGGACATTTTAAATCTAAATATTAAGCTTTAAACAATATGTAATAAAAGAAACAAGTCCGCTGACATACGCATTTGAAAACTAGGGTGCTCAGTGGCAGCTGACGTCGCTGTAAACATCATCACTGCAAAGCGCTGCGCAGCTGTCAACACCTCCGATGGATAGATGCACATTACACTAGCAAGTCGCTTTTTTCATTTGTACCAAAAAGATAATGTGTGTGAATCCTAGACGTGACATCGATTATGAAAATAAAGTTAGAGAATGCAGTAAGTAGACAGCAGTGGGTGTGTACCGGTGAAAGATAAACATTCCTTAACTGTGTCCCCAGACATGAGGGACACAGGTTGGACACTGGTTAGACTTCTATCTGCAGGTTAGACACTAGGCCCCTGCGGGACCCGATACAAAACAGTGCAGCGCGGGACACGTTTTGAAAGCTCATTGCAGGCGGGAGCGGGACTGCACAACGCGGGAACGGGCGGGTGGGATGATAAACTGCAGTCTTTAAACTAAATATGAGTGTAAAGTAAAATATACAAATGATGAATGTACGAATTTGTGTTGGATATCTTATTTGGCATTAATAAAAACATTTTAAGCAGCCAAAATTTGCATATGTGGTCTAATCTTGCACACATTTTAGACAATTCCTTTCCGATTCTCCGTGTTTGATAGAACTTAAGAAAGCGAACATCCTCATCTTGCGGGACTGGAAGCGAGACAAAATATCGCAGATGCAGGCGGGAGCAGGAATGAAAATTACAATTCTTTGCGGGACCGGAACTGAAAATTCTGTCCCGCGCAGACCTCTATTAGACACTGAAAACCCATGTTTAGTTGTGATTGTAGTACCTTGTTAAAACTGTAAGAGCACAAGCTACATAAACATTCCTTTAAATACTGGAATACAGGTGTTTAGAGAGACGCTTGCTTGCTATGGTTCATGAGCTTTTTCTTCTAATTGTTTTGCCTGTATTGCAGCGGCCAACAGCGTGTGGATCAGGGAGCACCCGGAGTGTGGGTACAACCTGGTGAACTCTCCTCACCTCAGACCAGCCTGGGTACTGGACCGGGCCCTCTGGCACCTGACCACCCGCACCGCACAGGGGCGTTATGAGGCGAAGGGGCTGCCCGCGGACATCACAGAGGACAAACACCTGCAGGTCTGATCATAGACTGTGTGTAGAAGTGGACGGAGGGAGTGTAGTGTCATCTATAGTGTTCAGGTTGTAGATGACTGTTATACCAGCTAAACTGCAACCAAGAGTCATGCTTGGAAATCAAGAGGAACTAATCAGAAGTGAGGCTGTTGAAGGTACTTGCCCTTTTCTACCTGCACCACTGTTTGGCAGAGGGTGGGCTCCTAGTAAACAACTGCTAGTAACAAAGGTCAGAATTTGTAGTTTAATTACTGTGAGAATTTTGATTTGGTTTAGATTCAGTGTGCGGCTCTACCGTAGACTGAATAAAGAAGTGGACTAAGTAAATGCAACGTCACCCATAGTGTTCGTCTCCAGTCAAATGAAGCTCATCGAGGCTACAGTTAAGAGCGGCTAATTTGGAGCCAAGATCCATATTTGGAAGACAGTGTAAATTGTAACAAGAAATGTAGGGCTGGGCATCATTAAGAAATTGCCGATACGATACATATCTCGATACAGTGCACTTTTAATTCGATACGATATATATCAAATTGATTTGATCCAGTTCAATAAAAAATAAAGGCTAAATCATGGCTGTGATACTAAAAGTCTTTGTTAAACCACTTCTTGTGCAAAGTTAATATGAAACACAAACATTTTAATCATCAGAACAATGAATATGTCAAATGTGTCACATAAACAAGTTTCCTTCCACTAAACAAGCAACAAAAGTGTAGCGCTATAAGAAAGTAATTTAGCAAACTTTAGTAAAAGTGAAATGCACACACAGCAAACATGTGTCACAGCGTGCTTTTGCGCAGAGGTAAAGAGAAATCTCTGTTAATTCATTACACAAAAATATAGAGCTGAGTTGTCATGCTTTATCCTTTCCACGTTTTAATACACAGTTGTATTATTTGTTGGTTTCTTGGGCATGACCAGATGTTGTGTTGCTTGCAGGCTTTGCGCACTGTGATACGGGAGGACATTTTCCCTCAGATCAAACTGTGGGAGTTCTTCCAGGTGGACGTGGACAAGGCCATGCAGGAGTTCCACTCCCTGGTGCTGAATGGTCAGTGAGCTCAAAATAAGGTTCACAACAATAGCGCGCGTCTCACTGCCTGTTTGTGTGTGAAGGTGTGGAGGCGGACCACAGTAAAACCGGGGGGGTCAAACGCCTGAAGATCATCCACGACCCAGAGTACAGGCGCTATGGCAACACGGTGGATATGGACTCTGCGCTGGAGACGTTTGTTCCTTTAAGGTGGGACATATTTAACTCCCCATGTTTCTGCAGTTCACGTGGGGCCTTGGAGCTGGTCTGTTTGGTGTGGCCCCCTCCAGCCCAGTTACATTTTCATGCTCTGAGCTCCAGGGCTCCAGGTCCGAGGGTCTGCTCCATGAGACACTGACGTCACCCAAATAGAATGTATAAATAAAATCTAAATCCTTTTTGAAATATAATCTTAATCGCAAAGGAGAAATTCAGATCTTTTGTCCAGCTGACAGAATTGAATTTCTCTATTGCGATGGATTCTACCTGGACAACTGAGGGATTACACGAATACTTATAATGCCAATTTCAGTGATTCACAAAAAGATTTTCAGTAATTCTAAGTTTGTGGTGCTGTGGGACGGAGCTAAAGCCAGCATAAACACTAAACTACCTGCTTTTTATGTACTTCTCTTCTTTGCACCTGCATTTGGGCATCTGAAACATGCTAGTGTTAACTGCATAAGACACTACAAATCAAATGTTTTTGACATGAGCGCTGTGCATCGATAGAAAGGAAACAAGTGGCTAGCTTTGTATTGAGAAGCATATCACCTTTACATATAAGTCACATCACTTATTCTTTAATGTTTAACTGCTTTTTTCCATCTTGATGATTGTTTATCCAAGAAATGTCTGACTCTCCACCGTACCTAGTTACATAGTGCTTCTTGGAATACTTAGAGTATCCGTGTTTATTGCTATATCATCATGGAAGCGAGTAAAATGCTGGTTATTCTGCTGTTGGTGGGAATGAGGGTTGTGCCACGTGGCTTAAGAAGGTGGGGAGAGAGTGCATTTATATGAATAGTTTGACAGGTAAAGATATGGTAATGAAATTATATCCTAAATCAGACATGTCAGACTCAGGCCCTCGATGCAATTATATTTGGCCCGCGAGATCATATCAGATATGTGTTAGAGCTGACCGCCGGCTACAGATAGACTATAGATACATTATTTATTTAACATTATTATTTAATATAATTATTTTATATTATGCTTGATCTGGATTCAATGTTTAAGCAAAACTATTATTAAAAATTTATTTTAATAAGAAAAGAAAACATTCTGATGTTGTTGAAATGTTTCAATAAATATTTAGTTTGGCCCACGACTTAGTCCCAGTTTTTAATTTTGGCCCTCTGTGAATTTGAGTTTGATATCCCTGTCCTAAAAGATATCCTGAGCCATTCTTGTGTTTATGTTTGCAGCTTGTCCACACCACACGTGGAGGACTGCTGTGACCGGTTCAGAGACAAACTCACTCAGCTCAATGATGAACAGTACAAACTGATGCAGCAGCACCAGGAGCAGGTGAGACAATCCCCCTCCCCCCCTCCACACACTCAGTACACTTACATGTACGCCAGGAAAATCAGATTAACAACCTAGTTCAATTTAAACCGATTTTTCAAAATGTGTGTAAACCCGGAAACTACAATTGAGACGTTGTGGCTTGAAAACTCCAAGATTCCAATAACACATCTGGAAAAGCTAATGCTCATTACATGTAAGTGTATAGTTACATTAGGCACAGAGTGGGAGAGGCATTCAACTGCACTAGGTAAGAAACAGCCAGGGAAATATTAGTCATTCATGTGTTTTTATGTTTACTCACTCAAGGGACTACACTCACTAGATTAACAACTACAGTCCCTCCATTCTGGACCAGCACATGTTGTTTCATTGTTTTGGTCCATTACGTTTAAGTCAAAGTGAAACCTAATGGAGCTTCAATATGTTTATTTGTACTGTGGAGAGCGAATCAAACGTAACACAGTCTGTACCATGTCTGAAAATCAACTGCTCGATGTAAATGCACTGTTGCTTATGTAAGTCTGCCAAAAGCATGGTAATATGTATGATGGTCATCTTTTTTTTTTTAGCAATTATGGCTGCAAAGTTTCCATGCTAATGCAAAATTATTAGACGCACCTGAACGTCTCTTAGCCCCTGGTTGTTTAGTGCATTCTGAGTTTTTTGTGCATGTAAACATAGTGAATGTGTCTGGAGCCAGCCTGCAGCAGCCAGTGTTTACTTAGAGTATCTGAGCAGTCACAGAGCAGCCATTGACCCCACTTATGGCATGTTTATACTTGTTTTGTGTTTATGTGACGCAGTACAGTTAAACAGCTTGTCTAAGTCTATCTGCACTTCTGCCCATTCAAGCATGCTCAGTGTGGTGTGCCCAAATTATTTTATGTCTTCACTTGTCTTCATATGATTTTGGCACATCATTTTCCACAGATCATCACAACAGCATACATTCTTTAAAAAGATCTTCGATAAAATTATTATGAAATATTACAGGTGTACAAATTAACTCAGATGACAGATGCAATTAAGTTGTGCAATGAAGATTTGAATGGAGGATAAAAGATTTATGGATGTTGTGTGCAGAACATGTTTACACACGTGGCTCTGTTGGGTAACTGTGTTCCTCTCAAAAGAAGGGGTCAAAGGGCTGAACTCACTGGCCTAACTGTACAGCACTCAAACAAACTGTTCTTTGAGCTCATACAGTACAAATCACTTGAAATATTATCATTAATGTCCTCTATGACTATAAGTTGCACCGGAGTATAAGTCCCACCAGCCAAAAAATGTGTAATAAAGAAGAACAAAACATATATAAGTCGCACTTTTTGGGGGAAATTTATTTTATAAAATCAGGGACCAGGAACCGACATTTCATCTTAAAGGGAAGTTATAGTAATAACAGTAGAATAAAGAACAACAGGGTGAATAGGCGTTAATGTAACATATTAACGGTTATTCAGATAACTATAACATAAACAACAGAACATAAGTTTACCAAACTTTTGATCTCACTCCAAATCACTAAGTCTATTGAATCCATTGAATTCTTTGTCCTCGGTGTCACTTCTGAGCAACTCCACGCAACTTCGGTTGTCACTGAAGTCAAGGCTTTGTCGATCCATCCAATGACTTCCAGGAAATTGTATGGCACACCCCCCCTCCCGTTTGCTGTGAGTCTGTGCTCTCCATCCCCGCTTTCTGCCAGTCTCTCACAAGTTTCTCCCTCACTCCAAACTATCTTTCTGCTGCTCGATTATAATTTTTTGCTGCATATTTCACTACTTGCAGCAGGACAGTGTCTTCTTCTGCAGGAGACATGCACAGAAAACTGATACATAACCCTAGACTGCCCTTTCGCTGCTGTCAGTCTGAAAATGTTAAAACATAAATCGCACCGGAGTATAAGTCGCAGGGCCACACAAACTATGAAAAAAAGTACGACTTACAGTCCGAAAAATACAGCACATTTTCTCATGGAGGGTTTGCTCCCTGCTATTATTGCTTTGCCTGGAATGTTCCACAGTATGGCATTAAACTTCACTATCTCCATGTAGACAAGCAGGTGACAGCACAAGGCCAAGTTACAGGTCAGATCTGTAGAGCGGCAATCACAGAAAGAATGTATGTTTTCAGCTTCAAGGTATTTTTCAACAATATTTAAAAACCCCTGGAAATAAATTATTGTGCGGTACATAAGTTTAATGCCATACTGTGAGACAACAATATCTCCATGGAGACAAGCAGGCAGCAGACCCCTTACAACAAAAGCTACACAGTGCTCCTTTAAACTTTTAAACTGTCTGGTCTACCTGAGCTCATGGGAAGTGATGATCTCAGCTGCTGGTGTGAATGTGACACCTCCCGCCCCCCCTCCTCAGACCTGTCGGCTTTTATGAGCTGTACACTGAAATAGAGTCTACTGTATGTATGATGTAAGCCCGAGACTACCGCTCAAGACATCACATCTGTCTCTTCTCCTATAGGCCATCAACTGCATCATGGGAAATGTAGTGTATGAGCGACTGGCTGGACACGGACCCAAACTAGGACCTGTTACCAAGAAGGATCCACTGGTCACAAGGTAATTTGTCATTCTTAAAGCAATGCTCCAAACAAAATATGCAAATATCATTTCACCTGTCACACTGTCACCTTTGGGGTCGCCCAGGGCTCTGTACTCACTCCAACCATCTTCATTATCGACATTATTGAGGAAAGTCCAGATAATTTACTTATTCCAGTATTAGAAAGCCATACTTGTACAAGGAGTCTGTGCCGACATTCCCATGCACAGACTCAATGTTTACGCCTATACAATGACTTTTATACACAAACTATAGTGGGAGGCTACCATGGTTTAGATCAGGATAGCCGCGAGGTCTTAAAAGTCTTAAAAACATCTTAAAGTTCATGTTCCTAAATTAAGGCCTTAAAACGTCTTAAATTATGTTGTCCAAGTCTTATTTTTTTCCACAAAGGTCTTAAATTTCTTTAGCCTATTTTTTGTATACTCGACCAGGCTGCAGTGCGATGTTGAATGAAGGGAGGGAAAAATATATATATATTTTTCACATTATAAATGAATTTTAAATTTTTGTCCATTTTACAAGCAATGCATACTACTATAAATGAGTTCTGAATGAGATTTTATATTTAAAGTATTTTTTGTTATTTAAAGCAGTGAGTAAAGGTCATTATTAGAATTGGATCTGGAGTTTTTCACCTGCATAATGGGTGCGATGTTGGTCTTAATTTTCATATAAGTGGTCTTAAAAAAGTCTTAAATTAGGGGTAGTCAAACCTGGGGATACCCTGTAGACTTGGCGCCTCATTTTTTGGTGCACAGGCCAGCTCTTGGCACATTGCACAGTCCAATCAGACTCCATCCGAGGTGTTATCTGGCTAACAAGTCACGACATCATTCCTATCAGTAGATTATACAGAATAGCTAAGCCTAGTTATTTATCCTAACAACATGCTTCTCCTTGGATGTATTGTCAGCATGCATGGAATTTTTTCCACTGCTATGATGACGACTCACAACTCTGTCTTAACATTGTTCGCTTCAATCCTCATGCTAAGTTACTAGAAGCAGACACTCCCTATCGCATGTATTCGATTCACTAATCTGTTGTAGTCTGTGACAAGTGTGATCTGACAGGTTTTTGGCAAAGGCGATTTGAATTGGGTTGTTTAGCACATTCGGATTTCCCATGTAAACATAGTGACTTCCGACAACACACAACTCTTATCAGAACTTCCTCCTAGCTTCCTCATAGCAAACTTGAACCTCTCCAGAACTTCTCTTTTTTCCCATCACTTCCATTTCACTCTTTGTTTCCCTCTATTAGCAACCTTGTGGTCATACACTTTTGACCCACACCTCACCTTCAACAATTAAGTCAGAGGCTGCAGAGGCTGGGTGCTTTTTAAAAACGATTTAAAACTTGTTACTTCTTGTTGTGCAACATAAAAAATAATGTTTAATATCAAAGATATTAGGTATTTAGAGCTTTATATCATATCTTAAACATCATCGTCTGGAGAGGCTTTAGATGTCATCCATGCATGTTTGAGTAATCTAGAGATCTGTGTTTAATGCTACATCACCCATGCTCCCACACGACAATTTTCTGTAAATATACAAATGCATGATACAAAACAGTACACTACAACTTCACAAACCTGATGTGATGTGCAGTAGTTTCATTAGCGGAATGCACGCTGAAGATAATGTTGCTCAGAAAGGGGAGTGAATTAGAATGGAGAGCAAAGGGTATTATCGCTATGTCACTACTACCGTACTGTGATCTTGTATCTAAGCATGATTTGTCCTTTGTTCGTGGTTAGATATTTTGCGTTCCCTTATGGAGACATGACTCTGGAGGAGGAGATGCTGCTGCTCGATGATCCTGAGAAGTGTGTTCACTTTCTGGCTCACAACGGCTGGGTGATGGGAGACGACCCTCTGCGCAACTTTGCTGAACCAGGTACTCCCAGGTTTAATCTTGCCTTATCCAGGTACTCCAGAGTTTAAACATAATTGAAACAGGTACTCTCGAGTTTAATTATAACTCAACCAGGTACTCCCAGGTTTATTCTTGGCTAGTCTTGGTAATCCCAAGATTAAACATAATTTAACTAGGTACTCCTAAATTTAAACATGACTTGATCAGGTACTCCAGAGTTTAATCTTACCCAAACCAGGTTCTCCCAGGTTTAAAGAGGACCTATTCTGCAAGATTAACTTTTTAGAACTTTTAACCATGTTATAGTTGTTTCCCTTATCATAAAAGGTATAGGTATATGCACATCACTGGTGCAAGGCTACAGTGAATGTAGAAAGTGAGACAAAGCCTGCACACTTACTCCCAAACTGCATTTAATGAACGATAATGCGTCAATCAGTCATCCACTTATCCACTCATCACAAGGTTGTCATTCATTAAATACAATTAAAAGAAAGTGTGCAGGCTTTGTCTCACTTTCTATAGTTGTTTCTCTTCTCATTTAACCTCTGAATTTCTATTTAGAGTGATTCATGCATGTTTGAGTAATTTTTATTCTCCTGTATTCAAGACGCCATTGCTTCTACTGTATCAACCCCCATTTTCTCCTATTTTATTTTATTCATCTGTGATATGTAGGATTCAGCAGTGTCGTGTAGTCTTTTTGGTACAAGTGACAAAAAAATGGTAATTGCTAGTGTAGTCTGCAGCTATCCATAGGAGGGTGTGCTTTTTATTGTCATACTGTCAAAAAAATCACCTCTTACATCATGATGGAACAATTTACTAAAAGGGATTCTACAGACTAGGTTGTACGTGTCTGAGTAGTGATGTGTGGGTTTTTTTAGGTTCAAACGTGTACCTGAGGAGGGAGCTGGTGGCCTGGGGCGACAGTGTGAAGCTGCGTTACGGGAAAAGCCCTGAGGACTGCCCCTATCTGTGGGAGCACATGAAGACGTACACAGAGATCACAGCCACGCACTTCCATGGAGTACGACTGGACAACTGCCACTCCACCCCCCTGCACGTCGCTGAGGTAATGGGCATGAGCGTTTAGGGGGCAAATCAAATCCAGCTGCAAGTTTCTATTATGTTCCAACAACATTCAGATTAGAGATGTCACAAAGTTTAGTCGATTTATTTAATGCACTTAATAGATTATCATACTCAATCAGTATCTATATTGCTGTTCAAAAATGTATTTCAGTCCAAAAAAAGTTATTTTCATGTAAGTGTATGTTGTTGCTTCTAAAATTCTTTGTTATCATTCTGATTCATTTGGTTATGACCTTCATGCCAGGACCTTGTCACAACTAAAACTTGTTTAGGTCCAATGAGAGTCATTTGATCATCCGATTATTTCTTTCTTTTTTTTTTTTTTTTTTAGGCCATGGTTTAGTTTATTCTTATACCTGGCAGCTTCTTCCTCAGAGTGGTCATGTGATGTGGCTATTAATCTAGTGTAAGATGTAATGAAGGAGTGATAGGAGCAGAGAGGTGGGAGCATCACACTGCGAGACCAAACTTCCTTCTCATAGCCTCGTCTCATCTCAGAAGCTAAGCCTTACTGGGCCTAGTTTAGTGTTTTCTATCGTAAACTGTTGTTGTTGTCCAGAGGCGAGACAATTCACCCACCAAGCCTAGAATGAATGTGCTGAGTAAGTGTTTGTGGTGAGAGGGGCTGATGGTGCAGAAAAGCAGCCTCACTTCCATCAGTCTGCTTTAAAACAGCCTTGGCAGATACAAAAAGTAAGAACTAGGGGTTTAAGGTAGAACAAGTAGAAGATCAGCTGAAGGCAGTACAGTCTAGTATATTTGGTAGACATGAGGGAAGTTTGAGCGAACTGTGACCAGCAGCATTTAAAGAACTTCCTGGTTTAAATGGGGAAGTTGGTGATATATTAGACTTAGACTTAGACAAACTTTATCGATCCACAAAGGAAATTATTTGGAGACAGTAGCTC
The DNA here is from genome assembly GCF_026225935.1 of Boleophthalmus pectinirostris. Lineage (NCBI taxonomy): Eukaryota > Metazoa > Chordata > Actinopteri > Gobiiformes > Gobiidae > Boleophthalmus > Boleophthalmus pectinirostris. Next base: position 30,169,992 of record NW_026571095.1, on the reverse strand, counting down.
ATGCATCACAATAAATATAATAACAAAGAGCAAAAATATAAATGGTAATACATTTTAAACAAGTAGCAAAAAACATAGCAAGAGACAGGTGTCAAATAAAACATAATTATATAAATGTAAATAAAAAATATAAATATACAGTAAAAATAAAATAGAAAGATAAGTAATAAAATATAAAATCACAGCTTTATACAAGAGGTCAGAGGAAGACAGTGCAACAATAATATGATGATTGACAGGACATCTGTTACATAAGGGTGAGTTGTTTTACAGTTGTAAGGAGTATTATCTGTTACATAAGGGTGAGTTGTTTTACAGTTGTAAGGAGTAATTATCTTGTTACATAAGGGTGAGTTTTTGTTGTAAGGAGTACAGTTGTAGGGAGTATTATCTGTTACATAAGGGTGAGTTGTTTTACAGTTGTAGGGAGTATTACAATTGTAGGGAGTATTATCTGTTACATATGGGTGAGTTGTTGAGCCGCAGTGAGGAGTCCTGGTCCTGATTTTAACTCAATAACATGAGTTTACCCTGATCTCTTATTTAAACTTATTAGATGACACAGTATTTGATTGAATCATTGACAATGCTCTAGTTCGTCCTGACGTGTGAGTAACTGGATGTGCCCCTCTGTCTGGTCAGTACATGTTGGACGCAGCCCGAGCCGTCAGAGCAAACCTGTACGTGATCGCAGAGCTGTTCACAGGAAACGAGCTCTTAGACAATGTGTTTGTCAACAGACTGGGCATAAGCAGCCTGGTGCGAGGTACTGCCCCCTACAGCATGGACCACACTCTTGTTGGATTTGACGTTCTCTGGTCTCTTGTGGAGCATGTTTAGACCCGTATCACTAACACGGTTTTGACGCTGTTTTGCTTTGGCGCTGCTGAGTTTCTTGCCAAATTAAACCGAGATGAGCTGTTAAAATATTTCTTTTAATAGGGATTAATTTGATCTTACATAGAATGAGTGCCCATATCATTCAAGACAGAAAATTAATTTTTTTTCTTTTGTTTATAATAATTTCAAAAAACAAAAAAAAAAAAAATATTCATTACAGAACCCCATTCCATATTTCATCATAATATATCATAATATTTTAAATTGTGTTCTAGTTTAATCCAGTTAACATCCAGGTTTAGTAAATATTGATTATGAAGTATAGTTTGCATCCCTGCTTTTACTCACACTCTCTGCTCCTTCTCTTCTCCTCTCTCCCTCTCTCTCCTCCTCCTCCTTTTTTCTGTCCTCCCATCTTCTCCCCTCTCTTGTCCTCTCTACTCCTCTCTTCGGCTCCTCCTTTTTTCTCTCCTCCCCTTTTCATCCCTCTCCTCCCCTCCCCTCTCTATCCTTCTCTCCTCCTTTTTCCCCTATTCCTCTCTTTCTTTATCCCTTCTTTCCTCTCATTCTCGCTCCTCTCCTCCTCTTCCTCACTCCTCTCTCCTCTCTCCTCTACCCTCCTCTCTCTTCCTCGACTCTTCACCTCTCTCCTCCTCTTTTCTCTCCTCCCCTCTGTTCCTCTCCTCCTCTCTCCCCTTCTCTCTTCTACCTCCCCTTCTCTCCTCCTCTCTCCTATCCCCTTCCTCCTCTCTCCTCCCCTCCACCTACCTTCTCTCCTTTCCTCCTCTTTTCACTCCTCCCTTCTCCTCCTCTTTTCTCTCCTCCCCTCCACCTCCCTCCTCTCTCCTCTCCTCCTCTCTTCACCTCTTTTCTCTTTTCCCCTCTGTTCCTCTCCTCCTCTCTCCTCCACTCTCCTCCCCTCCTCCCCTCTGCCCCCTCCTCTCCCTTCTCCTCCTCTATCCTCTTCTCTTCTCCTCTTTTCCCTCCTCCCCTCTGCCTCCGTCTCCTCCCCTCTCCTCTCTCTGGCTCTTTTCTCTCCTCCCCTCTGTTCCTCTCCTCCCCTCTTCTCCTCTTTTCTCTCCTCCACTCTCCTCCCCTCTGCCCCCCTCCTCTCCCCTCTCCTCCTCTCTTCTCCTCTTTTGTCTCCTCCTCTCTCCTCTTCTCCTCCTCTTTCCTCCTCTCTCCTCTTCTCCTCCTCTTTCCTCCTCTCTCCTCCACTCTATTTCCCTCTGCCCCCCTCCTCTCCCCTCTTCTCCTCTTTTCTCTCCTCCCCTCTCCTCTCCTCTCCTCCTCTCTCCTCCTCCCATCCTCTCGTCTCCTCTCTCCTCCTCTTTCCTCCTCTCTTCTCCTCTTTTCTCTCCTCCTCCTCTGTCTGCTGTGTGGTCTTGCTCGTGGCTGTGTTTGTGTAGTACATGCTGGACGTTGCCCGCGGTGTGCGTCCTAACCTGTACGTGGTGGCTGAGCTGTTTACGGGCAGTGAGGAGCTGGATAACGTGTTCGTGACCAAGCTGGGCATCTCCTCTCTCATCAGAGGTATAGTGTGATGGAGGACGCATGGGACACTCAGCTGGTCTCTTCTTCTGGTGCATGTGTGCGGAGTAGACTTGTTTACACTGGAGATGAAGAAGGAACAGGTCAAGAATGTACTGTTTTAAAGTTAGAAATTGTTTTATTGAGAAAATGTTTATACTATCAAAAAATGTGTTAAAGTAGAGCATTAGAACTATTTTAGTGACTGTTTTTTTTTAAATAAAGGGTTAAGTAATTTAGTCTATTTGGGAAAAAAAAAAAAAAAAAAAGATTACAAACACCTGGCTGCAGGGGTGGAGTTTGAAGTGTGGATTATCGATTGACTTTATACCTCACTGCCCACTTTTGCGCCTAAATGTTCCTAAACTGCTTTCTTTGTGGTGGTGCCTCTGGTTAAGTCAAACCCCGTTCATTTAAATTGAGAATTTGGGAAAAGTTCTAAAATCTGATATAAAGTTGGTTTATTTGTGTAAAATGTTCAGTGTTCATGTGAAACAACAAGTCAACACTGCACTGATTCTCTGGGAGGCTTTAAAACTACAGGGTTCCCACGGTCATTGAAATCCTGGAAAACTCCTGGAAATTGACGATGTCATTTTACAGGCCTGGAAAAGACATTAAATTTTAGTATCCCTTTCACGCAGTGTTCTGTTCAGTTATCATTAGGCTATTATGATTATTTCCGAACGTCTGCGCCTTTTGTTTAAAAGAGACGACAATAAACGCAATGACAGTATTTTGAATGTTAAAAAAACTATAATACCAAACCATAAGGTGAGTGGAAAGAGTTAACATTTCATATTTAGCCCTAAAAGTTTGATCAATTATACACATGTAGGGGCTGTAAAGTAATGGAAAATTCACTTTAGGTCATGAAAAAATCATGGAAAAGTTTTGACATTTTCTCAGTGAAAAAGAGTGGGAACTCAAACTACTCTGTAGACAGACAGAAATTTACTGTGAGATTGGAAGCCCCATGCAAAATAATACAACAATAATGGCAATGGTGTCCACGGCAACTTCCAGAATAAGGAGAATGGTCCTCATATGTCCAGACTCCGCTCCTCCTCCTCCCTTACTCTCCTCTTAGTCCTCCAGGTACTGCCCGGTGTAGTTAAATATCACAACCAAAAACTGGCAGTGAGAAGCCAGTGACGGTTACTAGGTGGTCTTAGAACATATAAAATACTGATTTTGCGCAAAGAAATTTTCTTGAATCTCAAATTGTGAGAAAACGTTATCTTTTTATTACCACTTCTCTGCATTTACTTGCGATTATTTTTAAATTTTAGACTCTTGGTCAAACTTCATGGGTCATGTGGCAATTTACAAAAAAGATAACAAAGACAAAAATTACAATCCTTTGCTGTTTTAAATCAAAACTCCTGTTTTTAAAATAATCAAAATGTAAAATAATAATCTTCACGTGTTATAGTTTAAACGGCTATTTTCTAATCTATGTTTGAATGTTGTTTCCTCATCACAAACCGACCTGGAACTGTGTTTTGTTTCATTCACATAAGTTTAAAGCACAAACCCTGCATATTTAGGCTGAGTTCTTTTCTCAAACAGAAAACACCTTGTGATGTCATGTAGTAATACAGGAAGTGCTCCACTGTGTTTTCAAACTCCATACACCTTCACTAGAATTATTTGGATAATTTTGGCCCTGGAATTGCCAATCTCTACTGTACAGAAAGTGAAAGGTGGTTGTTCACTTGAAAACTACCACCACATGACAAAACTCTAGGTGTGTTTTTGAGGAGGTAACAACATTTTTACAAGAGTAAATTTTGAGTAATATTGGACCTTTAATACTTTATACCCCCCCAAAAACCATAATACATCTGCTTTAATCTAAAACATAGTTCATGGAGATAAAAAAAGAAAGCAGAACGTAGGTCAAACCTGTAGTCAGACCTCCAGTGAGATCTCCAGTATAAACAAGCACAGGGCCTCATGCAGTCGCAGTAACACAGTGAAGCATGTGTGACTCTGTTGTCTTGTTCAGAGGCCATGTCAGCGGGGGACAGTCATGAGGAGGGCCGTTTGGTGTACCGCTACGGAGGAGAGCCCGTGGGCGCCTTTGTCCAGCCCAGCCTGCGCCCGCTCATGCCCTCCATCGCACACGCCATGTTCCTGGACGTAACCCATGACAACGAGTGTCCCATCCAGGTTTGTACTGTCACTCTGAACATGGAAGCCACACTGACATAGTGTACAGTACTCATATACTATAGATAAATTGTATCTGTTGCAGAGGTGGGTAATACATTTTCTGCTAGACATTAAAGAAATTGCTGTTTTTAACATATAAAAACTTAATAAATTACATACTTATTCATTTATACTGTATCATCTATTTTGATCTTGATATTTTGACATAAAAAGTCTGATTCAGTTTAGAATATGTTACTTTTCAATGTTCTACTTGTAAAAAAGTAACCAACTGGATTTCAGCATTGAAAGTGACAACCAAAATCAGACTCATTCTGCTTTTTGATTGGATAATTGTCTTGAGAACAAAAACACTAAATTCATAACAAGTATGAATGCACCCTTACAGTTCAGTCACTTTTGCAATACTGAAAGCTCAGTCCACGCACCTGAGGACTGTTATGAGGAAAATCCAAAACAAGATGCACATTTTTGTGAATCTTCCATCCTCATTGTATACTGCATGTAACTCATGATTCCCGTTCTCTGCTGCAGCTGCGTTCGGCTCTGGACTCTCTGCCCAGCTCTGCCATTGTGTCCATGGCCTGCTGTGCCACGGGCTCCACCAGAGGGTACGACGAGCTCGTGCCACACCAGGTACTGTACCACTGAGGAAAATGCCAGCTAACTACTGTCAGATCTAATGCTTTTGTGTTTGTGTGTGTGTTTGTGTGTGTGCAGATCTCTGTGGTGAAAGAGGAGCGTTTCTACCCCAAATGGAACCCCTCGGCCTCCCTCTCCTCGTTGGGGGAGGTGGGCCCGCAAACTGGCATTGTGGCTGGGAAACTGGCACTGAACAAACTGCACCAGGAGCTGGCAGCACAGGGTTTCATTCAGGTAACACAACAGTCCATCGTTTTGGGGGGTTTATTTGTTCCTTCTAACAAATGGATAGTGAATGTGGTATCTTTGAGAACTTAAATATGCACTGTGTAACTTTTCTGGTGTTATTTATTTGCCTGGAATGTACTACAGAAACTAAAAAACTTAAACTTTTCTTTTGCATTTTTACAGTTACAAGTGTTATTATTGCTCAAAAATACCTCTACAGGGGTTCAGACTCGCGGCCCGGGGGCCAACTGCTGCGGAAGGATTTTTTGCTCCACTTGATTCCAAAGAATAATTCTTATTACGACTCCCACCCCCCTACCGGCCGACTGAAGATGAAGCTGCAATCCCCATGCAGATTCACAACAGATTATTAACGCAGTTTACATCCCAAACTCAATGTACAACAGTTGTGAAGCAACGAGTCTAAGTGGACTGTTAATACAAGTACCGTGACATAGGCCTCACCGAAGAACCAAAACAAACCACATATGGTGGTACCGTGTGAGCACTTCACTTTACGCTCACCACAACACAGCATCAGAGTGCAGAGGAGGCGCTGACAGAATCCCCTGTTCTTAAGTATGGGACTTTATTGGAGGGGCTAATAAGAAATAAAAGACATTGACAGTCTGTTTACCTGTTCAACACTCCGTGCGTAACTTGCTGGCAACCAGATGACCAAGCTCCACCTGTGCGTCGTCGAAATCCACCGCACTCAGCGGTAAACACAGTCATCAATATGCAAGCACCACAAAACTGCAGTGATCTACCAGAGGCTGGCGACATGGCAAAAACTACGAGGCAAAAACAAGCGTCTTCCATATGTCTGACTACGAGAAGCAGACCTCCATGTGGTCCGCTTTCACACCGGCAAACAACCAAAACGGTCCGATTAACGAGCTCTGTCCCGTAGAACAGTGATATCCCAGTAACCAATACTGATGTTCCTGTTAATACCGCGGGCGTCCTCATCTTATCACCAGTTCATAAAACAGCAACGTGAACTTTGTACAAACTCACCGCATCAGTTCTGAGTTCGGGTAACAGCAGCAGCCAACAGCGTTCAGCGTAGCGCGCAGCTCCTCAGGACGGCGCTGGGGTCTGGTCCTTGGTCTTCTGTCGTCCTACAAGCGCTTTGGTCAGATGGTCCGGAGGCTCTGTCCTCCATGTGCTGGTTCCAGACGGTGGCGAGCAAGACCAGTGCGCAATGACTGGTTCTGAGCGGGTACGTTCCGCCGTCTGCGCGTTGGTTTCGTGTTCCGTGCGGGGAAAGTGAGAATGCGCTGTGGACTACCTACAGGTCTGTGCTGCTCCTGTCCTCCGCGCTCAAGAACCGCGGCTGGTTCCGAGGTGGTGCAAAGCATCCGGACAGAACGTGAATCCAGTTTAGTTGGTGTCCGCATTTGGTTCTTCCCGGGAAAAGGGCTTTTCACTCCCCGCTCCACGTCATCTGTGCCCGGACAGAACCGGAGCTGCTCCTGCTGGTTCGGGACTCTGGTTTGGATCTAGTCCGACTGTATTTCTCACACTAGGCTAAAAGCAGGACATTTTTTAAAGGTGAATCAATTGAATGGGTGATTGCCTATTGTCATAAAATTATTTGGTTAATTAAAGCCTAAAATAACAAATGCTTGTTCCTACATGATCACGGGGAACACCGGGACCTCTGTGCAGGTCCTGAACAGAAGTACACACCCCCATTTTTGACTCACTCTGGAGCCACACGTTCGCACGTTCTTGCTCTGATCTTCGTGTATTACATTCTCTGTATTGGCCATTGTTGTTAAAATATTTCGAAAATGAATTGCGGCTGCGTCTGGACAACAATCTGTTACTGCGCTGGAGTCGTACAGCGCGTCATTCAGGCAGGAGACATGTTTCTCCCATGATGCATCTAGAATAGTTTGTTTGAACCTGCTGTCTATGGTTTGGACCCGGGTTCGCGTTCACACCAGGTAGAATCGCACCAAAGTTGGTCATTTGGTGCGGATTCAAGCGAACCGAGACCACCTCTTTTTTGAGGTCTCGGTCCACTTGAGTTGGTCCGGGTCAGAGTCTGATTGACGCTTTCACATCAACGCAAACGAACCGAACTAACCACTTCTGGTTCGAATGGATCGTTTGGTGCGCACCAAATACTGTCGGCGTGAAAGCACCTAATACAGGTCAAGGCTCACTGATGAGCATCTTCAATCTATCCTGAGGATCTGCTTCCTCCTGCAAGCCAAATATCTCTCAGCTGTGCAAGATGAAGCGTAGCCAGGTTTCAACCAGCAAGGAGTAGGCAAAAGAAGAAGAGTAGACACATTAGTTTAAACTTACGTTCTGAATACATTTTCATGTTCTGAACTGTTATTAAAGATTAAGAAAGTGTGTTGCATGTTGTTCTTTCTCTCTCCTTTTTTCCCGTGCAACCGCTATTTATCAAATACTCAATGCGGCCCAGCCTCACTCAGACTTTCTCTAATGTGGCCCCCAGGTAATTTGAGTTTGAGACCCCTGCTCTACAGATTTGACCTGTAACTTTCTAGGCAAAGAAATGCTCCATTAAGACATTACAGTGCACTTGACTAAGTAAACTAGTGAACTGATAACCAGGCTGCTCCCTGCCTACTCTGTGTGACTGTCCCAGGTGTACGTGGACCAGGTGGACGCAGACATCGTGGCCATCACTCGTCACTGCCCCAGCACACACCAGTCTGTGGTGGCCGTGTGCAGGACCGCCTTCCATGACCCCAAAACCCACCACTACGACTCCAATGTGCCCCCCATGTTTATCCCAGGTGTGACCCTCTCTCTCTGCCTGCATGTGTATGTGTGTGACCAGTGGACACTGGAACTTGTGTGTGTTGTTTCCAGGTAAGATTGAGGAGGTGGTCCTGGAGGCTCGGACAGTGGAGAGGAAAGCTGATAACTTCGAGAAAGACGGCAAGTTCATCAACGGGCTGCCCCAGTACACTGTGGAGATTAAAGAACATATATCGGTAAAGCTGGTTCACACAGAGAGTCCCAAAGAGGGGGTCACGATTTCCTGGGGTGCGCGAGACTCTGAGCCGAGGATCGCCAGATGATTTCAACAGAACCCCTATTCTATTGCAGGGGATCCCAAAATAACCATCCGACCAACTCGAGTTGGGATCCCTCAGCAAAAGGAAATTGATATTAGTAATACTTTTAAGTGTCAAATCTAGGTTAATGTTGTTTTAGTTTAACAAATTATCTGGAGGACCTTTAACCATAGACTGTACACGAAGGGAGAGAATAGTCACGCCAGTGTTCGGCCAAATGAAGCCAATCGAGACAAGCTGTTATAGGGGCTATTCTGCAACCACGTTTTATATACGGTTATCTGAGTGCCTAACCAAAGCGAGGGTCCTGAATGTACGTCACACCAGCGCTGTGCAGTGAGGCTTGGTATGTGTCCATCAAACCTGTTGTTAACGCTAGCGGGACCATATCTCTTGAGAGAATACATTTATTAATCTGTATTAGACTTAGACAAACTTTATTGATCCACAAGGGAAATTACTTGGACACAGTAGCTCACACATCACAATATATTATAATAACAAAGAGAAAAAATATATGGTAATAATAAATTCAAAATAACTGGCAAAAATAACAACTGTCATGTTCATATCTTGATTTACAGACAAAATGGCTAAATAAAAACCACCCAGATCATATAGAGCGCTCAGAATGACACGCCTGACAGCAGCAGTTACAGAGACAGGAGCCACCATTTTTCAAGAGAAGTCTGTCTATATATACAGTCTATGCCCCCAACTCGTGGCCCCACTTTGGGAACCAATTTACACTGGTGTGGCCTGCAGGTGTCACTGTTAATAATATATTTGTGTGTGTGTGTGTGTGTGTGTGTGTGTGTGTGTGTAGCTGGAGCAGAGCACAGTGGTGAAGCACTCTGCAGTCACAGCTAAAGATCGCTCTGAGTTTGTCCAAGAGATCACGTTTGAGAAGCTCACCCCGGGCAGCGTCATCGCCTTCAGGTAACACTTGAATCTGACTTCAGCCTGGCTTATTCTGCCCTAAGCGTGGCCCTAAGTCAGCCTCATCTAAACTCTTCTTATGAGTTTGACTTTAAATATGACATTATGATGCTGATACTGTGTGACACTGACACTGCCAGTCAAAAGTCTGGACACACCTCATTCATTGTTTGTTTTTCTTTGTGTTTACCACTTCCCTCATCATCATATATGGTGCCAAGATACAGTAAATGGAATAATGTAGTAAAGAAAAAATAATAATAAAATAACTGAACAAAAAAAAACACAGACATGTTCCCTGTCCACAAAAGCATGAAGCTCTTACCTTCTGCATGTTTTTCCCAAACTAAATAGTCGAAGCTAAAACAGACAGAAGTATGTCTGTCAGCGTCTCCATGTTTGTTTTAGTTAGTTTGGGAGTTTTCCCTTTGGCTCCACCCAAACCTCAATGCTGCAATGTGATTGGTTTGCCCACCTAAATAAACTGACAGTGGACAAATATTGTGAAAATCCATCTTGCTGTGCAAGGTTAGTACCTTGTCTGGGTCAAAAGCAGTGATCAAGTTATTTTGAGTAGATTTTGTCTCTACTACATTCCTCAGGTGTTCATTTACAGTTTTGATGCCTTCAGTGAGAATCTACAATGTAAAGAGTTAAGAAATTCAGAAACAAAGTGTATGTGACTGGCAGAGATCATTGGAGAATAATTTTTGTTTTGAATGTGCTCAAACTTCAGCAACCGGTATTTCTATAACTCTAAGACTTTTGCCCTGCCCCTGAGTGTAGGAACTCCACTTTTATTATGAAATAATGAAACATATTTGTACTTTGTGTTTTGTTTTTCCAGGGTGAGTCTGGACCCCAAAGCCCAGCAGGTGGTGGGGGTGCTGAGGTATTACCTGTCCCAGTTCAGTCCTAAGTTCCGCAAAGGAAGTACAGCTGACGACAACCCCCCCGAGGTGCTCCAGAAGCCCCTCTCCCAGTCAGTGCACACTCACACAGCTCACATACACATGTGGCTAAATTGAGAGGCCAGTCCTGTCTAACATACGTGTGTCTGTTTGTGTGTTTTTGTGTGTATTAAGGCTCATGTCCAAGCTGTCCCTGGCTGACATGAACGTGCTGCTGTTCCGCTGTGATGCTGAGGAGCAGGAGGATGGAGGAGGCTGTTACAGTATTCCAGGCTGGGAGAGCCTCAAGTACGCCGGCCTGCAAGGTACTTCATATACTAGTCTGTCCGGACTACAAAGTACTTCACATACTAGTCTGTCAAGTGGAATAAAGACAGAGGGGAGAGCTGAGCAAAATCTAATCACGATCGGCCATATTTTAACTCAGTGCTTTTCTGTTTAAAGCAACAGTATGTCACTTTCTGGCCGTGGCACATCTGCATGATTTCATGGAAATGGAACGTTAAAACCATACTCCAGAACATTCCAGAACATGGAGATAGAAATGTCTAATGCCACACTGTGGAATATTATATCCAAAAGAACAACATTTCCATGGACACAAACAGGAGGACGCTCTCTTCCAAATAACGCAATTTTTAAGGCCACCAATGATTTTTAAGACCTTCTTTTCTTCTTTGTGTGCGCTTAGGTCTGGTGTCTGTGATGGCCAACATCCGTCCCAACAATGACCTGGGCCACCCTGTGTGTGCCAACCTCAGACAGGGAGACTGGCTCCTGGACTTCACCTCCAAACGCCTGATCTCCAAAGAAGGGCCCCTGGCACAGGTCACTCTCCTCCACACACATAGTAGTACAGACTATTCCTTATAATGATATAACTGCAAGTGGTCACACACGGTGAAGGGGATATGAAGCAGTTTTCTGTGGTGTATTATTCTGTTTCATTCTTCATAAAATCTACAACCCTACAAATGGTCTCATCACTGTTCATTTTCTTGAAATACCTTTATCACATATTTATACTCAAATTCTGACTAATGAACAAAGATGCTGTATGTTGAATATGTAACCCTTAATGAAAACGTAGATTAAAGTCTTAAACATGTGCTGTGTTGCAGGTGGGCGAGTGGCTGGCAGCCATGTTTAAATACCTGAAGCACATCCCTCGTTACCTCATCCCCTGTTACTTTGATGCCATCTTGGTCTCCACTTATACCACGGCTTTGGACTCCACCTACAAGCTCATGTCCAGGTGAGAGATTCTCGTGTCTGCTCTTTGTTTGTTTAGTTCACAGGTGTCAAACATACGGCCCGGGGACCAGATCCGGCCCTCCAAGACCTTTAATTTGGCCCTTGGCTGATTTTCTACTAAAATATTTTAATTATATTTTCTATTAAAATATTGGTAATTTTCTCCGTCGCTTAGCACAGCAGTGTCTCCAGCGTCTCTGTACGTGGCCCTTCCCACCAGTGCAGCACAAATGAAGACTTGTCTCTTTCCAAACGCTCTTAAAGGACGATAGTTTTGACTGTTGACCGTGACACCCTCATCAGAAAAATGTCCAACATGAGAAAAGCGGACGCCGAGTGCAGAATTTTCCAAGAAAAATTGACTTGTTCCTATTTAAATACAAGTTAAAGTTAAAACATTGTGTTGAAATGGATTTTTCTTAAAGTTTCAGGTTGTTCATAATATTATAATATTTTGTAAAAGAAAGAGTTCATCAATTAAAAAATATTTCTGTAATAGATTTGCGTTTCTCTGCACAAATATTTGAACTTAATGTTATTTTGGGGGTATATATGCCATGAGTTTTCTGATCCGGTCCCTTTGAGATCAAAGTAGATTGGATATGGCCCCCGGACCAAAATGAGTTTGACACCCCTGGTTTAGTTGTTTATTGTTTAGTGTTTATTGTCTGGCTTTGGCCCTGTACAGATGTGTTTGTTTGGTGATTTGTTGTGTATTTAATTGTTTACTGTTTGTTTTTTGTATGTGTGTAGTTTTGTCCAGAACGGCTCGAGCTTCGTGCGACACTTGGCTCTGGGCTCTGTGCAGATGTGCAATGTGGGCAGACTCCCCGCTCTGCCTCCGCTCTCAGACAAACTGGAGGGAGTGCCGTACCGCCTCAACCCCATCAGCGGAGAGAAGGAGCAGTGCTGTGTGTCAATGGCTGCAGGTAACACACCCACCTCTTATTATGGGTCAAATGCAGATAAATGTTTAAAGTCCTTGTTGTAGAAAGCTGACAGCCCTGGTGTGTCTGTGTGTCTGTGTGTGTGAGCAGGTCTCCCTCACTTCTCTGCTGGGATCTTCCGCTGCTGGGGCCGAGACACATTCATCGCTTTGAGAGGACTCATGCTACTCACAGGAAGACACCTGGAGGCCCGGTATGAGACACACACACACACAGACACACATTACACACTTCTAGTACACACACATGCATACACGTATATACACGGCCTTTACGTCTCGTTCTCTTCTTCCTCCTCAGTAACATCATCCTGGCGTTCGCGGGGACTCTTCGTCACGGGCTCATCCCAAACCTGCTGGGAGAGGGCCGAGGTGCTCGCTACAACTGCAGAGACGCCGTGTGGTGGTGGCTCCAGTGCATCCAGGTACTATACTGTGACTGTACACCCCAGAGGTGCATGAATCCTGCTCAGTGTTCCCATTTTTATCCGTCATCCAGGCAGCGAAATCCCCCAAAAAAAAGAGGTTGTAATCAGGTTGTCTGCTCATGGAGAAAAACCTGTCCAAAGCTCACAGACCCTTTGACCTGCTGTGACAAGTGTTTTCTCTGAGCTACATTGTACTGAAGTGTTTTTATGTTTGTCTTCACAGGATTATGCGAACCACGTCCCTCAGGGCCATGAGATCCTGCTCTGTCCCGTGTCTCGCATGTACCCCACTGATGACAGTCAGCCCCTCCCCCCAGGACAAGTGGTAAGTTCTCATCATACTCATACTGTGTAGTAGAATCAGGGGTGAAAGTAAGCCGCTACAGTCCAGTACTGCATACACCTAAAACATTTGGTGTCAGATTTGGCAGCTCGTTGTCTCCCTGCCTTACGCACAGAGCACAGAGCAGATGTACACACAGCTTTTCTTCTTCTGTCTTCTGTACAAGTGAGACTAAAGGAGGAAACTATCTTGGCAAACTTTACTACACAACTAAAAAGTTTAGTGCCAGTCCATGTTTTTGCGTATATTGATTTGCAAATTAGCGTTGTGCGTCTGTAATGAGTTGTCATGCACACAGAATCCTTATCCCCGTATAAGAGAGGGCTTGAGAACTAAGAGGGTGAAAACCTTATAGCCACTGACAGAATGTAGTCCTCATACTCCTCCTAAGCGTCTTTTGTTTTATCTCAGTGCTATTTCAAAGTCTCTAAGCTCCGCTCATCTGAGGCGGCGGCAGGTACGTAAGAGAACAGGTCCTTTTCTTGTAGAACAAAGAGAGCTCCTGCACTTTCTCACTCTTTTCATGTCATTTATTACTTTCAAAATTTGGGTCGACTGACCTTCATCAGGTACTAGTATTTGTTCTGATTTAAAAACACTGAAATAGTGTGCAGGAGCATTTTTTTTCTTTTTTCTTCTTTGTTTAACTTTTGCAATTAATGGGTTAAATATTTATTCCTGGCCCCACATAAAACATACAAACTTTTCCTGTAAGACTTTGAATGTTTTTTGCACAGGAACAGCCCCTGTATGATGTGATCCAGGAGGTTCTGCAGCGCCACCTGGAGGGCATCTCCTTCAGAGAGAGGAACGCAGGGCCCAAGATCGACATGCAGATGAGAGACGAGGGTATGCACTCATACACACGTTTTACCTGTTTACAATAGACATATGTGTAAGAATCATGTATGTGTGTGCTCAGGCTTCAACGTGGAGGTCAAAGTGGATCCAAAAACAGGCTTTGTCTCTGGAGGGAACCGTTTTAACTGCGGCACGTGGATGGACAAAATGGGAGAGAGTGAGAGGGCCAGGAACAAAGGCATGCCCGCTACTCCCAGGTGTGTGGAGACTGTTCTAGACCTGATTCTGTTTGCTCTTTAGAGGCACACATGTGTAGCACTGTCATACTGTCCCGCACAGAGATGGTGCAGCTGTGGAGATCGTGGGTCTGAGCAAGTCTGCTGTGCGCTGGGTGGTGGACCTGCACTCTAAAGGACTGTTCCCTTACGACGGAGTCACAATCCAAAACAATGGTACGTCTGAATGCCTTTGTTCTATTATAGGAAATATTAGGAAACATCAGGTTTCAATATTGTGATTTAAAATGTCCAAAACCTAAAATAGTGATCTGTGTGTGTCATACTCTAACTCTATAGCAGACAAAATTACTTACAAATTAAATTACTAAAGAACTACACAGTGATACTAATGTTGTGTCCAGGCACAGAGTCCTTCGTGTCCTACGCCCAGTGGAACCAGCAGATCCAGGCCTCCTTTGAGACTCACTTCTGGGTGTCCGAGGACCTCCACGACCCCAACGAGAAGCACCCTGAGCTGGTGCACAAGAGGGGCATCTACAAGGACAGCCACGGAGCCTCCAGCCCCTGGTGCGACTACCAACTCCGGCCCAACTTCACCATCGCCATGGTGGTGGTGCGTGCAGCCTCTTATACTTCTGTCTGTCACATCTGTGTACATGTGTTTTATACCACTGATCTGTGGAAATATAAGATCTGTTGATACTTTGCAGTGATGTCATGCTGAGGGGGATCTGCATGTATGTGTATGATGCAGTTACCAAAGTGTCAATGTAAACATTAGCAAACACAACTTGATAGGTTTTAAGGAAAAAAAAAATTTAAACAGCTCATTTTCAGAAGCATAGTCACAGCATAGGTCCTAAACTGGACCATGAACGCTTCTGTGATCAATACAAGCGTTCATGGTCCTGTTAAGGAACTGTATCAATACTTCTGCGTCTGGTATTACTAACTGGACAGTTTTCTATCTGTCAGACTACATTCTGTATTTATCATTGTTGTACCCGGATTAATACTACATTTGTCTGTGTGTGTGTGTTAGGCTCCAGAGCTGTTCACTGTGGATCATGCCTGGAGCGCTTTGGAAATGGCCGAGAAGAAGCTGCTGGGGCCTCTGGGCATGAAGACCCTGGACCCAGAGTAAGTTCTGCTCTGAGAACATGAGGCTCATGTCTGTGTTTGTGCAGATGTTAAACTGACCTGTGCTGTTGCAGTGACATGGTTTACTGTGGCATCTATGACAACTCTCTGGACAATGACAACTACAACCTGGCCAAGGGATTCAACTACCACCAGGGACCTGTAAGTCTGTAAGCCCTCTGCTGGGTGTGAGGGGTACTGCATCTGAAAAAATACCCAGCATACTAAAGATACAAATAATGCTTGAGTCTAATACATGTGTGTGTAGGAGTGGCTGTGGCCTGTGGGATACTTCCTCCGAGCCAAACTCTACTTTGCAAAGAAGAAGGAAGAAGAGAGAGACAGTGTGACTCTGGTGAAGAACGTGCTGTCCAGACACTACACTCACCTGGAGAGGTAGAGCTCCTTCAGCTTTAGTCTGTGTCACTAAGTATTAAGGTGGACAGTGAGGTGGACAATGAGGTGGACAAGCATCTAAACTGAGCTATTGGAGTTTGCGTCTCCCACATCCAGACATGTCCCATAGTTAAGGCCTTTATTCTGTTTGCTTTTCATTCAAAGCAAAATAGGACACTCCATTTTTTTTTTATACTAGGAATAGATCATACTAATCACCTTGAAGACTGTATTTCACTGATGCAATAACCATAACGTACTTAAAGTGCACAATAGTTTATAGCAGGGGGTTTCAAACTATGGCCCAGGGGCTAAATGCGGCTCTTAGAGCTGAATTGCCCCAGATGGTCAGTGGTAGTACTTTTTCCTGTAAATTTAAATGCTTATATACAATCAAAACAGTGTATTGTAATACAACTCACTGTAGTGAGTCATTGGATTAAAAAGAGATCTGTGGCCCTCAAACAACTCATTTCACACAATCCAGCCCCTTACTTGTTTGTGTCCACTGAACAGCACTTGCTGCAAATCTCATGACACATTGTTAAAAACTGAGCTCAAAAAGCTGAGCTCAAAAAAGCAAAAAGTTTCCAACACTGTTTTGTGTGAGCCAGGTAGCTTCAAGAGCAGCCAACCACTCGTGAGAGAGATACTAAGGAACAGACTCAATACTCTAAACCGATTATGATACCACAACCATAATTAAACTATTTTTCTACTCTGAGCGCACTCACTCTGGCCCAATGGAAAGACGCCAAAGCGTGAATCACTCCTAAATCACAGTACATGTGTCCAGAATGAGTGCAGAAAGACGATTGTTAATAAATATGATGTTTCCTAATTCCTTCTCCTGACCAGCTCTCCCTCTCTCCTCAGGTCTCCATGGAAAGGTCTCCCTGAGCTGACCAATGAGAATGGTCAGTACTGTCCGTTCAGCTGTGAGACTCAGGCCTGGTCCCTGGCCACTGTGCTGGAGGTGCTCTATGACCTTTAAACTCATTGTAACAACATGAACCCTGAGAGATAAACAGTGTAGTACTAACCCACATCACTGCATCACACATGTGCAATACAGAGGCCAGACTGTCCTGAGCGCACGCTCACAGGACTTTCCGGCTTTTAGCATTTCAGCTGTCTACTTTTGTCATTGTGCAATCATCTTTTACTTGTTACATCATTGCAATATGAGGGGATTTGAATGAACATTTTAAGACTTATTAAAGTGGGACTAAACAACTAAACTCCGCCCACATCCACATTTCAGACAGAGCTGCTAAACTGGGCAGTACCTGGAGGACTGAAGGGGGAGTGAGGGGGGAGGAGGGGTTTCTGATTACAAGCACCTGGATGTAAACAGGACAGTCTTGCTTGATGTCACCAACTACTGGAAACTGCAGTTTTTTAGATGTTTTTAACCAGAGTTTTTGCACCAAATTTGCCCCAAAATGAGTAGGAACAGTAGATAAAGCTTTTAAAATATACACCATTTATTAGGGCAACTGTACTGTACATTGCAATATCACAGCAGCAGAAAAGCAGAAAGGACTAAGTGGGCATGGCTTTAAATGAGTAAAGTTTTAGTAATTTTTTTTCTCATTGATTACTGTTTTGTAATCGGACACGTCTGAGCCTCTAGAGATAAACTGCTGTTAGAATAAACCTGTTTAACATGTGACTTTAGTCGTTCATGAAACCGCTGAATGTCATTTGACTATAGATGGAAATGCACTTTATAAATATGGGAAAATACATGAACTATAGCAAAAGTAGGAATCGTAACAAAAGGCAAAGATGACTCATGATAATCTAATATGCGATGGAGAGGTGTTGATAACCCTGTGACCTTTGACCCTTTGTAGTGTTTTTAGTGTAGAGTCTTCCACTCTCTCATTGCCTTATGCTCAGACTACTGTTACCATGCACCTGAGACACTGGACAGACCAGAATGCATCCATGTGATCCACTGCTGCTGTATCAATGTTTAGTGTGGACTTTGTTGTAATTCTAAATGTCACATATTAAAGAACTGGTGCATATCTGTGTATGTGCAGTCTGTCATTTGATTCACTTGGAAATGTTTCATAAAAAGAAGAATACATTGGATTTATTTAGCACCTTTCAAGACGTCGAGAGCTCTTTACAGTTCCATGCATTATTCATTCAGTGGTGGGCTGCCGATCTTTACAGCAAATAACCGACTTTATATCATATTTAAAATGCAAAACTTTTTTCCATATTCTCCTTTGAATGAGATCCCTGTTTAACTGGAAGTGCCACCACAAAAAAACTGTGGTTTGGGAGCATTTAGAGACAAAAATAGGCAGGGATTGGTGTGGATTGTAGCCAAAGCTGCCCTGAGGCACACTGAGGGAAGTGAGGTTTTCAGTCTGCGCCATCACCTGACCACCACTAACTCACTCAGAACACATTCATATTAGGCAAGAGGAGGCAACATTTTGGTTAATTAAATGGCTATTACCATTGTAAATGTATAATTTTGATGCCTAACTATGTGCAGTACTAAATGGTTTAAGTTTTATAAGTATCTAACTGTACCTCATCTAAGGCCGTGGCTCTTTTAAATACTCAATTTCTTGAGACCACTAAAGTGAGTAGCTCTCTGGTGTTTTCATTTTGTAAAGGTAGCTCACTGGAGGAAAAAGGTTGGAGACCCGTGCACTAGAGCCCCTGCTGCCCCACTGTGGCACCTCGTATTCCCAGTGGTCTCATGACTCCCATACAATTTTAATTTTAGGGAATAACATTTATAATATGAATAAAACAAGCCCATTAAATCCATTATTGTGATAGTACATTAAAGCTGCAGTATGTAACTTTCTTTAGTGGTGTGTCACCTGCATGATTGCGTGGAAATGGAAAGTTAAAAATGTACTCTACTGTCCATGGAGATGGGTAAGTTTTATAGTCAGGCTGGCGCCACCTAGTGCCTCCGCTCAATTTAATTTCTCTCCAGCGACAAGGTCAGGAATCAGAATACACTAAACGGTTTGCAAAAACCCAAGAGTGTGAGTTCGGGCACCAGCCAATCAGTGAAAAGCCATACATTCTGTGTTAGCAACAATTACTGAGATCGAGGATTTAAAGCTGGGACAAAGAGTTGTGTTTGGTGGATTTTATCAAGGGGAAAGACGTTACTACACTTCTTCCTCCAAGAAAAGCTTAATTTACCAGTTAGCCCCGTTAGCACCGCATTACATATGTCACAACCAAATAGCAGCGATTGGTTAAATGAAAAAGTACCCGCTTACCATTGAGCGAACGAATCCTAACGTCAGACGGTTTCTATGAAGTGAAACCTGCTGGTGAATCAGGCTATAAGTTTTATGCCATATTGTGAAATATTATGGCCAAAGGAATATTTCCATTGAGACGAGTTACATACTGTGACTAAATGATCTGTTTTTTTAGTAATAAAATCTAAAATTATTATTTTTAAATCTACAAGGTTCATTTTTATTCACCCTTTAAATGCTATACATTTTGGCTACATGGTCATTTCACTAACTCAATTACAAAGTTAAATATTACATCAGTTTGCAGACAGATCAAGCCGTCAAAGTTGCATACATTTAGCTCAGATGATCTTTAAAAGTCCTTTATTCCAACACAAAGACACATTTACGGTACATGTGCAGATGAGTGGACAGACAGAGGTTTGACAGTGAAGTGAAGTGATTCTGGAGTTGTTCCTGTGGAGGGTGGAGCTGCTGGTTCTTCTGTGTCAGGAGTGAACGAGCAGAGACACAGAGCAGAAGAGGAGCACGGACCATGACACCACCTGGACACAACACACACGTCGATGGTTCTGTATAGACTCGTTTGCTTCATGGGTGTGTGTCAGTGTGCAGTACTCACAGCAGGTGGCGCTCCAGGACTTCTCTCCAGTTTGACAGAGGGACTGGTCACGTTTAACCAGAACTTACTGTAACTCTTCACCACTGTGGCCCTGCTCCAGACACACACAATCAGGACTTCCTAGGCTTGTGCATGTCAATGGTCATAGTTTTCCTGCCACTAAAAACAGTCTTACCCACTCCACAAAACACCCAAAGGAAATCTATTATTACACCAGACTGTTGATGTAAATGTCTGTGTTGATAGAATAATGTTTGAAATAAAAGTAACCTTGCATTGCATGAATCATCGCATGTTGAGGGACTATTTTCTCACATATCAGTCCGCCGCTGCAGAGCTTTCTATCAGGAAGTACAACTCACTGCTGCTGCTCAGACAAAAATCTTCAAATGCAAGGTTGATTTTACTTCTAAAATTATTCTATCGACACAGACATTTACAGTCTGTTGTAATAATAGATTTGCTTCGGGTGTTTTGTGGAGTGGGTAAGACTGTTTTTAGTGGCAGGATAACTATGGCCACTGACATGAACTAGCCTAGCACCAGCGACCTCTGCAAATATAAGGACTGGATGGAATATTTAAAAAAGTGTCTCCACACGTCGCAACACTCTGGCTCACGAGGAATTGAGGTCCTATGTCCAAAATTCCAGGCTGTCCCTTTAACCCTTTCCACTCACCTTAAGGTTTCGTATTATAGTTTTTTTAACATTCCAGATACTGTCAGTGCATTTATTGTTGTCTCTTCTAAACAAAAGTCGCATACATTCAGAAATAATAATAATAGTCTAATGAGAACTTAACAGAACGCTGTAGTTGTGTGAAAGAGATACTAAAATTCCATGACTTTTCCAAAACTTTCATTGAATTTACAAATTTCCATGACTTTTCCAGGATTTCTATGACCGTGAAAACCCTGTTGGATATAAGGTGGGTTTGAATAGGGTTCAGGAGAGATCGCTAAATTACTCAAACATGAATGGATGACATCTAAAACCTCTTCAGGCGTGTTTTTTGATGAGGGAACAATGTTTTAACACAGAAGAAAGCTTAAAAAAGTGGGCGGAGATAGGGGGTAGGTGGAAAAAATACACTTACTGACCCACCCCTTGTTTACCTAAAGTGCACGTCTCCACATTTCTCATTGTTTGGTGCCTCCCACGTCAGCACCACTTTGGTTCTTTTGGTATTATTGGCCTGACTGACGGCTGAGTTCTGTTACAAAGAGAATGGTTTTATTATCAGTTTTCACACGTGTATGCAGCGTATGAGTCGAGCTGGTGTATTAGTCACTTACCATTTTACTGTTGCATGTGAGAGAAGTAAACATGTTATTGTTGATGACCTTGAACTTTCCAACGGGCCAAAGCTCTGACACAGAACAACACAGAGTCACTTCACTGTCAAGAATTGTAATTAAAGAAACTGTATGTAAGATTTTGAGTTTAAATTCCATAAACATGACCTAACTGTGTCCCCAAACTTGTACAAATCAAACATGGCTTTTACTGATAAAAATTGTAATGCTGATTTATTTATTGGATGTGGTACGCGGGGGTTTATTTCAGTGAAATGTTTTACCTGGGCTGCTGCTGCTCCGAGCCTGAAGAAAGAAGCCCTCAAAGTAAAGTGTGGCGTCCTGGACCTCCAGAGTCACTGACAACACAATGTGAGCACTTTCATTCTCAAAGACAAATACAAGAAAACATGAACAAATCACTCCCAAAATGAAAGAAAATCATGTAATGAACTCTTTAAGGGATGGTGTCAAATTTTGGAGTTTGATTTTACTAGTTTTCTGAGATACAGAACACACACTTCTTCAATACTTTATGAAGATGTGAGTGTGGTCCCTGGTGAGTCTCCCTATTTTCAAATGGCCATGATTGACAGATTAGGCCGATCAGGGACATGCCTGGTCTGTCTCTATCAAAAAAATAAAGGAAAAAAATACCACAGGGGACTGAAAAAGTTGTCACATTGATGTGGAGTCAATGAACAAGCTAGTGTAATCAAGACCGCACTAATCGAGAACAAGTCCAGTCCAAGACCACAGGGTCCCAAGAATGAGATAAGACTAAGACCTCTGAGAGTCGAGACCGACACAAAACCGAGACTTTTAAAGGTCGAGACCAAGATAAGACCGAGACCACGGCCCATCGAGACCAAATCGAGACAATTTTTATCATTTCATATCATATCATGTATTTTTATTTTACTGTTATTCTGGCACATATTTATCAATATTTTTATAAATGTATCTCCATTTGATCTGGTTAATGTTCATCTAGTCCTAAAACAAGCCAAGCAAACTGTACTGCACTGAAACACTCTCCCTTTTTGGACCCTCACCCACAGTTTGAGAACCCCATCTTTAATCCCACTTCCACTTTACAGAAAACAACTTCAAAGTTTATCAAGTGTTTTTTTTTTTTCAAGTTCATAACATTTACAGTTGCATTATCTTACTGATTTTGCAGTGATATTTAGCAACCTCTGCACATTTACTGAAATATGATTGCACTCGTCGAATGTCAGACCTCGAGTCCGAGACAAGACCGAGATCAACTGCCATCAAGACCGGGACAAGACTGAGTACAAATGCACTCAATTTCGAGACGAGACCAAGACCGTAAAAAGGCCGGTCTCGAGACTAAGACTGGTGTCGAGTACTACGAATCTAGAGCAAGGCAGTAACCTCTGTTCATCCGAGGGGAGAAAATTTTGATTTAATTTTAAATGATAGTGACTAATTTGTTTCACATGAGTCACTGAAATAAACAAATCACAGAGGCAGAGGGTGTGAGGACCAGACTGATATCAATAACAATACAACTGTACAAATATTATGAAAAATGTTTTGAGCTTTGAGTGCGTTGAAGGTGGAAAAGCGCTATATAAAATGTGACCAAAAAAACGGAAAGAAAATCTGAACATTACAAAGCTACCAGCACGTGTTTTAAAGGTCAGTTTTCAGTCATTTTCACCTACATTTTGAACATATTTGAACTGTACTGGAGTTTCTTGCTATTTCTGCTGCTTATTCATTTGTTTATTTTAGTTATTATAATATGCTGTGAGCTACAAATACTGTCCCTTGTAGACCAATAAAGTGTGAGGTTTCATGTGTCAGGTGTAGTAGAGCTGACCTGTAATGCTGTCCCCTGGCCTGTAGGTGTCAGCAGAGGCAGACAGGGTGTAGGGGGGGCTGCTGGAGTTGGCGGTGTAGGGCAGGTGCACGGGGATCATGCTTTCACAGGAGATGGACACGGAGCCGTTTGGGTAACACAGAGAGGAATCGAACCAGCAAACGCACACCAGCACAGCCACAGACCAGACCCACACTCGCATCTGCAGACGGGATACAGATAAAAACATAACAGTCACTGAAATTGACGCTATTTTCTCAGATTTTCATTTTATGGGAGACTTACTTAGCAGTCTTTACAATATCTGCATATAACTTCTTATATTACACTCTTTTCTGATGTTATAATGTTAAACCCACAAATCCTGCATATTTAGGCTGAAAAAAACACTGTGCTCCACTGTGTTTTTAAACTCACTACAATTATTTGGAAAATTTCAGCCCTGGACCTGTCTAGTGCCTCCGCTCAATTTCATTTCTCTCCAGCAACTAGGTCAGGAATCCGAATACACTAGACGGTTTGCAAGAATCCCGGAAGTTGTAGACAGCGCACCGGCAAATCAGCGAAGAACTGTGAAGCCATGACGTCAAATTCAATCTGACGAAGCAGATTATATTCTTTGAAAACCACCACACTTTCTTTACACAACAGAAAAGCTGAATGGTCCTTACACTGAACAAAAAGTAATCGGTCATCCACTGTTCTTTGAAAACTCTTCAACTTTTCGTACTTTTCTGTCCTTACCTGCACTACAGAACTCTGCTCGTGTGTGTCGACTGTCACTGTTTGATCTCGAGCTTCTGAGGTGATGAAAATTCGGTGGCAAATGTAAATACGTCATATAAAAATTCAAATATAACTATAAATACTTCATATAAATATCATTTTTAAATTGAAAAAAATCAACAAAATACGAGATGCAGACGTGTTATTATTTGCCAAAAAGTAATAAAAAAGGGTTACTCAAACATGTGAATTAAACAAAACACAACTCCAGGTCTGTTTTTGAGGATTTAACAACATTATAACAAGGCTAAAAGCTCACAAGAGTCAATTTTGTGTAATACAGGACCTTTAAACTTTTAAGACCAACAGCATGATGTAATCCAGGAGTCTCCAAACTGTAGCTCAGTACTTCTCCACCCCATTCCAAGTAGCTCGCCAGGGGATTTCTGAATTATATGTATTGTCTTGAATACTTTATGCACTAATACAATGATAATGGTTTATGTTTTATAGGTATCTAACTTAGGGTGATCACATTTTCAAAATAAAAAACTGAGACACCCTCGGTTTGTGGTGGTTGGTAATAATAAAATTGTGAATTGAGTGCGTAAATTAAGGAAAACTTTTCTGCACTCGGCCCATTCATGACTAACATGGGTCTGTATAGTCAAATTTTCTTTGTGTTTTGGTCATTTTTCAGCAGCTTTTCTGTATTTCGCTTAAACAAATGACAATTAATGCCTTTCTTTACTGTTAGCAGGGATCAAACTGGTCAAAAATATGGAAATCTGTGACATTTCTTGTATAAAACTGGGACAAATGAGTGGTTTTGGATAAATCTGCTGGGACGGGGGACACAGGGCTCAAAACTGGGACTGCTCCGGGTAAATCTAATCCTAATCTAACTGTACGTCATCTAAGGTTTGCTGTGGCTCTTTTATATACTAAATTTCTTCACTAAAACTAGTATCTCTCTGGTATTTTTGTTGTTGTTGGAGGAAAAAGGTTGGAGACCCCTGATGTAGTCTAATATAAAAACTAAAATAGACTCACCCCCATTTGTTGACTGGCCCCAGATGCTCAGTTCACCCCTTTAACAAAACAAAACAAAAAACACACAGAATTAAAATTTCGCCAACATTTTAAAACGACAAAATCTGCAAAATCTCACCTTATTTGGAATGGAAAGGCCCAGTGAGCAGCTTTGACAGATCTCAAACTAATTGGGTATTTCCGAGTAATTGAAATGACATCAAAATGTACAAAGATAGAAGTGTAGCGGGAGGCTGGCAGCGTTTGGACTGAGAAAGATAAAATGGGTTGTGTCGGGTGAATAGAACTTCTGGGTGGTGTGCGTGATCGTGTTTCGCAAAATGGTCCAGTGGGATTTTTCTGCTGTGGTTAGAACAATAGTGCACAGTAAGTGGAATTGGTCACTAATCACTGGTTCTGACAGGAGTTTAAATGGCGGTAAAAACATGTTATACAAGGAGAGGTGAAATAAGCAGCTTCTCAGATTCACCTGTGGTTAAAAGATTAGGAATAACAACAGTGTTCATGTTTTACAATAAAAATAAACACTATTAACCCTCCTACAACCCTAGGTACATTTTTGTACATCGCAGCTTTTCTTTTTAGCATAACTTTGTTGTTATTGCACCAAATGGCACAGAAATTGGCCAGTTTGTGTTTCTTGTGATGTATTTTTAATCTCTGTGTTTTTTTCCAAGATCACATTAATTGAATTTTCTATAATCACAATACTCACACCATAACTTTGCCAGTGTTTACTTTTTGATTTATTTTTCATTCTTTGGTGTTGAAAACCCTTCACATTGTTTTGGTTGTAGTCTTTTTGAATTGTTTAATATTTTTCTTTTTACTGTGTATCTTCCATTGCAAGAGTATATCAACAGAAAGACATTTGTACATATTAGTCCACACTGAAGGCCAGAGACATAGATATTTGATGTGAAAATGGTCTGGGTATGTTCTAGGAGTCCCAAGCCTCTGACAACTCCAACACAAACAAATAAAAATTTGTTGGAAAATATAGAAAAAAAAAAGAAAAAAAAAAAATCATGCAAAAAATGTAAGACTTCAGCTGTAAAAAATTTCATTTCAGAGGTTAAAATTTCAAAATATTATATAATATTTGGTATGTATGACTAGGGCAGAAGTAAATGAAGACACTGATATAAAAAAGTTGGACAAAAATGTTTTACTACATAAAAATATTGTGATCTTCTTTTTCAATGTACATTTTTGTCACAGAGGACCACAGGTGTAACTATTTTAAAGGGGTGCACGAGGGTTAAAGAAGACAGTGTTCTTGTGTCTGTTATATACTAGTAGTTATAATCTGACACCTGTGGATCATTAGTCTATCATTTGGATATTTCAAATCGCAATATTCATCTAAAATTATTTAATAAAAGAAACAAGGTACGAGTTAGAAAACTGTGGTGTCCAGTGGAAGCTGACGTCGCCGTAAATGTCATCACAACAAAGTGCCATGAAGCTGTCAGCTCCTCCTATGGACAGCTGTAGATCACACTAAGAAATAGATTTTTTAATAATTTGTACCAAAATGATTACACGACGCTGCTGAATCCTACATGTATCACTGATTTAGAAAATAAATTTGGAGAACGTAGTTAGTGCAGAGCAGCGGGCGTGTGAAAACGGGGATTGATCGACATATGGCGTCTTGAAAATAAACAATTAATGATGACTCAAACACGCATGAATCACTCAAATACAACTTCGAGAACATAAATGAGCAGGAAACTACCATACCATCTTGTCAAAGCTTGATCTCGTCACATTTCAGAAGCTCAGCAGGGCCGGGCCTGGTTAGTACTTGGATAGGAGACCGCTGGGAAAATCATGTACCACAGGGGGCGCCAGTCACAAAAACTGTCAGTGTACTTAAGCAAAACACTTCACCCACATTGCATAGTATGAAAGTGGTGTGTGCGTGAGTGATGGTGGTGTTTGGAAGGCCAAGTCTTGCTTCCGTCAGTCTTCCCCAGGGCAGCTGCGGCTACAATAGTAGTTTATCATCACCAAGTGTGGAGAATGAACAGTAAAAGTGTCTCTGAGCTCCCAAAAAAACACTACATAAAACTGATCCATTAATATTATTGGTAAAGGAGAAATTCAGTTTGTCGACTGGAACTGAAGAAGCAGCTTTGACCAAATAAACTTTTGTCCAGTCAACAAATTGAATTTCTCCTTTGCCATGGATTCCACCTGGATGACTGAGGGATTTTTCACATTAATATTATTATTATTAAAAGCTCTGAAAAGTCAGTTCTGCAAAATGGGTCCACTTTAAATCAAAAGAGAAACTGTAAATGTGAAGTTGCTTTACTTTAGAGGTGGGTAGCACATTTACTCAGTTACATTTTGTTGAACTCTCTGAAGAAATTGTACTTTTCTAGCAGCATATTTTTACTCCCACTTGAGTTTCTCAAAAAGCAGTAATCTTAGCTGAGTAAAAGCTGTGGTTCCTTTCCCCACTGTGAGTGAGTCTAACGTGACAAAAGATTTATGTGAAAATATGAAATGATTTAAAGATTTGTGTTTCGTGCAGCGCTCCTTCAGATATGATTTAGTTTGTCTCATTTTTGTTTCTGTCCAGATTTTGTGCATTACTTGTACTTAAGTAGCTGTTTTCCCAAATACTTTTTCACTCTTACTTGAGCACTTTCTTGAACTACTACTTTGATACTCCAGCCAGGATGCAAAATGATAACCCTCACCAAAATAAAATAAAAACTAGAGAAAACTAGGCAAGACTTTTAAGACTTTTAGTGAAATGAGTAGACTAAGCTGGCATATGCACTTTAAAATTAATAATAATATAGGACCAAATGTTTTGTATATTACTAAACAAATTCATTTTCCAAATTAAGCAGAGAAACTTTGAATGCTTACCTGAACAAAGAGTGTCATTATGTGTAAACCCAGCTGTATAAAAACCTCTTTATTTAATGTGAAAAACAACAAAACACAAGAACAGCAACATGACACACAGTGGACAGTGAACATGTGGAATATAGAGAGTGTGTCTTTGGTCGTGTGGGCTCTGGCCTTCATGGGCGTATGTGAAGAGCTGCCTTATTTACGCCGACATTGCTGTGTGTTGTGAAGTTTGACAGTCCCGCCCACCTCTCAGGCTCTGTAGATAAAATTCCCATTCATTTTTCCCCAAAAAAACTTTCCGTAAATAATAAATAAATGGGTTAATGAGTTTGATAGACTAATCAGTTATGTGGAAACTAATGAGCTTAAAGATGTAATGTGTAACTTTTCTGGTGGAAGCTGTATCACCTGCTTGTTTTCACGGAGATGTATGGCATGAAACTCGTCAGATCTGTGCAAAGGTGTTTTTAGAGAGTATCATTAGGACAAATAATTGTTATTTTGTATAACCACTGCTACTGATACTTTGCAGTGACGTCACGCTGGGGGAGTACTTCATGTGTGTCTATGTGCACCAATGAAGAAGAGCGAAGTCTAAAACCACGGTAGCCTCCCTCTATAGTTTACATATAAGTCTCTGCTTGGGAATGTCAACACAGACTCCTTGTACAAGTATTGTTTTCTTCTGTTTGACTAAGTAAATTATCTGGACTTTATTTCTTTTAGAAGTGTATTCTTTATCTAAGCAAAAACTAACAAACACAAGAGCAAAAGGCTGTTTTCCTCAACAGTATCCTCCCACTATAGTTGGTGTCTCACACTCGTTGTAGAGACATGCAGTCGCTGCTTGGGAATGTCAACACTCCTTGTACAGACTCATGGTACAAGTATTACTTTCTTTGATTTGATGTCAGTTCTTCTCTGGGCTTTATTTATGATTCAAATGTATTCTATGTCTAAGCAGAAACTACTGAACAACTACTGAACACAAGAGGAAAGGGCTGTTTTCCTCAACAGTATATTTGAGCAATAAAAGCACCTGTAACTGAATAACTGCAAGATCCAGAGTTTAATGTCATACTGTGGGACATTTGGGGAGGCAGTGGTTCAGTGGTTAGAGCAGTGGGTTGGAGGATCGATTCCTGCATGAGTCAAGTTCTGTTGGTGTGTCTTTGGGAAAGGCACTATCTGTTTAATTCCTTCCCACCACCGAGTATGGAGTGAATGAAGAATGATTACAGGATAGCTTTGAGAGGCTTTGATAAGTCAAAGTACATGTGTAAGCGTTTTTCCACACCCGAAAACTCAGTGCATCTACTAATTAATCATTAATCATAATAATTGGAAATGTTAGCAAAATTGTAGTTCTTAAACACATTTTTGGGCCATGCCTTTAGACTCTTAATATACAAATACTTGTTTAAAAAGCTACACGAAAAATGAATGGGAACTGTATTAGTGTTGAGTGTTGAGCTCCATTCCAAAAAATTGTTCTATTTATGAACATTTGACAAAGTCGTGATGTTATGGCTGTAGTGTGTTTGTGTGTGTCCCAAAATGGGGCTCGGGGTGTTTCCGTGAGAGGAGCAGGAAAGTGACACAAAGAGAAGATCTGAAAATAACATTGACAGCAGGCCCTGGAGTGCTCAGGTTTCTTCACATTGTTTGGACTGGCACACTGACGCTGGTGAGGTGAACAGTCTTTTCAATAGTTGGTAGCAGCAGGCTTTGTGTAGCACCAGTTTGAAACAGTGTGGTTTGGGGCCCGTGGTAGTTCTAGGAACCACAGTGTGGCTGTCTCAGGGTCTGGGGGCCCGGCACGACTGGCAGCAGGCTTTTCTGTAGTACCAGTGAGAGCACAGCTTTACCTTCAGCACCAGGGCACAGTTAGCAGTGGGTTTGTCCTGACACGAGTCCTCTACAGCCACAGAGACACCAGGGGGCACCACTGGAGGAGAAGAGTGTAGCAGATCAGGCCATAACAGCAACATCTCTATGGATGAATAATGTAGAACAGTAAAGGGCAGTACCTGGAGGAGGGGTGGGGCAGCTCTGCAGCTCACAGCTCTGCCGGGCCTCAGGTTTCAGGGCCGAGTCACAGCTGTGACCCCGGGTCACCAGCTCGTCGCCCTGGTAACACTTCACCTCCCGCACCTGGACCCCACTGCCACACGTCTTACTGCACTGAGAGACACACGCATCATCTGTACATGGTCTGCACACTAGTGTGTAGTACTAGTACTCACAGCATTTGTTATTACTGTTGACATTATCAACTATACATGAAATACGCAATAATATAGACATTGTCTGTGCTTTGATCCTTTCTCCTGCTTGTGAAAAAGCCCAACTACCACATGAGCCTTAACTATAGAGTATGCTACAGTCCTTTACAGTCATGTGAACTGTGAGGCCAGTGTCCTCATGAGGGTTCACCGAGCCTCTGTGAAAATGGTACAGCTGTAACACAGGAGCAGCTCAGGTCACCATAAATCTCTGGAGATTTGAACCGTATCAGGGCTGGATGTGAGTCACATTTACACAATATGAATATGAATCTGGACAAAAACACCTTTGACACGTCTCAAGACGCTAAACATCTCAACACTTACATTAATATATTTTTGGAGTATCCAAATAACAACATTTAAATATCACACATATGACAGTAAAAGTGCAGTAGTAGTATTATCATTTTATTTGGAAGTTTATAACAGTTTTTGCATACTACCACATCTACAATATTCTAGAGAACACGGCTACGTCTAATTCCCTAAATCCTAAGCATGATTTATTCCACACACAGACTTTGAGGACCCTCTTGCTACTTGAGTGTGTTATGAAGGAAGTTAGTCAGGTGAACTGCTGCTGCTTGTGCAAAGATGTGAGTGTTACCTGGGACCAGGCGGTGGTGAACCATTTGGAGCAGGGCCTCTGGAAACAGGGCGAGCTGCTGTCAGGTTTGTGCTCCAGGTCACAGCTGCTCTCAGGGAATTCTTTAAAGACTCCAGCCTCCAGCCCAGCACACACCACCTGCCTCAGACGCACGCCACGCCCACATGAGGCGTTACACTGACAACACACACATACAGGCATCAGCTCACATCTGATTACATGTGACGAATGCACACTTTGTACAGTGATAGTCTGCTTGATTTATTGATTGATTGAAATTATATTTAATTCTACACACTTGCATTATTTATTACTCTATGTTCTGTGTCTCTTCTCATCATCTGTTGACCATAACCTCTGTAAAATATCCACTGACATGAGAGTTGCAGTGTTTTCACCTGTTGCCATTCCTGCTGTACCCAGTGGGGGGCACAGTCTCTGTCTCCACAGGGATAAACAGCCAGTGGTCTGAAGGCGTGGTCACACTGCTCCTCTGACATGAGCACTCCTCCAGAAGAGCGACACATGACAGCTCGCACCATCCTGCCCTCTCCACAGGCCCCGGAGCACTGAGCACAGGACAGAGCCACATCACTCACACTCACTAGTCCTGCAGATAGTACAGCACACAGAGATTTAGAGTGTTCACACGTACAGGGCCCCAGTCTGACACGGTCCACCTCCTGTCACAGGGAGGCCCCTCACAGGGCTGTCTGTCTGAAGGTCTGCTCGTCTGGTTACACAGCTTAAGGTCCATGGAGCAGCGCACCTCTCGACTCCGCACTCCCTGAGCACCACAGCGAGCCGAGCACTGCAGGGCACACATCACAACCACAGAGGAAGACATATTTAGAACTGATCATTCAACTGGCTGTGGTTTACAAGCTCAACAAAGTCTGACTAATATCTGATTTCTAGAACTTAAAGATTACTTAAAGGATGATCTGATGTGAGTAATTAGAGGGACCACAATAAGAAAGAAATAAGATGTTTTTGTTGTTTCATTTCATTTTAATAATCTTTTATCTTTAAAAAATCTGTTAATAATGAGAAATCATTATCAGAAAGTGTTGTACCTGGGACCATTCAGAGACCTCCCATTGCGGCCCACAGCTCTGTCCGGAGCACACTTTGCGATTGGCCGGTTTGTGCAGATCATGTGACAGACAAAGGGAGTCGTACACAGAGGAGTCCAGGCCTGGGGAAAGCATCTTCCAGCAGCGCACCGTCCTGTACTGAAAGCCCTCCCCACAGGTTCGGGAGCACTCACTCCAGCCACTGGTCTCCCACCTGCAGAGGGAGGCACAGCTCTAAACTCGTCTGCAGAACACGTCACATGATCACAGTGACAGGCTCTGTGTGAGAGCGTACCTGGCGGGACACTCCTTCCCCGTACAGAACTCATGTGTGGGCTCTGGTCGTGTCAGGGAGTCACAGTAACTGTCGTCCACCTCAGTGCCATCATAACGCACACACAGGGCGAAGCTGCTGCTGATACCTGACACACAACACACACAACCATCATATAGGCTTTTGTGGATCCTAAATGGCTATATTATCATTTAGGTCTAAATATGTAGTAGTGCGCCTATATTTAAATGATAGAGGGTCAGTATTAAGGTATTATTTTGGCAATATCTACGTTTAAAGTCCTGCCTTTTGAGATAGATGGAACTTAAACTTGTTGAGTTAACATGCTCAGCCAGACCTAGTTTAAACACATGCCAGATGATAGTTTGAAGTTAAAGTTTATAGTCATGCTGTGGTGTTCATTGAGGGCTAATGTTCCTAACCCAGAGCTCTCTACCTGTGGTGCATGTTGAACTGCAGGGGGCATAGGCTGACACTTTCCACCGATACATGTCAGAGATACTGGGGATATCCTGGTCCAACCCCACATCAAAGTCATTACTGAGGGAACACAAGAAAATGCAGTTGATATAAAATGCAAAATTTACTCTTGTGAGCTTTAAATCATGTTAGAATGTTGTTATTAAAATGATACCTGGAGATACATTTTGTTTCATTCACACATGTTTAAGTTTATTAGCCTGTCTACATCTCCAAAGCTCAAAATGCTCTGTTCCACCTTGTGATGTTATGAAGCGTAGTAGTTTTCAAGTTAACAGCACCTTTTACATTTTGCAATTCCAGCTAAAAAGTATTCTGACTAAAATTATCCATGATTCTAGTGAAGGTTTGTGGAGCTTGAAAACAAAGGTGGAGCACTTCCTGTATTACCAAATGATATTTACATATTTGAGAGAAGAACTCAGCCTAAATCTGCAGGGTTTGTGTGTTAAACATGTGTGAATGAAACAAAACACAACTCCAGGTCTGTTTGTGATAAGGAAATAACATTAAAACAGATCAGATGACAGCGTAATATGAACTCTTTTAAGTTTTGTAAAATACTAAATGTAATCAGGTAACGACTCGAGCAAAAGTGATCTGGACGGCTCTTTAAAGGCGGGCTGCTGTAGTAGTATTTTAGGAACAGGCTGATGTTCTATGTGACAGAGATAAGCTGTGTGCTGTACCTCTCAGTGCTGGGGGCCTGGGCGAGCTGTTGGAGCTTCACCAGGACAGATTCACTCTCCGCCTGGGGCTCGGAGGGAGGGCTCAGTGAGGCGGGGTCTGAGTGGCTCTGGTTCAGCTGCAGTCGCTCCAGCAGCAGAATTGGGGCGTCGTCAGGGAGGGCCAAGTGAACGCTCTTACTGCCTACAAAACAACAAGCACAAGTTTAAAGAGTTTTTTCAGCTTTCTACCATATTATAACATAATTTCCGAATCAAAAACTTGCAAGAAGAGGTTTTAAAATGTCATCCATGCATGTTTTAGTAATTTAGCGATCTCTCCCAGGCCCTATTTGAACCCTCCTTATGGTTACAAGTAAGATTCTGTCCCCCAAAAATATACAAAACTGTACACAAACTGGTGCGTTGTGCAGTATTTTATTAGTGTGATGCATACTAATTGTGTTGGGAGCGAGAGACTCAAAGTGTCAAATATGAAAATGAAACTTGTAAAACATGTGAATACATTGTTTTCAGCAAATACAGCATGTTGAAAACAATAAAAGATAAAATGGTGATCTAAATATGTTATGTATTAGCCATAGACTGTATATATAAATTAACACAGTTACAAATAATGAGTTTGCTTGCAGCTCTTCCGGCTCCTAGTGACTCTGGCTCCCATTGACTTACATTGGAATATTGTGGCTCCTCTCTTTGTAACTGCTGCCTCATCATTTTGGTCTTAAATATATTAGTCTAGTATTAATCTTGTCTTGAGCCTGCCTCCAAAAAACGCTGGCATCATGAGCTTCATTTGAGTGGCGTTGAACACTATGGGTGACTTCACACTCGCTTAGTCCACATTTTTATACAGTCTATGTTATTAGCAGTTAATACCACATAGAAATAAAATACCCCCTATTCCGTCACAGAAAATAATATTGCTCCAACCATGATGTATGCCTCAAAACCCTTACAGATGCCTGACAGTTCTCACCTGGAAACGAAAGCAGGAGGGCGTTCTCTTCATCAGTGGACGGGTCATCCACTGAGTTGGAGGTACTCCCTTTTTATGAAAAGAAAATAACAATTTATCAGTTTTACAAGTAAAACAAGCAGAAAATGATTGTTGCATATTGTAAGAAATATAGAAATATATTGTATCACTCTTAATCCAACTATATGATTGATTAGTACAGGGATCTCCAACCTTCTGCATCCGGTGAGCTACCTTAAGAAAACGAAAATGACGGTGAATGAAAATGAAATACTCATTTTAGTGATCGCAAGAAACTGAGTGGAGGGCAATCCTTAGATGTTGTACAGTTAGATGCCTTTAAAACATAACACCATTATCCATTTATTAGGTCAAAAGTTCAAAAGTTAAAAATAACATTTACAGTGGTAATTACTCAAATTTGACTTAATTAGTATACGTAATTCAGAAATCCTTTGGCGAGCTACTTATAACAGGGTGGAGAGCTACTGGTAGATCCCGAGCTACAGGTTGGAGACCCCTGGATTAGTATAACATCGCAAAGGAGGGGCTTGTTGATTTGCATATTTCAGGATTTTAACCAATAACTTCAAAATCGGAGAAGAGGGACTGTTGTTCAGAACAGCTGGATCGAGTGAAATGAGCTCTTTTACACAAAATGAGCAGAAGGATGTCTGTGAAGAGACAAAGAGGAGGGACACCTTAGTCCTGAGGGTTATTACTCCCCTCAGACTGCCCTGACACAGGACCCTCCCTGACCAGTCCTCCCGTTAGGCTGCACTGAGACCTTTGTCTAAAACAGAAAGTTTAATGTAAGTTTTATCTCTTATGCAAAACTTACTGTAATCAACGAGGGTGGGTGGTCCTGGCTCCTCCACATCATTATGACTGAACACATGGCTGATCACGTCCACAGGTCTGTACACCAACATGGCGGCAGGTGGAGGAGGGCTCGGCGTCCGGATCTCCCACATCAGCCCCTCCTCCTCTGACCCCACCTCTTCCTGTGGATTGTCTTCCGATTGGTTGTCAGACTCTAGGACGCTGTCAAACTGGTGACTGTGGTTGGTGGGAGTCTGACTCTCTGACAGCACCTCACTCAGCTCATTGAGGGTGTGGTTAGGATGAGAGTGGGCGGGGCCTGTGGTGATGTGTGAGGAGAGGGGGACGGTGTACTCGTAGGTGATGTGGGGCAGCTTCCCATTTAGGTTGTAATACTGCGGAGACAAGGCCACAATGGTGAATCCTTAGGAAAGTGAAAGAGAGATTAAAGTACCACCAAGTTGCAGTCACAAAGTTGTGATCATAATTTCAGATGGAGGGCAGAGCCTACATAATTCTAATGAAGATTCACAGTTTTTTTGTGTATTAAACATAATTACAGCATGAAAGAGATTTTTTTACGCTTAATTTGAAAGTATTAGGCAGTTTAGACTAGGGATGCCGATTCAGCTTTTTCAGTTCCAATACCGGTTCTGATACTAAGGGCCTATATTACGCTATTTTCTGATATTTCTGAATGACAACAGCAGTTATTTCCTTAAAAAAAAGCCATTGTTTCAGTATCAGAGTCAGTATCAGATCAGTGCATCCCTAGTTTAGACTTATGATCTGTGTGAACCAAACCTAACATGGACCACTTTTAGCAAGTGTTTTGGCATTACAACTGTGATTGTAACAAGACACAACTGACAATATGTTTGGTGTATTACCATGACGTTAAGCCCCTGCAGCGTAGGTCCCTGTGCGATGATGTACTCCAGCCCGTCAGAGAACACACTGTTAGGACGTCTGTACTTAAACACTGTTCCAGCCACATGGAAGTTCTGCGGGTGATCGAACAGGCTGTTTCCATTGAAGAAGAAATGCCCTGCTTCATCTGACAGAGCTATGAAGGAAGGATGCAAGCATTACATTGCAAACATTACAAGGTGATGATTAGCTCTGTAAAATTGGAAAAACAATTGTAAAAACTGGTTGGAAATGCACCTTATTCACTTTAGAAAGACATTACAATAAATTCAAGTGTAACTTTCTCAAATATGTTTGATTCAGTGTATTGACCTTAACAAGTGGAGGCTCTCACCCAGGATGTTCTCCGTCTTGTGTCTTTCGATGATCTGGATGTCCGTGGCTCCACGTGGGATGTTGATGACGAATGCATAACCTGGTCAAAAACACAATTATTTACAACTTATACTTAGATTACAAATAGTAATCTCAAAAAATGACATCAACCATGTCTATATAGTAGAGGACTGTAGAGGTACTGTATGATTTCTTATAGCTGCTGTTTTGGTGAATCCTACACTTGTGTGTATATTTAGATTTGGAGCAGTTGGCCTGTTGCATGTGTGAGTGTGTGTTACCTAACTGTGTGAGTGCCTTTCTGTAGGATCCAGAGATGCGCTGACAGGACGTCCCGTTGCCTCCACAAAGCCCACATCTGTCCACCGTCTTGGTGCTGTACAGCTCCCCGTCACAGCCTATAGGCTGCAGAGGCAATAAAAACAAGAGAAAGATACAGTCAGTCAGCTCAAATGTTACAAGGTCTTTTTAAACTAAATAGTTCTCAAGAACTTAAAGGACACTTCCCATTCCTACAGCACTCTTACTATGTCCTGTTTTTTATTGAAATAATAGCCCTCTGCAGGAAACAGGCGGGAATGGTGCATACAGTATTTAAGTAGCACTGCAGTGAGCTGCAAAACTGATAGATGCCTCCTAGAGACAGAACAGATCAGAATGAGTTCCAAGGATTTTTATTTAAGACAACTTCACAGAACTTAAAAGTGTGAGACAAAAAAACTAACATAAACTTGCTATTTTTGGGAGGCAAAAAGTAGAATACAATCCAAGTTATGCAGTGGACACCATACATGTGTTAGCCATGATATCTGAATCCACATTTTGTTCATAGTAACTTGGCTTGCTGATATGGATAGCAATCCTTTCCAAAGATTACACTTACACCAAACAAATCCCCAAGACATTACACACTTGTACCTCCTCCTTCACTCTTTGGTCACCCTGTCATAAGCTCTGTGTAAGTCTACACAGACAGAGTGCAGAGCCATCAGCACCTCAACGCAAACACAGCTCAGTCAGACTCTTGGCATGAGACCACTGCTCCTCTCAGACTCCCCACTCACATCACTGCACACTCCACTCTTCTGCTGTCTCGTCTCCAATCTTTTATATCTGCTCTGTTTACCTAACCATTTTCTCCACCACAGAAGTCCTTCATCACTTTTGCTCCTTCCAGATGTCACACCAACCCTGATGTCTTACAGTTATAAACATCTCCTGACAACTGTACTTCTTTCATCTTTCCAGATTTAGAGTCTGCAACAGAAGTGACCAGACTGAATCATAAATTTTATAGGCGTCACAACATATAGCATGTATATAAAGATTAAACAATGACACAGTTTTCACACAGTCTAGAACTGTTCTGCTGGTGTGTCTCACACTGCTCAAAGCTGTTTAATCCGCTTATACCATGGTCCTGCCAACTGACAATAATTCACTTGTAAATGATTGAGCTACATGGCGTATGTATTGGCGTTAGTATTACCTGACACATGCCCTCGATGCAGACTCCGTGGTGTTTGGTGTCCCTACAGAAGGTGCCATCGTGAGCAGGGACGAGCAGCTGCCTCTCTCCGCTGATGGTGGTGCACTGCAGGTCACACGGCTTGTTGGAGATGCTAATGTAATCCGCTGCAAGCAATATCAAAGTGTAAGAAAAGGATGTTTTAAACATACTCTTGAGTATGTTTAAAGGCATCTTTAAACATACTCTGCTTGGCATCTCATGTTTTAGAACTTAAAATAATAGCACTCTCCATACTTGGATTTGGCCTCTATTGGAAAGAATAACCATGCAAAAAAAAACTGTTAGCCATTAAGCAGCATGTTAGCCAGGTTGACGCCACCAAGTGCCTCCGCTCAATTTAATTTCTCTCCAGCAACTAGGTCAGGAATCGGAATACACTAGACAGTTTGCAAAAACTCCGGAAGTGCGAGTTTGGGGACCAGTCAATCAGCAAAGAGCCATATATTCTGTGTTGGCAACGATTCCCAAGATCAAGGATTTAAAGCCGGAACAAAGAGAATGTTTGGTGAATTTGATCAAGGGGAAAGACGTTACTGCACTTCTTCCTACGTGATTTGGGAAAAAAAAATTTTTTTATTACAGTAACTTAATATACCAGATAGGCTAGGGTGACCATATTTCCGTCAAAACCAAGACATCGTATGGGGGGATGGGAGGTGGAGCCATTTCATCGACATTAAAAAGCTTTGCCAGGTGAGAGTAGCTTAAAGTTTTTCAGTGTCCTGGTGAGCTTTGAGGTCCCTGGCACCCCCACACTGAAACATATGTGCCTGCTTTGCACACTGTGCACATGGCCTCCCACTTGTCTCGACTGGGACGGAAAGCAGGGAATTTCTTGTACAAGTCATCGTTAAATGCACATTTGTGCTTCAGCATGTTGCAGACAGACCGACTGTCTGTGTCTACCCGCTCCTTCTGAGTGCACAGAGAGCTACGAGAGCCACTCAATTTAATGGCCCAATGAAAGGTAATGAAAACCCGGACAGTTGCATCACTTTATTTAAAAAAAAAAAAAAAACGGCCAGGACAGGACATGTCTGGGGAAAAACAGTCGTTTGGTCACCCTAAGTTAGGCCCATTAGCGGCGCATTACATACGTCACAACCAAATAGCAGGTTGGTCAAATGAAAAAAGTACCCGCCTACCATCGAGCGAACGATTTCTAATGCTGTGAGGTCAGACGGTTTCCACAAAGTGAAACTGGCTGATGAATCAGGCGAGTAGCATGGACCAGCTGCATGCTAATATAAGGGTGCAATTGGAATGAACGTGATTTTGATGATAGAAATGCTCTTTCAGTGATTCCGCATTTCTACCTGTCACAATCCAGGCAAAATTTAAAGTGATTTCAGAGGCTTTGAGCAAGGCAGTCCCGTAACACATATAAAATACAGTTCCAGGCAGAGAACAACATAATAACATGGATAAAAGTTTTAAAAAGTACATTTTAAAATTTATGTCTTTAGTTTGGCCAGCATGAAAGATTAGATTTATTAACAATAGCAGCTGGTGCTCTGGGGTAAATCTGTATATGGACATTGTCTGGGAAAAGTAAATGAGTGCATTAGCCTTAAGCAACACTAAGCTCTGCTCTTTACCTGGATACAGAGGGATCCACTGATAGTATCTTCGGCCAAATGCTTTGGAGTTAAACTGTGAACACTGGTGCTGCTTGAAACTCGCACTGTGGCTTGGACAGGCCTACACATAACACACTGGTTAAGTCAGATCTTATCACAAACAAACACATTATCTGCAGTGTCTCACCTGGTTTGGACACAGCTGGTACTTTTTAGGAGAGCCCACACAGAAGGAACCGTTTCCATGTTGACTGGTGGACAGCCTGAAACAAACCAAATATATTCACAGATAATTTACTTTAATTCTCATTACAGTAGTAATTATCAAATCACAAAGGCTGCATTTTTGTAGGTAATAGAATGTCCTCTGCAAACATCAGTATATCTGGTCTTTTTATTGAAAATCTTGTAGTTCAGACCTTGACAAACATGTTCTGAAATGCATGGGATTCTTGGATTAATTTATCAGATTTCAGTCTTCTTTCAAATATGAGTTCTCCTGGAGTTGTTTACGATGTGAACTCTGAACAGAACATTACTTTTTAAACATATATTGCAATACTCATCCAAAATTGTGAAGCAAATGCACTATAAGAGGGCCCATGTAAAGTCCAGGGTCCATTAGGCACAGTCTCAGTCTGAGTGTTCCCGGGCCAAAGAGAGCCGTGCACAGCTTCTTCTACAGTAAACTGTTTATTCTTTAGGCACTTTACTTCACCTGAGCAGCTTTTATGACAGTGGCATTTCTATGGGAAAAAACTTCTACTGACTTTGACTAACCACCGCTTACAGTGTCTGAAACACTCAATTAGGCCAAATGACTCAACAGCAACTACATAAGTGTCCAGAAAGTGTCCAAAAAGCCTAGTGTTATCTAGGGCTGTAGTCGACTAAAGGAATTCTTGATCACCTGAAGATATGTCCTTCCGATCGATTAGTCGACTAAAAAAGGGCTTGGCAAAAGCTCTAAAAACTAAATGGTCAAATTTTTATACATTGCTTTTCCTCTTTCAAGGCACTAAAAGCATTTTACATCAAGGAACCACTCACCCATTCACATACACATTCATACACCAGTGTACATAGACACTGGGGACGAGGCCAACCTGTAGGTCAGTGGATCTTAAGAGAGGGATTTGAACCGATAACCTTCAGATCCTGAGTTGCTGTCGCCCATATCTCTATGATTTGAATAACACTGCACTAACAAGAGAAGAAAAACACAAGAAGTCATGCAAAAACAAACATTTGAGGGGGCAACAGTAGCTCAGTTGGTTGAGTGTTTGTCCACTGATCCAAATGCTGGCGGTTTGACTCTCAACGTAAACACTGTTCGTTGAGCGATGAGTTCCAATGACTCACAGATTGGGGGTGTGATTCCACTCCTACAGATGAATGCTGTTGTTGTGTCCTTGGGCAAAACACTTAACCACCCCCCGTGTCTGCGTACATGGGTGTGTGTGTGAATGAATGAATGGTCCCTTGACGTAAACACTTTGAATGCCTTGAAGGTAGAAAAGCACTACATAAATGTGACCATTTACAATGTACAAGTACTTAAAGTGTGTATATTTATAGGAAAAATGTCAACAAAAACACCATTGACCAATTAATAAAACTTAACAAAGGCAGAGGTGTCAAACTCAAATTCACAGAGGGCCAAAATTAAAAACTAGGACTAGGTTGTGGCCAAACTAAATATTTATTGAAAATTTCAACAATATCTGCCTGTTTCCTCTTCTTTCAAGATATGTAATGTTAAACCTTTTCTTATTAAAATAAATGTTTAATCATATTTTTGCTTAAACATTAAATCCAGAACAAGCATAATATAAAATAATAACAACATTTTAAATAAATAATGTCTCTATAGCTGTCTGTCTGTTGCTGGAGGGCCAGCTCTAATATACAGATAAGATCTTGCGGACCAAATATAATTATATCACGGGCCAAATTTGGCCCCCGGGTATGAGTCTGACATGTCAAGAGTAAGGTAATACAGCCCTAGTGGCATGCAGTCCAAATTCTGTAATCATAAATGAAGAAGAATGTCAATAGGTTAGTAAAGTAAAAGTTGATTGTAGTCCTAGCAATATCATATGTCTAATAAAAAAATCTTATTTTACTGCCAATTTATTATCTTGGCCTGAAAACCCCAAACTGAGCAAAGAAAATGTAAGATAATTCTGTTCAGAAAATACTTTCTTTTAACCAGAACATGTATACCATATCACCTGTCTGTTACTGTCGGAAAATGACAGACTACTACCATTTCCTCTTTCAACTCAAAATTCACTCTACATTTATTCCCACAAATGTATGCTTCTTATCGCAAAAATCACCCAAAAATAAGAATAGATATGCATTGCAACAATCTTGGTTTACTATATACACTTAAGTACATGCTCTGTTCCACCTTCTGATGTCATGAAGTGAAGTTTTCAAGGTAACAGCTCCTTTTACCTCTTATTTAGTAGAGATTGGTGACTCCAGGACTAAAATTATCCATATGATTCTAGTGAAGGTGTATGGAAAACACACAGTGGAGCACATCCTGTATTACCACTGGACATCACAAGGAGAGACAAGGAGAGTGTTTTCTGTTTGAGAGAAGCATGCAGCCTAAATATGCAGGATTTGTGAGTTAAACATGTGTGAATGAAACACAATGCAACTCCAGATATGTTTTTGATGAGGAAACAACAGAAAATATGGTAATCCTCTAATCGAAATCACAATTTGGATGGACGCAATTAGCAAATCACAAGGGTTGCAATTTTTGAAGTGCCAATCTTTCCTCCACAAAATACAACATCTTATTCTGCATTCAGCTGCTAATCTTCTAGTTTAGATCTGTACAAGCATGTTCTGAAATGTGATTCATGCATCATATTTCAGTCTATTTGTCACTTCTTAAAATGTGAACTTTCATCAGAATCAGCTTGTCCAAAAAAAACACAAGAAGATATTTCAAATCATTCAGTCCTATTGTTGAATAAGAGCACCGTATAACTTGTCTTTCTATCTTTCTACCAATTTTTTGCCTCTCATATATGACAATTTAAAGAGTAATGAGCTCTCAGTTAATAAATATCGATGATAAACCTCCTCAACAACATGAGAGCATGTTTAGGTTGTGAAAGAGGCGCTTGTGGAACTCGGAGCCACAGGTTGCTTTAATAATAGCAGAACACTGAAACACATGTCCAGTGTCTGTCCTACAGTTTCCCAACAGCAAACATGTGTGGAACAGAACAGCAGAGGTCTGTGAAGAAGAGGAGCTGTGGTTTATGGCAGTGTTTGGGACAACCACCCCCGCCCCCCACCCCAATCTCCAACATGGACTTAATGCATCTGTGTTACATTAGCGTGTTAGCATCCCCCCGCCTGAACTCGCGCACGCACACACACACACACACACACATCCTCCAGTGTTTAGACCGTAAAGCAGCGGAGACAGCAGCCAGGGGTGAGCCGGAGGTCACTGTGGAAGAGTGTCATGTCTAATTGGTGAAAGGTGATGAACGCCGGACAGGAAGCGGAGAGAAGGGCACAAAGGGGGATAGAGTTAAGGGCCGTGGCACAAAAGGAGCCAGGGGAGAGGAAGCTCCAGAAACACAACAGAGGAATTAAAAGGCCCCTTCCACAGCCCGCCTTATTAAGTGGCCCTGTTAGCTACACTGCTTCCCCCCATGTGCGCACAGACTCTTTGATCCGGTCCCTCAAAATAGACAAGAGGGGTGAATAAAATCAACAGTTGTAATTTTAGAATTGACTCTGAAATATCTACAAGACTAGAGCTCCTGTCGTCACAAGTAGACCACGACTATTGACTAAACACATGCTTTTCTTTAACATTTTCTTCATCATTATCTTTTATTTTGTATGATCATAAACGATACGAACTTTTGTGCCTTCGTTAACATTATTATTAGCTTGTATGACCATAAACGAAAACAAAAAAATCCTTACTCTCTCATTTTTATTGTGGTTTATTTTCTACAATCACAAACAATAAAGTTTTGTGCCGTCGTTAACATGAATATTAGTTCGTACAACCATAAACGAAAACTAAAAAACCCTTACGTTCTTTCATACTCATTGTGGTATATTTTGTACGATCATAAAATGATAAACTTTTGTGTTTTTGTTAACATTATTATTAGTTTGTACAACCATAAACAAAAACAACAAAAATGCTTAGCCTCTTTCATTCTCATTGTGGTTAATTTTCTACGACCATAAACGATAAACTTTTGTGTCTTTGTTAACGTCATTATTAGTTTGTACGGCCATAAACGAAACAAAAAAATCCTTACACTCTCTCATTTTTATTGTGGTTTATTTTTTACGATCATAAACGATAAACTTTTGTGCCTTCGTTAGCATGAATATTAGTTCGTACGACCATAAACGAAAACAAAAAAATCCTTACACTCTCTCATTTTTATTGCGGTTTATTTTCTACAATCATAAACGATAAACTTTTGTGCCTTCGTTAACATTATTAGTTTGTACGACCATAAACGAAAACAAAAAAATCCCTACACTTTTTCATACTCTTTCATACTCGTGGTTAATTTTCTATGATCATAAACAAAAAACTTTTGTGCCTTCATTAACATTATTATTAATTTGTACGACCATAAATGAAAAAAACAAACAAAAAAACAAATCAAAACTGGCATCTTTAAAAAAAAAAAAAAAAAGAAGATAAGGACTAAGAAAATAAAGGGGTTGTATTTCTAGTGTTAGAGGGGAGTATAAAGTGTTATGTTTTGAAGGATATAGCTCTCTGGAATTAACGAATTATGCATTAAATTTTGTTTGTGTATGGTCAGTGTTCCCACATGTAGAGTTGAACAAATTAATCAGAATAATTGTGACAAGTCGACTCATTCTATTTCTATTTTGATCATCATAACCATAAACTCATTTGACAAAGACCTTTTATAACAAAGTCCTTGCAAGTCCTTTGTGGTGTGACTAAAAATATGTCGACTAATCATTTAATCTAAGTTATATTTGGGCAACAGCAGAAAAGAGGAGTGACTGAGTTGAAGATTTGCTTTTTGTTTTTTGGTAATTATACATAAAAAGACAGTTTAAACTCAGGCATCACAAGTTTAATCTGTCTTTATATCGTTTCCTAGTACTCTTTCCTGCATAAATAATTGTCTTGGCATAAACTCTCCTCCAGGTGCAGTCTTGTGAGTGCAGTTTGGGTCACATACATAGAGATGCACAATAGTTTTGATTGGACGCTAATCAATCTGCTTCATGTCTTTGGTTGACTACAACACTAGTGGCATTGTTAAATCAAAGAAAAAATATGATTTTCTTCAATAATACACAAATTAACTCATCAAAAA
This sequence comes from Boleophthalmus pectinirostris, assembly GCF_026225935.1. Taxonomy (NCBI): domain Eukaryota; kingdom Metazoa; phylum Chordata; class Actinopteri; order Gobiiformes; family Gobiidae; genus Boleophthalmus; species Boleophthalmus pectinirostris. Next base: position 30,125,447 of record NW_026571095.1, on the reverse strand, counting down.
TGAATCAAGGACTAGTTGATTCCTGAAATAATGGTTATAGAATAGTTGAACTCTGACTTTATTTGGCGTGTGTTAGGCAGAAGAGAGTGTGGGGAGAGAGCAGGGCGGCGCTCTTGGTGAAGGTAATGAGCACTGGCACAAACTTCCGTGCCCTGACAGAGAGGTCAGAGGTCACTGTTCAGAGTCTCAGATCCACATTACACTGCTCCTGTCTCCTGGATGTGCACACCCCAGGACAATAGGCCCTTTTAGATGGCAAGCAACCACAAATGACAGGCATGATTGCTTTGACACTTATTATATAATGGGTATTTTTGGACATGTTCTAATTATAATACACACTCGAGCACTGTTTTATCTGTGTACTTACTTACATGTTTATATTAAACACAGCTTACATTAAACTTTGTGTCTTCTCATTTTCCTGATGGAAACTATGCTGAGGACAGAGACGCAAACTTACCTTGAATACTGAGGAGTTTCTTTTAGTTCACAGACTCACATCTTTTCAGTCTCCCATTTATCATCATATTCACTGTTGGACCAGACCAATGACAGGGCGGCTTTGTGGTTTTTAACAGAAGCCAAAGGGAAAGCTATTTCATTTTTGACAAAAGAGCAGAGGGAAGTACTTTGTGCATTTGTGGATAGAAAGATTTTGAAGTGGCTGTGAAGCTTTAAGTATTCCTCTCAATGAATTCCACCTCCTCCTCAAAGGTTTCAACAGTGTGAGATTGATAAAGTGTATGACATGGATGCTGCACATCAACCTGGCTTGTACATACTTACACAGAGCTTGAAGCTCATTATTTTTATATAATGTGATTAATTGAATGTTCTCATCCAGCAGAGTAACCACACCTGTTATCTTGTTACAGTGCAATTGTACACTACTAGTGTGCACTAGTAAACTGATCACAACATGTCTTGTGTTACAGTAAATGAACACATGTCAGCAGTGCACCTGCTGCACATGACACACTGCATCAGTAAACAATAACAGAGACAGAACATCTTATGGACCACACGAGGTCATACTGCCCTAGCGTATGTGATAGCTCTGTAGTGTTACCTCTGCAGTGTTATCTCTGTGGTGTTACCGCTGTAGTGTATGCACATGTGTTACTTTTGTAGTGTATGCACATGTGTTACCTCTGGATGAGGCAGTGTCTCTCCTGACTGCGGACCCCACCTCCACAGCTCCGAGAGCAGGAAGACCAGCTTGACCACTCGCCCCACCACTGGAACACCTCCTCCTGCCACACAACATGCATCATACTATAAAAGTACCTATACCGGTGTCAGGTTCTTTCAACTACATCAGCACATGGGCACCTTATTCTGGTTCTACATGTTATAGAATAAGTGGATGAGTAATTCTACCACTATAACCTCTGTAACATCTGCAACATCACATTGTATTATGATGTTTCAAGCCACATCACAGTAGCTCTGTCATTCTGTCAGCTGTGTTAAATACACTTTCACTGTAGAGGTCTGCACTTTAAAGTATCATATGTGTTTCATGTGCACTTCAAATAAAACAAAAGGTTTGGACACCCCTAATGTAAGGTGCCCTTTGACTCTAGACACGGTACTTTTGGCCACACAGTAATTCAGGTGAGGCTGATTATACAGAAAGCTTTCAGGCTATTTAAATGTGTGTGTGAGTGAATGTGTGTTCTTGTGAGTGAGTGTGTATATTGATCATGACAGTACCTTGCTGGCTGCTGTCCGGCTGTGTGTCTGCGCAGACGTCCTGTGTGTCTCCAGTCTCGCGTCACTTCTGTCCTGACAGACACAGCACAGCAGCACATAAACATCACACACAGCATGCTTATATTAGGCCTTATTCTCTATAGGATGTGTGGTGTGGGTCCAGACTCTACAAGCCTCCACAGGCCTTGTTCTGTCATACCACCCTCTGGCTAGCACCCAGCCGCTCACACTGCTGCCATAGAGAGACACATACAGAGGAAAACACGAGGAGGACTGCTTTAGCCTTTGAGGAGTAATGATGGGTTCAGACAGAAGCAGTCCAAGAGATGAGGAATGACACAACCAAAATACCACCTGTATAAATGGTTCACAATCTGATGCTTGGTCAGGTGCTTGGTCTCTGAAAAAAAGATTCCTAAATCATAAAAAGCAATATGTAAAGAGACGCTGAGCTGATGGTCAGTAGGCAGTATTCAGATGATATCCAGAAATAAATGCTTTTAACACAGGGTCAGAATGTGTTTGTGTCAACTCCAGTAGTTAACTAGCCTGATTCATCAGCCGATTTCACTTTGCAGAAACTATCTGACCTTGTAGTGTTAGAATTTGTTCGCTTGACGGTAGGTGGGTACTTTTTTATTTAACCAGTCGCTGCTATTTGGCCGTGACTTATGTAATGCGCCGCTAACGGGGCTAACTGATATATTAAGCTTTTCCCAAATCCAGTAGGAAGAAGGGCAATAACGTCTTTCCCCTTAATAAAATTCACCAAACATTCTCTTTGTTCTGGCTTTAAATCCTCGATCTCGGGAATCGTTGACAACACAGAATATATAGCTCTTCGCTGATTGGCTGGTGCTCAAACTCGCACTTCAGGGGTTTTTTGCGAATCGTCAAGTGTATTCTGATTCCTGACCTAGTTGTTAACAGCTGTAGAATTTAAATTTCAGTCATTTTGTTTAATAATATCCATGTATGACATCTGTGAATATAACTAACAATACTGATGAAGTGCCAGTCTTAGGATGAAGAATCAGTGTTGTCCCTATGAACTCATTTCAGACGCACAATTGGTACCCCCTGCATCACTTCTTTAGATTGTCCATGTCCTCTTGCCTGGACACATGCAGGATATTGTGTGAGATTTCAGTCTCTGCAAACCTCTGAGGATAGCCAGGCTGGTGCCACCTAGTGCCTCCGCTCAATTTAATTTCTCTATAGAGCCTAGGTCAGGAATATCACTAGACGGTTCGCAAAAACCCCGGAAGTGCAAGTTCGGGCACCAGCCAATCATTGAAGAGCCATACATTCTGTGTTGGCAACGATTCCCAAGATCAAGGATTTAAAGCCAGAACAAAGAGAATGTTCTGTGAATTTTATCAAGGGGAAAGACGTTATTGCCCTTCTTCCTACGGGATTTGGGAAAATCTTAATATACTAGTTAACCTCATTAGCAGCGATTGGTTAAATGAAAAAATGTACCCGCCTACAGTCGAGCGAACAAATTCTAATGCTGTGAGGTCAGACGGTTTTCAAAGTGAAACCGCCTGATCAATCAGGCCACTCTGGGGGGCACACAGCACTGAGATTGAGACAGAAATGTGGTTTTGGAAAGGTCAGCACGCTCTCTGTACAAATGGCTGTTTTATTATTGTATCTTAGCAATGAAACCTGTGATTGAACAAATGCAAGACTGTTTAACACTCAAGGCAAAAGACTAACATAATCTCCCTGGAGACAAGAAAGTGTCAGGCACCTTATCAGAAAAGTTACATGGTGCAGCTTGAATGCGACATGCCTTACTGTAATTTAATGTTTACTAGTTAAAAGTATTTTGAACTACAGTAGTTAAAACTAGCACTGTAAGAAGGCTAATTGCTCATCTGAGAAAAGTGTTCACCAGCAGATATATGTCAACACTTGTGAACATTACACAACAAGACATAAATTCAGAGAGACATGTAGAAGCAATCATAGCATTGGGCAATACTGAATGAGATAATGGTACCATTGTAATGTCAGGTAATGTTCATAGAAAACAGAAATCATCTCTGGATTGGGTGATATGAGTGGGTGATGTTCTTCAGAATTTGTACCATTTTCTGTTTTGTTTTGTTTGACCTGGTGAGACCTGAAGCATGGTCCCAGTACAAATATTGTAGTACCAAGAAGGACCGTAATGATTACTCTGAATACTTAAGTCGACTTTTAAAACAATCCTAATCATATTTTGATAATCAGAATTGTTAGCAGACTCTAAAGACCTTTTATAACAAAGACAAAAAAAAATGTGAAAATTAAACAAAAAAAACAAACAAATTTTCATGAATAACCGTTGCCATATTTTAATTTGTTAAAAATGTATTAAGTAATGTATTGTGTAAATAACTGCTAACTAGTCAACTATAAAAATTATTGTCTGTTGCAGCCGTAGACTATAATTGGATTCCAAATAGCGTTCGAAATTGGAAATGAACAGAGCTGCTTCTGGCTCTTTCTGACCCTGCTCCCATTGATTTACACTGGAATATTGTCACCCCTCTCTCTAACTACGGCATTGAGTCTCATCATTTTGGTCTTAAAATGTTCGTATTACCCCACTCTACATGATCCTGGTGTTTTTATTTTGCTATTTTGTCCATTACTTAATTCCTATTCCTAAAACTGAACTCCAGATTCACTCCTGGAACCACCAGCATCGCGAGATTCATTTGACTGGAGCCAAACATTATGGGCGACGTCACACTCCCTTAGTCCACTTCTTTATATAGTCTGTGGTTTCAGTCCTAGTATAGAGGTCCAGAGCCCTATACACCAGTAGACGTTACTCAGATACATTGTGCAAAAGCAACGTAATGAATGGTGAAACTGAGATATTGGGAAATGCTGAGTGCTGCTGAAAAGGGCATTTCCTTAACAAAAACTGAATGGTGGGAAAAGGGAAGTTTATGAAGCAAGCACTTGTATCCAGTGATCAGGATCTAGATATGTTTGGAGTGAATTAGACGGAAGGGCATGGCAAAAAAAGGCGAGTTTGGAGAGGGCAGATCTTCAAATGGCAAAATGTGAATATGAGTCGTAGATGCCTTCATATTCATGTTTTGTGGTAAAATGATGGATGTATTGGCATTTATGTGCAATGTGTCATTTATAGCAAAACTTTTAGGGGCGAATGTTAAAATTAAAATGTTAAAGTTACTTGTCAAAATCTGAATCCATCAATAAGAGGCTATGGGCATAATATACTTGCAATGCCTGTCCAGGTGACATGACCACAGGGCGGGTTTCTTTGGTCCAGCATTTGTCCCATGCATGTCAACAAACAAGAGTCCTTCTGTCTGCTTTCTCCTGGTCCTGTCTCTCCTGAATTGTGTCCTCACCTCGTCTGTCTCTCCTTATTCCTGTGTCCTCCTGGTTCCTCTGTCCCTCCTCGTTGCTGTGTCCTCCTCAGCTGAGTCTGAGTCTATGGTCTGAGTCCTGTCGTTTAAAGTTCAGCTATTCTCCTGCTTTTACGAGGCTGCACGAGGAACGGCACATTCATAACACAGTAGTTTAGCTTGTGAGTATTACCTTGTGTTCAAGTTGTATAAACAAAGCTCAGCATACAAACATGATAATGATCTAAATGTATAAAGTGGACGTCCAACACCTACATTTAAGGACATTTGGACTGCTCACCGGGACAAAGTGGAGGCTCTGGAGCTGTCGGGACACCGCTAACTTTAGCGCAGGAGTAAATGGAGCCCTTACCTTAAGCGGCCAGCGGAGACTGTGCGCCTGGGGAAGCAGCAGGAGCGCGCAGTAAACGGGGAGAGCTAAGCCTCCGTGTCCGAACATGGTTCATTCATGTCAGGGAGCGCCAGCTGTGGCCGCGGCCGCCTCAGAGCTCACACTCCGCGGTGGCTCGGCCCCTGGGCTCGGCCTCTTCTCCCTCCGCCTCACCGCCGCTCCGAGGCCCCGCCCCTCCGCGCGGCCCTTTGATCAGACCACGCCCTTTGAGCCGCGGGCCTTTGATGTGGCCACGCCCTCTTCCCCTCCAGTCCCGCGCTCAGCTCTGTGCTGTGGCCTCTGTGGCTGTGGCTGTGGCCAAGGCCATAGCTGCTGCTGCTGCTGCTGCTGTGTTTTGCAGTGTTACTCCTCTGCCTTACAAGGCCTTACAACCACAAGGTTCCGGGTTCGATCCCCGAGTTCAGCGGGGAGGAGCTGTATTACAGCCAGAGTGTTGGTCAAACATTTTACACACATAGAGCAGTTATTCAAGGCCTCGGCCTAAGAGTAGGATAAATATGCATACAGAAAACAGACTTTTGTGAAATGTGTATGATTGCCTCTGTGTAGGCTGTGTCTCATCTGCTGCTGCAGGAAACCTCTGGTGCAAAGTCTTAAATAGATCAGGGGCACAGGTGCAGTGATGGAAGGTAACAAAGAACAAAAGTAAAAGTACAGTAGTCTACTTTTCTACTTTTTTTTTTTTTTTTTTTTTTTTTTTTTAGATATCTGTACTTTACTTGCAAGTAAAACATACTTTTACTTCACTACATTTGAAGGCAGGTATCTGTACTTTCTACTTAACACATTTTTATTGATGGACTGACAAGTAAAGTATTTTTTTTCTTATTGGAGACTTTAGCATTAGCAGTTTGAGAAAAAAAAAGAAAAAGAAATAAATGAAATGCCTTAAATCAGCTCAGTTCTTACGTATTATTTTATTTTATATTTTTAAGTTTTCATAATTTCATGTGATTTTTATTGTATCTGTATTTTTACTTAAGTGATTAAATTTAGTAGGCTACTTCATCCACCACTTATTTAAACCTTATGAAAGCCTAATATAAATCCCAGCCTAGGTTATATGTCTTGTTAGTTGAGTATAACAAATAAATTAAGTGAATCCATGCTCTTGTTAGGAGAGTGTAGTAGCTGGACTGAACTGTATAGTGTAAATTGGAATTGTAACATGAAACTACAGCCGTAACCTTGATCAGTCTCAGACAGCAGTTTTGCCATGCTGAGGTTTGGATTTCTAAATGCATGTGGAGAATGGGTTAGACTAGAGGTTTCAGCATTCTTCATGGGTATGGAACCCTTTTTAAAAACAATTAAGTTTCGTACAGAAACGCATTATAAACGCAAACACACTGGTTGTTTACATATAATGTGATATACTGTATATAGGCTATGCTATGTTCAAGACCCTGTCTGTAGGTATCGTTATGTCATAGCGGAGCCGTAACTTGGGGGCCCCTTTGAGAGCCTCAGTTTCCCAGAATGCACAGTTTCCTCTGAATCCGCCATATTGCCTTGGTCCAAACGCGCCGCTGGATCTGCTCGTCTCAAAACTGAAAATGTAAGTGCACAAACGTGACATTTGACTGAACTAGGGGGCATATAATGTGGAGGGGGTTGTTGTCATGTAGTTACCGGCGTGTTAGCCCGTTCTGTTGGGTGTAAAGGAGCCCGGAGCCCGGGGAAAGCTTCACATCTGCACAGATCGGAGCCGCGGCTCTTTCTGTTGTTGTTTTTCCCTCTGTCACAGCGCGGAGCGCATCCGCGGTTCTCCCCGAATCTCTCCCTCTAGGAGCGTTTTACCCCGGACAGTCCGCACACAGCGGGCTCCCCACACCACACAGCACACACACACTGACTCTGGACACGGTTTAAGGCTTTAAAGCGCCTCTATCGGCCTGTTTTCTCTGACTCACCTGGACGATTATGAGGAGCAGCTAGCATGGGAAGCTAACTATTAGCATTAGCCGAGCCGCAGAGTCTGGGTCTTTTCTCTGAATTTCACATCGAAAATGCATCAAGTGTGTAGTTTTTCTTTTATTTATGGTATTATGTGTAGTATATACTAAACAGAATGGTCAAACGCAGACAAAAATCAATTAGAGTGTGAGAGGGAAGACATGATAGTGTCAAGAAGAATGCACAGTGAGATAAGAGGTAAAAACTCAAACTTCAGGTAAAGCGATTTCTGGGCTTTTCTTCTGTTCTTAAAAAACAAAACCAAGGCTCCACCACCAGTGCTACAATTGTCCGACATGTCACCCCCGTCCCGAGTCACATGGAGGCGTGGGGCAGGGGGCAGGGCACACACGCGTTTGGCTCTTTACCTTGTAGGTCCCTGAAGTATCAATGGAGTTGTACAGGTTACACGCAGAAGATTTCTTTGGATAAGAAAGTAGGGCTCAAGCAATGTAATGAATTGCAATTAATTGGCAGAGACTTGCAGCCTCACTTTGGCCCGTCTGCCCCAGGGCAGCTGTGGCCATTGCCAACACCATGTGAAGAGTGAATAATTTCTTATATTGTAAAGTGACTATGAGGATCTGGAAAACATGATGTAAGATATTATTATTGTTCGCCTGAAATGAGAGTCAACCCCATTTAGCAACAGAATTATCATCATCTGGGCTATTCACTCAAGACGTGTTATGGCTCAGACTGAGCTTTAGTTACAATGGCACATTTTGTGTTGTGTGTCTGTGAGTGTACTCTCGTCATTTGAGTCAAATTCATGAAAATCTCATATTTATCACTAATTTCTTTTCAATGAATCAAAGAAAATAATTGTTATAATCCCTACGATAAAGAGAACTTTGTCAAATTAGTACAGTCACTGCGATGTTTCATGTGACATCATTTTGTGCTTCTGATACTGAAATCTGTAAAATACAGTTTATTTAATGAATGCCACTTAACTTTGTCACATTATGTTTATGTTCATATAAAGCAGTCTTGTTTGTGTGTTTGTTTGTTTGTTTGTAAGGCTTGTGCCGGTGTGAATGGAAATGGGAGATTACATGCACAGCCTGTCAGTCTGCCCCAGGGCAGCTGTGACAGAGTTGGGTCTGTCACAATAATGACTATATAAATTTATCGTTCAATACATGAGAGATGGAACAATAATTTTTGGGGATTAATATTTATGTCGGGGACTTTTTTTGTGGAGAGCTTGTGGGGAACTTATTTTTCTGTTCTTTTTGTACATTTACAATCATTTTGGGGGGTAATACTAATTTAAGGTTATAACACTAATGATGCGATTGTCTATTGTCTATATTTTATAATACATTAAACTTCTTAGTTTTGCTGAGCACATGTTCAGTTATGTGTGGTGTGTGGAGCTGAAGAACAGTTTGTTTTGTGGCTGTGTTGCAGAGGCAGAGATGACCCAGACGGTACAGACCAACGGGGTGCAGCCCCTCAGTAAAACCTGGGAGCTGAGCCTCTACGAGCTGCAGAGAACTCCTCAGGTGAAGCACCGCCTCAGCACATTCACTCCACTCTTTTTTTCCTATTTCCACTGCTGTTTCTGCTGTTTCTGCTGGCCCTCTCCTGTCGCACTTGTGTCTAAATGTATTGGGCTGGTAGATATGGCGGGGAAAAGAATCATATCCCCCATACTAAGTTTGATTTTTGATTGTCTTCTTCCATCTTTGAAAACATAGACAGCGCAGGGTGTAAGGATCACTTCAGGTTTTATTTCATGTTGTTTGGACCAATAATTCTGGAGAAATCCACATTTGAAGTTTGGAATGAGTTCATACAATACATTAAACCTAAATACATCTGCGTGTTAACACCAGCAGCAGAAGCACGTGTGATCATCTGTGTGCTAAATGAGGTCTTAAGTTTCACTCATAAACGGTGTGAAAATAGTTGTTTACATTCTTTAACTTGGATTATAAAGACGAGAAAGAGAAGAAAAGGTGAGGAGCTGCGGCTGGATCAGAGAGAGGCAGAAGGAGAGCGGGGCAGACACACACAGGCAGAGGGAAGGAGACTCTGGACTTTTAGTCAAACTGTGCAGATTTAAGTCAAAACTTGTGAAATGTGAGGAGATAGAGACACGCTATGGCCCTGACCGTTTTTTTCCTAAACAAGAGTCTAACTCCTCTTCAACGCCTCGAGTTTTTACTACCACAGGATTCGCTGTACACGTGTAAAATGCTCTTGCCCTATTGAGACTGCGATTGATCTTTCAGTTTTTGGCACAGGCCTCTATATGTGCCTTACATTATTATCAGACATCAATACTTTGTTACCTTTTTTAAAAACTTGAACTCTCTTCATTTTAATGATTTAATTATTTTTGCTGATTGAATGAGCACTTAAACATCACACTCACAGCAGGTGGCAGAAATGCAGAGTTTGGTTGTGTAACATATGGAAATCATTAAAGGCAAAATCAACTTTTTGGAGCTTTCTACCATTAACGTTGTTCCCTCATAAAAACATACTACACATGCATGTTTGTTCTGATTGTGTTGTGATGTCTAAAGGAGGTGTGAGAGCAAAGGGAGGGGGATTTAGGGCGTCAAAAACTAAAGTGCAACTTATTACACTTTTTACACTGCTTTGGGCGAATATAAGTTTTTCAAAACAATAAAAGGTAACATAGTGAGCCAATATGTCATGTGTTAGTAGTAAGTTAATTAGATTACCCACAGGACACAGGGGCAACTCCTGGACCAGAGTGCAGTCCAATTAAAATGTCCCATCAAATAAACAGTTGCTCCCATTTGAGAAAAGAACAATAGACTTTGCTGTGAACATGCCCCTGTGTGTGTGTCTGTGTGTGTTCAGGAGGCCATCACAGACGGGCTGGAGATCGCCGTGTCCCCGCGCTCGCTCCACAGTGAGCTCATGTGTCCCATCTGCCTGGACATGCTCAAGAACACCATGACCACCAAAGAATGTCTGCACCGCTTCTGCGCCGACTGCATCATCACAGCGCTGCGCTCCGGGTACGTCCAGCTCTTTTTCAAACCAGTTCCACTTGCAGTTCCTGTGTTAAATGTTCTTTAGGAAGTAATCTTTATTGATCTTTAAAAGGGTGTATTTGCATTTTTATTCCTTTGTCATTATATTAGTTAAAAATTGTCTTAAAATGATAATATTATCGTTTATTGCAATAATTTCTTGGTCAAATAATCGTCCAGCCAAATCTGTTGTCGTTACAGGCCTAGGCACTGCTCTGTCTGAAGTCCTGTTACTCGAGTTAGATTTTAATCTGAGTTTTGTTTTAACACAATCTGACCAGAAAGAACAGACCTCGCTAAAACTAGAACAAGTGAGCTGATTTTTGCTGTTAAAAAAAGTCCCTCTCAAATAATATTAGTCACAGGCTAAGGCAGCGTTATTCAACACTTTTTCTGTTAGTCACTGTCACCTTTTAGTTAAAAATCAAACTCCTAAACAGGACCATGAACGCTCGTATTGGTCACAGGCTCCTGAAAATGTGTTGTTTAAATCCATTTTGAGCAGTGTTTGCCAGTTTCTACATTGTGTCACCATAGTAACTGCTGAACATTTTGCCTTATGCATACAGGCAGAACACCCCCAGTGTGAACCCCTCCAAAGTATCAATTGGTTGACTAATTATTTAAGTATGAGCATATGCACAACAGCAGAAAGGAAAGGGTGTGGAGTGAACTAGCTGAGGATTTGGGAGTGAATCAGGAGGTTCATCTGCCTTTTTTAAACACATAACTTTATCTGTTGAAATAGTTGGTTTTGCGTGGTGAACTCTGTAATTGTACTCTTGTGTAGTCTTTTTTTTTTTTTTTTTTTTGCACTGTCTTCCTATGAACTCTTATATATATAGCTGAGATTTTTTTTTTTAATTACTTATTTTTCTATTTTATTTTGACTTGTACATACATTTATTTATATATTTATATTTTTACATACATTTATATAATTAGGCCTTTTTTGCTACTTATTTAGAATTTATTTTTTATATTTTTACTCTTTGTTATTATATTTTATTGTGATTAGGGCTGGGTATCATTAAGAAGTTGCAGATACTATACATACTTCGATATATAGGCCACAATATGATACATACCTCGATACAGTGCAGTTTTAGTTTGATACGATATATTTCAAATCGATTCGATGTGATTCAGTAAAAAATAAAGGCTAAATTATGGCTGTGATATTAAAAGTTTTTGTTAAATCACTTCTTGTGCAAAGTTAATATGAAACACACATTTTAATCATCAAAACCATGAAAATAAACAAGTTTCCTGTAGCACTGTAACAAAACAATTTAGTAAAATATACCAAAAAATACTCTTGGCGGTGTATCGATACAGAATTAGTAACATGAGCTGCTGCATAATCATGTTAAACGATACAATATGTTGATATTTTTGCACACCTCTAATTGTGATGAATGAGCTACTGTGTCCAGATAATTTCCTTTGTGGATCAATAAAGTTTGTCTTAAGTCTAAGTGAGTGCAGTCTGGGTCAGATACACGGTCAGATCATAGACACTGAACATTTGGAGCTTTTGTCACACCCCCTTTTCAGTCAGCTAATCGATGGGCAGGGCATGTTTTTAGTTGACTCAGCCCTGCACTGATTGTTAGTTTTATAACCTACCATTTATAATGTTGTCACGTAAAAAACCATGTGGGCTTTCATTTCATTCACTTGATGAAGCCTGGTTTTGGTGTGGGTGTTAAAATGCAATTACTTTCAAGCCTTCCGGGCTACAACACCTGCTAAAACATGACCAAATCACACCTTTAGAAACAAAGTGATATAACTGTGAGTGCTTCTTTAAATATTAAACCGACTGTACTGGATCAACAAAGTGTGTATCTGAACTAATTTATTTATGTTATGTTGTTTTTGTGGCATTCTCCTGTTGATGATTTGTACATGTCCTTTATAACTGAACTTCTCAAAGCGGAGGCCAAAAACTGGGATAACATTCATTGAACGTGATTAGATAGACAGATAAATGCTTATTATCCCAGAGGAAATTCGTATTTCAGGCAGCATACAATACAGTGAAGTCCAGAGTATGTCTATGGAGCAGGGCAAGGACAGCAGTAGGGGTGTGCAAAAATATAAAAATATCGATATATTGTATCGTTTATTGTGATGATACAGTATCGATATTGTGGGCTGCTGTATCGATATATGGCCATGAGTAATTTTTGGTATATTTTACTAAATTATTTTGTGTAAGAGCTACAAAAGTGGTGACATTTACACTATATTAATGAGTAAAATTGGTGTTTTTCAAATTAACTTTGCACAAACTTGGTAGACTTGCTTAACTTTTAGTATCACAGCCATGATTTAGCCTTTTTTACACTGAACCATTGCCATTCGATGTGAAATATATCGTATCGAATCGAAAGCTCACTGTATCGAAAAGCGCATCATGTCATGACCTATGTATCGAGGTATGTATCATATCAACAACTTCGTAATGGACAGCAATTGCCCCCAAAGCATGCCCTCCTGTCCTGTTCTTATGATACACAATCCTAAATATACAGCGTTTTTGAGGTAAACAACTACACCATTAAAATAAGGAATCAATCTTTCATTAAATTGTGGTTATAAACATGTTTTGAACTTCTGACTTTTATTGTGGTGCCGTCCTGGAGATCAGTGGGGCTGTCCTTGAGAGATTTTCGTATCAGCAAGGCCTTGTCAGATTATAAAACATCTAATACTTGTGTGTCTTGTGTTACAGAAACAAAGAGTGTCCAACCTGTCGTAAAAAGCTGGTGTCAAAGCGGTCGCTGCGTCCAGACCCAAACTTTGACGCTCTCATCAGTAAGTCAGAGGTCCCCTAATGTCCTCTGATAAACTCCGGTGTTAAACATGTGACTGTGTGTTCAGGTAAGATCTACCCCAGCCGTGACGAGTACGAGGCTCACCAGGAGAGGGTCCTGGCCCGCATCAGCAAACACAACAACCAGCAGGCCCTGTCCCACAGCATAGAGGAGGGGCTCAAGATCCAAGCTATGACCAGGTACCGCCGCGTCACCGCACTCTGTACATGCTCTATTCTGTGCGCTTTCTAATGAAACTGATGCTGTGCTTAGACTGCAGCGCGGGAAGAGACACACGGTGGAGAACGGCAGTGGAGCAGAGGACAACGGAGACTCCTCCCACTGTAGCAACGCATCCGTCCACAGCAACCAGGTCCACACACAACCACCACACACTTGTGAAGAGCTCGCCTTTGGCTTGCTTTATTACCATATTTTCCGTAGTATAAGCCGCACCAGCCAAAAAATGCATAATGAAGAAGAAAAACAAAAATATAAGTCGCACTTTTGGGTGAAAATGTATTTCATAAAATCAGAGACCAGGAACCGACATTCATCTTGAAAGGCAAGTAGAACAGAGAACAACAGGTTGTTAACTACACAAATGAACAGTTCTTCAGATAACTATAGCATAAACAACAGAACAAGTTTACCAAACTCTCCATCTCACTCCAAATCACTAAATCCATTGAATTCTTCATCCTCGGTGTCACTTCTGAGCAATTCCATGACCTCCGGAGGTAAACAGAACGCCGCTACTTCTTCTTGTGTAGCTGTTGTCAGAGTCAGCATCAGTTCCAGTTAGAATTATTCCGGCCTTTCTGAATCCCAACAGGATGGTTTACTGAAGTCCAGGCTTTGTCGAGCCATCCACTGACTTCCAGGAAAGTTGCGTGGTGCACCCTCCCGGTTCCCGTGAAGCTGTGTTCTCCATCCCCGCTTTCCGCCAGTCCCTCACAAGTTTCTCACTCACTCACTCCAAACTTTCTTTCCGCGTGATTATCGTTTTCGGCTGAATATTTCACTACTTGCAGCAGGAGAGAATCTTTTTCTGCAGGAGACATGCACAGTAGAGTGAAGTGACAGTGGTACAGGAGTAATAGAAGCAGCAGATACTGGCACACAAGCCTAGAGCCTCTCTCTACTGTCAGTGTGAACATTTTAATATGTAAGTCGCAGGACCAACCCAAACCATGGAAAAAAGTGCGACTTATAGTTTGAAAAATACGGTAACTTGGGCCCTATGTGTGAGCATGGGTGAAATAGCCTTATCTGTCCCTCACCAAGATAGACCTGGATGAGTGACATTACAAAGGACCGGCTCAGTTGACCTTTGTTCTGTCCTGACCACCAGAGGGCGTTGCTGAAAGCACTGAATGACTCTCAGAGCATGTTGCCATAGAAATCTACCCCAGTAGAAAAGGATCCTGCTTGGTAGTACAGGCAAATCAGGATTAAACCCCCAAGCTCTGTTTTACCCAACAACTAAAGCCAGTTTGTCAAATACAAAGATAAAGACATGCGTTCTAGTTTTTCCAGACTATTATCAGGATATAATGGGGGACCGCTAATCAAAGGTAGTTTGCTCCTAACAGGAGGCTGGTCCCAGTATTAAGCGCACAAAGACGAGTGACGACAGCGGTCTGGACATGGACAACGCGGCAGAGAACGGAGGAGCAGACTCGGCCATGGACGGAGGAGCCAGTGAGATCGAGCTGGTGTTCAGGCCCCACCCCACCCTCATGGAGAAGGACGACGCTCACAACAGGTACACCGCACTGGGAGATGAGTCATGTAGAAATGTGCTTCAGAATGTTTCAAGTCTATTCTGGTCTGTGGAAGTGCTTGAGATGAGCCTATTGAGCATTTTAGTCAAAGGAGATGTACACAAGAAGCATTAGAGTTTGTTTAAAGCCTGGTATCCAGTTTATTTTATGGATGTCACACTACACAAAAGAGCGAGTGTCAGGCTCCGTGTGGTAATGTTACTGCTTTTGTACATGGTGCAAACAGTATTTTTTGTGTATAGAAGTTGGTAAATGAAAGAGAAATGGGGAGATTGTAGAATTCATGTATCTTCCGTTCATTCGTTTTTCAATATTAAACCAAAAATAAGAAAACAAAAAAATAAAAAATATTTTCTTTATTACTTGTCTCCAAAACCAAAATAATTTTTTTCAGTTTTTGATTTTGTGTTTAAATGATTAATGGAAAAAACGGATAATGTCCGTTTCCCGTTTCCGTGACTTAAACTGCGATGCCAGACTTTTGGTCCGCATACGGACTGAACCACCAGGACTAAACTAGTACAAAACTAGGACTAAACCAGGACTAAACCAGGTCCGAGACCGGGGGACTGAGACCGGGGGACTGAGACCGGGGGACTGAGACCGGGGGACTGAGACCGGGGGACTGAGACCGGGGGACTGAGACCGGGGGACTGAGACCGGGGGACTGAGACCGGGGGACTGAGACCGGGGGACTGAGACCGGGGGACTGAGACCGGGGGACTGAGACCGGGGGACTGAGACCGGGGGACTGAAAATGGTTTAGTCCTGGTTTAGTCTGTATGTATGTATAGTCACGGAAATGGCCGTTAACAGTTTTTTCCATTATTCATTTAAACACAAAATCAAAAACTAAAAAAACTAATCGTTATCAATTTTTTTTCATTTTGGTTTTGGAGACAAATAAAGAAAAAAAAAATGTTTTTTTCATTTTCTTATTTTTGGTTTTATATTGAAAAACGAATGAACGAATGATACACAGATTTAGTAGGGATTAACAATATCCAACTCTCACCTTACAATATTTTCACAATATACATTTTACAGTACGATATTTATTGTGATATTTTGTGGAGGCAAATAAAACTCTGAATATGCTACTTTTTTCTCTTAAAATGCCTTGACAAGACTTAATTCAAATAACTAAGATTTAAAAGTGCTTAGAACTGTTATTTCTTCATGTAATTTGCACCAAAACGGAGCAAAGTGTCATGGTCTATCTAGTTCCCTCTGTGTTTTTAGCTATTTCTGCACTATAACTCTTCATTTAAGCAAAGAAACTTGTGATTCGATATGTTGGAATGGTCCCTGATATTAATCTGAGACTTTTGACAATACAATATCACAATATTTTGGTTATTGTTACACCCCTAGGACATAGTGCTTTTGTTTTTTGTTGCTCACATGTTTGATAAAGATAGATCATAGACGCCGTGAGAGGAGGACTCACTTTGCGACCAAGATTTTAAAAAAAAAAAAAAATCATCTTGAGGCTATTGTGAAGGTTTGGTATAATTCACTGAAAAATGTTTAATTTGAGAGGTGAACTTAAAAGTGCTGGTGTGTCAGTAAGTTGTATATCAGGAGGATTGTTCAAAACCAGCCACATTCCTGCGTATTTTCAAGGTCTCTGTGCTGAATACTAAGAAGGCAAGATAAAAGTAGTTGGTAAAACTGCAGTAAAAGTGCCAGTGAGTTATAATAGTTACAATATGGCAATAGGTGTGATCTGTTTTAGCTGAGTTTTGGTCCCATTTGGTTTATATGTTTTTGATGTGGATAATTTTACTTTTCAAAGATTTACAATAAACCCAGATTAGTGGTTAAGTTTAGAAAAATAATGAAACACCTGCAGCATAACTATATTCAGTAACTTGAACTTGAAGAAATTATGTAACAGTGGTTTACTTACACAGCTGAATTTTAAACATTGTTCTTAAATACAGAACATATTTGTCTCATATTGTCCAGCCCCAGTTTGAGGACAAGTTGTGCTTTGCCGTTTGTGTAACTCTTCTTCTTCCACGTCCTGTACAGTGTGGAGTTTGTGCCTCGCTACATAAAGACGTCTGGGAACGCCACAGTGGACCACCTGTCCAAGTACCTGGCCGTGCGTCTGGCTCTGGAGGAGCTGCGGAGAAACTCAGAGGCCAGTCCTGTGAACGTGGAGGCGGCGTCAGAGAAGCAGTACACCATCTACATCCCCACAGCTGGAAACCAGTTCACCGTGAGTACCACCACCGCCTCACTCATAACTAAAGGCAAAAGGAGAAAGGAGGCGTTTAACCCAGTCTAACTTTGGCAAATCTTTCATTACTACATACATTCACTTTGGTGCAGAGCTAGGCTGACCAGACTTTCAAAATAAAAAACTGGTTTGGGTTGGGTCGTAATAATAAATCTGTAAAACAAGAGCATAATTAAGGAAAATTGTTACGCACTCACCACTAATGTGAGTCAGTATAGTCATATTTTCTTTGTGTTTTGGTCAATGTTTACTGTTGGCAGGGATCAGATTGGTCAAAAATAGGGACACTTTGGACATTTCTTGTATAAAACTGGGACAAATCACTGGTTTTAGATATATCTGCTGGGACCGGGGACACAGGGCTCAAAACTGGGATTGTCCTTAGGAAATGGGGACATTTGGTCACCCCATGTGCAGCTTTAGAAAGGCTTTTTCAGACAAAGTAAAACTGGGTGGACCGCCAAAGCTCAGCCAATCACAGCACTGCTTTTGGGGATTACCGGGTTGATGAGAAATAGAAACACTTTATTTTTAGTTGCCGTGAGCAGTGAGTGTGCAGTGATCTGATTTTGTTCTGCTTTTACAGTTTACTTTACATATTTACAAAAAAGTCAGGTCCTCCAGCTTTAATGGTTTTGGCAAAGAAATTATCGATAACACTTTATAATAAAGTGCACAAATAAACAGCAAACTAATCATTACTTAACCCTTTGTTAATATTTATTAATTTTTACTAAAATATCTATTTGGCACAAATGAATACTTTTTTCATCATCAACTAAACATTAGTTGTTTGCATGAAATCTGTGTTTTAATTTTTTAACAAATAGAAAACAATTAACTAATATCATATTAATATTTGTTAATAATTTTACATAATTTAAATGTTAAATGTTTATTTACAAACTATGTTAATATAAAAGTTAATGACACCTTATTATTTAACAGTTATTAATTAAACTGTGTTTCTGCTTTTCTCAATATGAACCACTCCTCATAGAATCCTTATAATAAAGCTGGTTAAGCTTAATTAATATATTAGTAATGGCTCTTAGATTCTAGATGTTGTTTCATTGTTGGTCATTATTAGAACTGGATCTGGTGTTTTTCTGGATCTGCTGTTTTTCGCCTGCATAAAGGGTGCGAAATTGGTCTTAATTTTCATTTAAGTGGTCTTAAAAAGGTCTTAAAAAGTCTTAAATTTGGGGGAGTCAAACCTGGGGGATACCCTTTATGACCCAACACTAACCCTTCTTCTCTCCTCCAGGTCCTCAATGGCTCCTTCTCTCTGGAGCTGGTCAGTGAAAAGTACTGGAAGGTCAACAAGCCCATGGAGCTCTACTTCGCCCCCACCAAAGAACACAAGTAGACCCTGTCCCCCTCCTCCTCCCCTTTCCCCCCCTTCTGAGGATCCCACTCCCACACTGACAGCCGGTTACTAACAGAGCAGGGCGGACTGGAACGCACACACACACTCACACACGCACGCACCGCAAGCCAGGCCCGCGCGCGTGTGTGTCTGCGGGAGAGGAGTGAACTTTGACCCCCTCCATGGACTTCTGTAAAAAAGACAAACTGTTTTATATCCTGTATCTTGTGTCTCTTCTTGGGTCTTTCTGTCTGTAGGAGGTAGCAGATCAATTCAGCAAATCGTCTCCCGAGTCTGTGCAAACGCGTCGGACGGACAGCAGGGGGCCTCATTCGCCAAGACGCACCGAGGTTTAAATGTGTAACAAGACGACTGGTATTTTTGGAAGTCTTGTGTTTCTGTTGATACTTTGCAGCGATGTCACGTTGGGGGTGTTCTATGTGCGTCTTTACGCCAGACACACAACGCAAACATCAGCAAACAATAAAAGTTTTAAGATGGTCAAGAAAAAAATCTAAATGGATTTAAAGAGCACATTTTCAGGAGCGTTTATGATCATGTTTAGGAGTTTGATTTTCAACAAAAAGAGTGAAACTGAAAAACTGTGTGATTGTAACTGTATGTGTGGGAGACTTGTTTAACAGCACAAATCAGCTCTTCTGTTGTCGTTTTTTCTGGTCAGATTGTGTTAAAAGTAAAGTCTAACTTGAGTAACAAAGCTTCAGACAGAGCAGAGCCTCCGGTTAGCTTCACACCCCCAGGGAAATTTGATGACGTCAGCTGCAAAGTATCGATTTGTTTTTAATCTGAGATGCAATGGAAGCAAGATGAGAACCCGAAACGTTGTATTTTCATCAGATGTGCATAAAAGGTGCGCTGTGTTACTCTTTTTGGGCAAAATATCTGCTTGTCTAGAATGTTCCACACAAGTTACAGGTCGGATCTGTGGAGTAAAACTGTTTTTTTTAAATATAGTCAATTAAAACAGCTCTTAAAGTCTAATGCCATACTGTTGAATATTTTAGACAAAGCAATAAAATCTTTAGAAACAAGATGGGAGACACGCCACCTGAAAAGTTACATAGCGCACCTTTAACTCACACGTTTAAAGTTGTACAAGTTGTTATTTGTCTTAGGACTGCCAAATTTGCCGTCTGTAGTGCTTTCGGTTTATTTTTGTTTGTTTTTTAATACCACAAAAAGCTAAAATAAGCAGTAATAGTTGATTTACATCAGGTATACCAGCTTTTTCTATAAAACTGATAAGGGATGCACCGATTTTTGAGAAAATTTTGCTGGATTTGGTATTGGTATTGACAAAATTTCAGTTTAACCGGTATCCTGGTTGTGCCTTTTATTTCCAGGTCCAGAACGTCTCATTTTATTTGAACCTTTTTTCACTCAAAGCTGTTAAAAAAGTTGCTGGATAAAATATTAACACTTGGATCA